>NC_092710.1:49265012-49632501 GCF_047496885.1 Scyliorhinus torazame
CCCCTCTCTCTCTCACACTCTACCCCCCTCTCTCTCACACTCTACCCCCCTCTCTCTCACACTCTACCCCCCTCTCTCTCACACTCTACCCCCCCTCTCTCTCACACTCTACCCCCCCTCTCTCTCACACTCTAACCCCCCTCTCTCTCACACTCTACCCCCCTCTCTCTCACACACACCCTCTACCTCTCTCTCTCTCACACACTCTACCTCTCTCTCTCTCACACACTCTACCTCTCTCTCACACACACGCGCTCACCCCCTCACACTCATTCCCCCCCTCACACTCATCCCCCCTCACACGCATCCCCCCCCTCACACTCATCCCCCCCCTCACACTCATCCCCCCCCTCACACTCATCCCCCCCTCACACTCATCCCCCCCCTCACACTCATCCCCCCCCCTCACACTCATCCCCCCCTCACACTCATCCCCCCCTCACACTCATCCCCCCCTCACACTCATCCCCCCTCACACTCATCCCCCCTCACACTCATCCCCCCCTCACACTCATCCCCCCTCACACTCATCCCCCCTCACACTCATCCCCCCCCTACACACTCATCCCCCCCCTACACACTCACCCCCCCCCTACACACTCATCCCCCCCTACACACTCCTCCCCCCCCTACACACTCCTCCCCCCCCTACACACTCATCCCCCCACTACACACTCATCCCCCCCTCACACTCATCCCCCCCCTCACACTCATCCCCCCCCTCACACTCATCCCCCCCTCACACTCATCCCCCCCCTCACACTCATCCCCCCCCTCACACTCACACTCAACACCCCTCTCTCACACACTCAATCCTCTCTCACACACACACACACTCAATCCCTCTCACACACATTCAACCCCTCTCTCACAAACTCACACACTCACCCCCTCTCTCTCACACACACACACTCATCCCCACTCCACGAAGGAGGGCATTCTGTTTCCTGGTGTCACACTGTTACACTCAAGAGGACCCTGTTCTGAGTCACTGGCAGGATTCGCCGTTGGCAGAGAATCGGTAGTGAAGCCAAAATTTGGCCCTTCGCCAGGCACCCACCGGAATACCATGCTCCAGTGCCTCAACAGTGGCGCCAATGCGTTCTACTCAGCACGTACCATAATCGCCATCCGCATATCTTTAAACAGGCTGAGCGATGCTCTGCCATCACCTGGCGGAATCACCGACTGCGTGTTCCACTTTTGGTTTCAAAAGCGGGAAACAGACACGGTGACTGTTGAGGGGAGGCAGGACAAGCAGAGGCACGACCGTGGGCTACTGGTCACCTGCAGGGGCTGGTTGGAAGGGGGGGGTCATCTGCCAGTCCCGGGACCATACGGGTGCCCCAACCCCACCCTACCATACCAGCAGACCAACCACCACACACGCAATCCAGCCCCCGCCCCCAATGCCACCAACTGGCCCCCCACCCAACCGGCGGCCACGCTCCAATGTTGCAGCACACAGCCCACCCAACGGCAATGTCCACAGTAGTCCCTGCAGGAGGGCGCCAGACAGGGGCTGCGGAGTGGACAGCTGGCATGTGTAGTGCCAGCCAACGGTACCCCTGGCAGCAGGGACAGGTGCCAGGCCAGAGGCAACCCATGGTTGGGGCCAGAGTTGCGGAGGGCAGAATGCTAGGGGGTACGGCTGGGGGTGGGTGTGGTGATGGGATAGGAGGGAAGGGGGACATGCGGGGGAAGGGTCTGCAGGACAGACTGGGGCCACCATGTAGCCCATTAGACCTGGTTAGGCAGGGGTACACACACCATGTTAAAATGTCTGACTTTCACCGCCCTTCAGAGAATGGCTATCAGAATCAGTGCATCCACTCCATCACAGGTCTATATGCCGGGTCAGCAGAATATATCAAATTCAATGTGGTCCAAGGCGCCAGATACCTGGGCATCTGGTTTGTCGCCAATCTCCAAGATGCCTGGGCCCAGGGGGTGATCGATGGGATGCATGTCACCCACAAACACCAGCCCATGATAGACCAGTCTTCACAAACCGGATTGGGTTCCACTTGATGAACGTGCAGCTGGTGTGTGACCATGAGATGCACATCTGCGCCCTACACCCGGGCAGTGTGCACGCTGCCTGCATCCTGGCACACTCAATGGTTCTTGACCTCTTTGAGGCCGACTCCCGGCTGAGGGGATGGCTCCTGGGACACCAGTACAGTGCTGGGAGGCTTGCTGCATCTCTCACAATATCGCACAGCAGAGGGGCAACGTGCTGGAGGAGGAGGAGGATGAACACCAGGCCTCGTCCGACGAGGAGGAAGTGGGGGAACGTGAGGATGGGCAGTGCATGGGGCCCGAGCAGACACACAAGGCCACACAACGTGTGCAGCTGGGCTGGCACGCACACGATGCTCTAATCGCCTGCAGGTTCACCGACTAGGGGGCCTGATCAGCAGCACAGACATCCCATCCCTCTGGAGCGATGAGCACTGTCTGAATGCCAAGACCCCAATATCCGCCCATCTCCTGAGCACACCCCAGCACCCCCTCTGCAGTCAGCCCTGCCCAGGCTATCCCTCACACCCTTCTGACAGAGCCCCGAGGCAGGTTGATACATTGTGAACAGGTGTTTATTGCGAAATGACGAACATATATGTGCAAGTCTGTGCCCTAGCCCTATACTGGGTTCTGCAACCTGTTGTCTACCATTCTGGCTTTCCAGGCCCGAACACTACATCTAGGTGGATTCCTAGGCGGTACATCAGGAATGGAGGCAGCCTGTTGCAGTTCCCACCCTGTGACATGGCGGCCGTTTTCCGGAGCGACTGGGCCTGAATGGGTCCAGCTGCTGCTCAGGTGTCCCACGTGGCTTAGTGCCACCTGTTCCGCCCGCTGCTGATGAGATGCACCGGGGGAGGGGGGGTATAAGTCCGAGGCACTGGAGATGTTCTGGCACCACCCCTGCGGGTGTCACTGGCACAGGCCCCATGACCTCCTCCTGCCTCGAGGTGCCCGATGACCCCGGGCTACTACTCGAGACGGGAGCAGAGCAAACCCCCGAGGCTTTCCCGCCAGCTGGCGCTGCGAGTCCTGGAGGCCTGCTCACGTCGTGACCTGAGTCTCAATGCTCACGGCCTCGGAGCACAGGGATTCGACCAGCTCCCTCTGGGTCTGTGCCACATCACCCAGTGGCTGTGTGACCTCCCTCTGTGACTAGTCCAGGTCAGCCAGTGCCCAGGCAATGCCACCAATGTCCTCAGCTATGACCCTCTGTGAGTGGGCCACACTCTGGAGCGCCGCTGCAATGTCCAGATGGCTCTGAGAGGGCAGCCCTATCATTGGCCTCATCCACCACCTGCACAGGCCCCATGCACAGAGTGCTCCAGGCCTTGGATATCTTGACCCATGGCCGATACCTTCGCGCCCCCCCATCCCCAAGACCTCTACCACGGACACCACCTGTGCGATGTGGGCTTGGGTGACATGCATGGTCGGCACTACCTCCTGTCTTTGTAGATGGTTTTGGACTCCCCAACTGCAGATGCTCAATGGTTGCTGAAAATCCCTCATGCAGTCCCTGGCTCTGCGCCTGCATCTCCACTATCGATAGGACAGCCCTTTCCAAAAACCCCAAACCAGTCTAGACGGCAGCTCGTCCCTGGGATCGTCCGCCCCCTCGGGGGTTCCTGACGTACCACATCACGTGTGTGGTATGCACCAGATAGTGCCCCAGATGCCTTTTCACTAAAGTGCCCAACCGAGGTGAGTGCCTCAGGGATTGGTGGAAGGCGTTGGAGACAGCTGTGTCAGGAAGTCAGTGTCATCCCGGATTGCGATTCGAGGGCTGCCGTCGCTGTCCATGTCCTCTTTCTCACTGCTGTCCGTTCAGGGTTGGGGTTGGGATTGCAGTTGGGGTCGGGGGTCACCAGAAGTGCCCTCCTCATCGCCAGGTGATCCTGCAAGACACAAGATGCATGATTGGAGCGCGGGTTGGGGCGGCAGTGGGGGTTAGGTCAGATTGGTGACATGGCATGGGGAACTGCAAGAGAGGAGTCTCACTTGCTCTGCCACCTGAGCCCAGGCCTGGTGCTCGGCAGCATGTGGCATCCTCCTGCCCACCCCGGGGTACAGAGTAGCCCTCCTCTCCTCCACGGGATCCAGCATGGTCCCCAGCCCCACGTCTGAAAACTGGGGTGCCACTCACCCTAATACCATCTTGTTGGCTGGGAGGTGGAGTGCTAATATGCGGCTGCAGCTGGTCATCCTCCCAACCCCAGCAAGTCCAACACCGTTTTCCACTGGAATCCTTTGGGTTCCATGTGGCGCTGATGTTAGCCTGTTAACTGTTGATTTGTTGTTGAATTGCTCTGGGAGCGGCGCCAATTTTGCTGTCGTAGAAATCCACCAATTCTGTCCTGGTATCAACACTTGGTCTCTGAAACAGATCCCACCCACTTCCATCACTCACTTCCCTCTTTCCATCAGCCGGGGTCCTGTTTCCCTTCCGGTGTTTGCTGCAGGTTCTTGCTCCAGATTGAACCCTTCACATCAAATCGTAAATACTTCCTTGGATCTGCTCCCAATGCTGCATCAATCTGAATATTTCCCTCGCCCAAAATGTCGCCAGCCTGCATTAACCCGTTTTATTCTACTTTTGCATAAGGGACAAGGAAGAATCCAGTGATTACTCCACCCACCCCCCCCCCCCCAACTTTCACAAAGGAAAATAAAGTGTGCAGATATATTGAAAAACAGACCTCCATATTCCTGATTGTAGGACGTGAACACTGTCCCTATAATCATGTCGATAGAGATATACATGAGGAATAATTTAATTAAATAGAAGAATGGCTGAATGGGTTGAGTGCCATTACATCGCTCTAATATTTAAACATAGTTTCAATAACGGATTTCAGCATTTGGTGAATGGAAAGTTTAACCAGAGTTTCTGGACAACAATTTGGCATTGGAGGGCTTGAACACCCCGTTTAACAGATAGCATTGGTCTACTTAATCCAGGTCAGTGACGATCAGAAAATTAGTCAAGCAGAGAAAACTTCCAAAAGCACGATTTAGTAACAACAAAACAAATATTCTGTCTGAGTTTAGTTCGGTCAAACTTTGAAACTCTGAATTTTCAGAGTGCTTGAAAAGCTCGAGATTTTAATTTTAAATATTCTGAAATTGATTTATGACCTACCCAGAAGCTGTTCAATGAGTCAATTTCGTAATCCATAGAAGTCCCACAGTGCAGGAGTCAATTCAGCCCATCGGGTATGCACTGCCCTATCTCCGTAACCCCCCCACCCAACCGGCACATCATTTGAACACGAAAGAGCAATATAGTACGGCTAACCTGCACATTTTTGGACCCCAAAAACAACCCCTCCTATGAGGTAAAAAAATAATAATAATCGTTATTGTCACAAGTCGGCTTACATAAACACTGCAATGAAGTTACTGTGAAAATCCCCGAGTCGCCACATTGTGGCACTTCTTCAGGTACACAGAGGGAGAATTCAGAACGTCCAAATTACCTCATAGCACGTCTTTTGAGACTTGAGAGAGGAAACCGGAGCACCCAGAGAAAACCCACGCAGACACGGGGAGAACGTGCAGACTCCGCACAGTGACCCAAGCCGGGAATCGAACCTGGGACCCTGGTGCTGTGAAGCAATAGTGCTAACCACTGTGCAACCGTGTAGCCCAAATAGTAATCCTGTTGCTGTGTCAATGAATGTTGAGACAGGTTGGAACAGGACGTACATTAGCAGCTTCCAGGTGAGATCCAGCAATTCCCCCCACCCAGTAAAGAACAACAGAACCCTGGCTTGGAAAGTGGTTTCTCAGAGTGAGTCACAGGTATGGTGTAGCTTCTCAAAGATTTTAACCACTGTGATGAATAAATTCAGACTCTCTGTGACGAATGTGATATAAAATAGTTACTTTAGAGATACTAGTTAATGTAATGTAGAAATAAGCCACTTTGATTCTGGCAGTTAGGGAGAAAGGGATTTGAGACCGCATGGAAAAAGCAGGAAGAGGTGTGTCTATGAGAGTGATGCTGCATTGATAGGGGCCGGAGAAAGGGATTGGAAGTGAGCCAATCAGAATAGATCAAACAGGTCAGGAGGGATATAGGTTGACCTATGGGCGTCGAGTATGTGAAACTTGATACCATTTGAATTGATTTGCAGAGATCCCTTTGTTTCTTTGTTCATTCGCTTTCTGGGATATAGGAAACTGGATGTCTCTTATATTTCTATGAAATGAATCAAGCTTGCAAGCTAAATAAATAACTTCTTTTTACGTGCGAATCCATCTCAACTTTTATTGAGGCCAGACTGACAGAGAAAGAAATTTGGGAATCAACATCTGCTCTGATCATTTCATCTGTGAAATGTTAAAGACACCACTGTACAGACCAGTATTTAGACAAACTTCGGCATTAATCTGACTCTGCAGGAGAGTTTCAAGGCCTGCGCTTTCCTGATATTTCCTTCCTCTCCTTTCTAGCCTCACTTTTTCGTTACACTTTAGCAGTTCAATAATGAAAACAAATACTCTGAGAAATTTTAGCCCTAAAAACATGCTACATAAAAAAGTCCAGTAGGTTCAATCTTCTCAACGGTCTATAAACACAATCCTGAACCCTATTCCTGCCAGGTGTGTGCAGGGTTTCACAGTGTATCAGGATCCTGCCAGGTGTGGACATGGTTTCACAGTGTATCAGGACCCTGCCAGGTGTGTACGGGGTTTCACAGTGTATCAGTATCCTCCCAGGTGTGTACAGGGTTTCACAGTGTATCAGGATCCTCCCAGATGTGTACAGGGTTTCACAGTGCATCAGGATCCTGCCAGGTGTGTACGGGGTGTCACAGTGTATCAGGATCCTGCCAGGTGTGTACGGGCTTTCACAGTGTATCAGGATCCTGCCAGGTGTGTACGGGGTGTCACAGTGTATCAGGATCCTGCCAGGTGTGTACAGGATTTCACAGTGGATCAGGATCCTGCCAGGTGTGTACGGGGTTTCACAGTGTATCAGTATCCTCCCAGGTGTGTACAGGGTTTCACAGTGTATCAGGATCCTCCCAGATGTGTACAGGGTTTCACAGTGCATCAGGATCCTGTCAGGTGTGTACGGGGTTTCACAGTGTATCAGGATCCTGCCAGGTGTGTACAGGATTTCAGTGTATTAGGATCCTGCCAGGTGTGTACGGGGTGTCACAGTGTATCAGGATCCTGCCAGGTGTGTACGGGCTTTCACAGTGTATCAGGATCCTGCCAGGTGTGTACAGGATTTCACAGTGTATCAGGATCCTGCCAGGTGTGTACGGGATGTCACAGTGTATCAGGATCCTGCCAGGTGTGTACGGGGTTTCAGAGTGTATCAGGATCCTGCCAGGTGTGTACGGGCTTTCGCAGTGTATCAGGATCCTGCCAGATGTGTACTGGGTTTCACAGTGTATCAGGACCCTGCCAGGTGTGTACAGGGTTTCACAGTGTATCAGTATCCTCCCAGGTGTGTACAGGGTTTCACAGTGTATCAGGATCCTCCCAGATGTGTACAGGGTTTCACAGTGCATCAGGATCCTGCCAGGTGTGTACGGGGTTTCACAGTATATCAGGATCCTGCCAGGTGTGTACAGGATTTCACAGTGTATTAGGATCCTGCCAGGTGTGTACGGGGTGTCACAGTGTATCAGGATCCTGCCAGGTGTGTACGGGCTTTCACAGTGTATCAGGATCCTGCCAGGTGTGTACAGGATTTCACAGTGTATCAGGATCCTGCCAGGTGTGTATAGGGTTTCAGTGTATCAGGATCCTGCCAGGTGTGTACGGGCTTTCACAGTGTATCAGGATCCTGCCAGATGTGTACTGGGTTTCAGTGTGTCAGGATCCTGCCAGGTGTGGACATGGTTTCACAGTGTATCAGGATTCTGCCAGGTGTGTACGGGTTTCAGTGTTCATCAGGATCCTGCCAGGTGTGTACAGGGTTTCAGTGTATCAGGATCCTGCCAGGTGTGGACATGGTTTCACAGTGTATCAGGATCCTGCCAGGTGTGTACGGGGTGTCACAGTGTATCAGGATCCTGCCAGGTGTGTACAGGGTTTCAGTGTATCAGGATCCTGCCAGGTGTGTACGGGCTTTCACAGTGTATCAGGATCCTGCCAGATGTGTACTGGGTTTCAGTGTGTCAGGATCCTGCCAGGTGTGGACATGGTTTCACAGTGTATCAGGATTCTGCCAGGTGTGTACGGGTTTCAGTGTTCATCAGGATCCTGCCAGGTGTGTACAGGGTTTCAGTGTATCAGGATCCTGCCAGGTGTGGACATGGTTTCACAGTGTATCAGGATCCTGCCAGGTGTGTACAGGGTTTCAGTGTATCAGGATCCTGCCAGGTGTGTACAGGGTTTCACAGTGCATCAGGATCCTGCCAGGTGTGTACGGGGTTTCACAGTGTATCAGGATCCTGCCAGGTGTGTACAGGGTGTCATAGTAACCGAAAAATTAACATGAGTCGGCCATTCAGCCCTCGGAGTCGGCAGCGAAATGCAATGTGATCATGGCTGATCCTCTACCTCAACACCATACTCCCAAGCCCATCACGTACCCCTTGACAGCTTTACAATCTAGAAATCTACATATTCCCTTTTTAGGTACTCTGAATATCTGCATATAGTCTGTCTACTACTGCCAGAGTTTATACCTTTCCATTAGATCCCCTCTCATTCTTCAAAAATTCCAGGCAACACAATCTCTCATCATAGGATAACCCTGCCATTCCAGGAATTAGTCTGGTGAACCTTCGCTGCACGCCCTCTGTGCAAGTATATCATTTCTGAGATAAGGAAACCAAAGCTGCACACAATAGTCCAGATGTGGTCTCGTCACGGCCCTTACAGCTGCAGTAATACATCCCTGCTCCTGTTCTCAAGTCCTCTTGCAATAAAGCCCAGCATACCATTTGCCTTCCGAACTGCTTACTATACCTACATGCTTCCTTTCAATGACTGTGTATTCGGACACCTGGTCCCTTTGTATGCCAATATTAGCCAATCTACGAATATTTAAATAATACTCTGCCATTCTGTTTCTCTGTCCAAACTGGATAACCCTGTAATCCATATTACACTGCATCTACCATGCATTTGCACACTGATTGAATTTGTCTCAATCAAATTGAAGATTCTCTACATACTCCTCACCACTCACAATCCCACTTGTTGTTGCCGCCAGGAACCTTGTAAATATTACTTTTGCTCCCCTCATTCAAATCATCAATGTACGTTGTAAATAGCTGGGCCCCAAGCACTAATCCATGTGGGACCCTACTATCATTGCCTGCCAATTCAAAACAGTCCCATTTGTTTCAACTCCCTGATTCCTAACAAATAATTGCAAAACATGTCATAAGAGTCATAGGTACTCGGAAAATTTATAATAATCTATATTATTGTCACAAGTAGGCTTACATTAACACTGCAATGAAGTTACTGTGAAAAGTCCGAGTCGCCACACTCCAGCGCCTGTTCGGGTACACAGAGTGACAATTCAGAATGTCCAATTCACCAAACAAGCACGTCTTTCAGGACTTGTGGGAAGAAACCGGAGCACCCGGAGAAAACCCACACAGACACGGAGAGAATGTGCAGACTCCGCAATGACAGTGACCCAAGCAGGAATCGAACCTGGGACCCTGGAGCTGTGAAGCAACAATGCTAACCATTGTGCTACTGTGCCGCCCGATTAGGAGGGAATAAGGAGGGTCTATCCGACCATTCCAGCCAACAGGACCGGCTGATGGAGTTACCCAGACATGGGGAGTGTGAACAACAGGAAATGCTGTTGTCAGTGTGGAGACTGGAAGATCCTGCCGTCAGCCGTTGCAGGCTGCCGCCATGAAACATGCCACAGGGTGGTGCAAAATCTCACCAGTTAACTCTGTTTCTCTCGCCACAGATGCTGCCAGACCTCCTGCGTTTGTACAGAACTTCCTGTTTTTATTCCATTTACTTCCCATTCCTGCTTCCAACAAATTGTGATTCCTGTAGAAGTGAATCAGGATTCCTTCACAGCACAGCATGATGGAGAATACATAAATTGGTTAATTTTCTATTTTTCAGACTCAAGTGCACAATCAAATAGGCCCCACACAACAGATTTTCTGCAAATCTTTGACTACTCACCCATCTTTAACCATTTGAATGTTGGCTCCATCATCCCTGGGTGACACACTGTCTGATCTCACTGGCTCCATCCTCCCCGGGTTACACACTGTCTGATCTCACTGGCTCCATCCTCCCCGGGTTACACACGGTCTGATCTCACTGACTCCATCCTCCCCGGGTTACACACTGTCTGATCTCACTGGCTCCATCCTCCCCGGGTTACAGACTGTCCGATCTCACTGGCTCCATCCTCCCCGGGTTACACACTGTCTGATCTCACTGGCTCCATCCTCCCCGGGTTACACACTGTCTGATCTCACTGACTCCATCCTCCCCGGGTTACACACTGTCTGATCTCACTGACTCCATCCTCCCCGGGTTACACACTGTCCGATCTCACTGGCTCCATCCTCCCCGGGTTACACACTGTCTGATCTCACTGAATCCATCCTCCCCGGGTTACACACTGTCTGATCTCACTGGCTCCATCCTCCCCGGGTTACACACTGTCTGATCTCACTGACTCCATCCTCCCCGGGTTACACACTGTCTGATCTCACTGGCTCCATCCTCCCCGGGTTACACACTGTCCGATCTCACTGGCTCCATCCTCCCTGGGTTACACACTGTCTGATCTCACTGACTCCATCCTCCCCGGGTTACACACTGTCCGACCCCACTGGCTCCATCCTCCCGGGTTACACACTGTCTGATCTTACTGGCTCCATCCTCCCCGGGTTACACACTGTCTGATCTCACTGGCTCCATCCTCCCCGGGTTACACACTGTCTGATCTCACTGACTCCATCCTCCCCGGGTTACACACTGTCTGATCTCACTGGCTCCATCCTCCCTGGGTTACACATTGTCTGATCTCATTGGCTCCATCCTCCCCGGGTTACACACTGTCTGATCTCACTGGCTCCATCCTCCCCGGGTTACACACTGTCTGATCTCACTGACTCCATCCTCCCCGGGTTACACACGGTCTGATCTCACTGGCTCCATCCTCCCTGGGTTACACACGGTCTGATCTCACTGGCTCCATCCTCCCCGGGTTACACACTGTCTGATCTCACTGGCTCCATCCTCCCCGGGTTACAGACTGTCCGATCTCACTGGCTCCATCCTCCCCGGGTTACACACTGTCTGATCTCACTGGCTCCATCCTCCCCGGGTTACACACTGTCTGATCTCACTGACTCCATCCTCCCCGGGTTACACACTGTCTGATCTCACTGACTCCATCCTCCCCGGGTTACACACTGTCCGATCTCACTGGCTCCATCCTCCCCGGGTTACACACTGTCTGATCTCACTGAATCCATCCTCCCCGGGTTACACACTGTCTGATCTCACTGGCTCCATCCTCCCCGGGTTACACACTGTCTGATCTCACTGACTCCATCCTCCCCGGGTTACACACTGTCTGATCTCACTGGCTCCATCCTCCCCGGGTTACACACTGTCCGATCTCACTGGCTCCATCCTCCCTGGGTTACACACTGTCTGATCTCACTGACTCCATCCTCCCCGGGTTACACACTGTCCGACCCCACTGGCTCCATCCTCCCGGGTTACACACTGTCTGATCTTACTGGCTCCATCCTCCCCGGGTTACACACTGTCTGATCTCACTGGCTCCATCCTCCCCGGGTTACACACTGTCTGATCTCACTGACTCCATCCTCCCCGGGTTACACACTGTCTGATCTCACTGGCTCCATCCTCCCTGGGTTACACATTGTCTGATCTCATTGGCTCCATCCTCCCCGGGTTACACACTGTCTGATCTCACTGGCTCCATCCTCCCCGGGTTACACACTGTCTGATCTCACTGACTCCATCCTCCCCGGGTTACACACGGTCTGATCTCACTGGCTCCATCCTCCCTGGGTTACACACGGTCTGATCTCACTGGCTCCATCCTCCCCGGGTTACACACTGTCTGATCTCACTGGCTCCATCCTCCCCGGGTTACAGACTGTCCGATCTCACTGGCTCCATCCTCCCCGGGTTACACACTGTCTGATCTCACTGGCTCCATCCTCCCCGGGTTACACACTGTCTGATCTCACTGACTCCATCCTCCCCGGGTTACACACTGTCTGATCTCACTGACTCCATCCTCCCCGGGTTACACACTGTCCGATCTCACTGGCTCCATCCTCCCCGGGTTACACACTGTCTGATCTCACTGAATCCATCCTCCCCGGGTTACACACTGTCTGATCTCACTGGCTCCATCCTCCCCGGGTTACACACTGTCTGATCTCACTGACTCCATCCTCCCCGGGTTACACACTGTCTGATCTCACTGGCTCCATCCTCCCCGGGTTACACACTGTCCGATCTCACTGGCTCCATCCTCCCTGGGTTACAGACTGTCTGATCTCACTGGCTCCATCCTCCCCGGGTTACACACTGTCTGATCTCACTGGCTCCATCCTCCCCGGGTTACACACTGTCCGATCTCACTCGCTCCATCCTCCCCGGGTTACACACTGTCTGATCTCACTGACTCCATCCTCCCCGGGTTACACACGGTCTGATCTCACTGGCTCCATCCTCCACGGGTTACACACGGTCTGATCTCACTGGCTCCATCCTCCCCGGGTTACACACTGTCTGATCTCACTGGCACCATCCTCCCTGGGTTACACACTGTCTGATCTCACTGGCTCCATCCTCCCCGGGTTACACACTGTCTGATCTCACTGACTCCATCCTCCCCGGGTTACACACTGTCTGATCTCACTGGCTCCATCCTCCCCGGGTTACACAATGTCTGATCTCATTGGCTCCATCTTTCCCGGGTTACCCACTGTCTGATCTCACTGGCTCCATCCTCCCCGGGTTACGCACTGTCTGATCTCACTGGCTACATCCTCCCCGGGTTACACACTGTCTGATCTCACTGGCTCCATCCTCCCCGGGTTACACACTGTCTGATCTCACTGGCTCCATCCTCCCCGGGTTACACACTGTCTGATCTCACTGTCTCCATCCACCCCGGGTTACACACTGTCTGATCTCACTGGCTCCATCCTCCCCGGGTTACACACTGTCTGATCTCACTGGCACCATCCTCCCCGGGTTACACACTGTCTGATCTCACTGGCACCATCCTCCCCGGGTTACACACTGTCTGATCTCACTGGCACCATCCTCCCCGGGTTACGCACTGTCTGATCTCACTGACTCCATCCTCCCCGGGTTACACACGGTCTGATCTCACTGGCTCCATCCTCCCCGGGTTACGCACTGTCTGATCTCACTGGCTCCATCCTCCCCGGGTTACAGACTGTCCGATCTCACTGGCTCCATCCTCCCCGGGTTACACACTGTCTGATCTCACTGGCTCCATCCTCCCCGGGTTACAGACTGTCTGATCTCACTGGCTCCATCCTCCCCGGGTTACACACTGTCTGATCTCACTGGCTCCATCCTCCCCGGGTTACACACTGTCCGATCTCATTCGCTCCATCCTCCCAGGGTTACACACTGTCTGATCTCACTGACTCCATCCTCCCCGGGTTACACACGGTCTGATCTCACTGGCTCCATCCTCCACGGGTTACACACGGTCTGATCTCACAGGCTCCATCCTCCCCGGGTTACACACTGTCTGATCTCACTGGCACCATCCTCCCTGGGTTACACACTGTCTGATCTCACTGGCTCCATCCTCCCCGGGTTACACACTGTCTGATCTCACTGACTCCATCCTCCCCGGGTTACACACTGTCTGATCTCACTGGCTCCATCCTCCCCGGGTTACACACTGTCTGATCTCATTGGCTCCATCTTTCCCGGGTTACCCACTGTCTGATCTCACTGGCTCCATCCTCCCCGGGTTACGCACTGTCTGATCTCACTGGCTCCATCCTCCCCGGGTTACACACTGTCTGATCTCACTGGCTCCATCCTCCCCGGGTTACACACTGTCTGATCTCACTGGCTCCATCCTCCCCGGGTTACACACTGTCTGATCTCACTGTCTCCATCCACCCCGGGTTACACACTGTCTGATCTCACTGGCTCCATCCTCCCCGGGTTACACACTGTCTGATCTCACTGGCACCATCCTCCCCGGGTTACACACTGTCTGATCTCACTGGCACCATCCTCCCCGGGTTACACACTGTCTGATCTCACTGGCACCATCCTCCCCGGGTTACGCACTGTCTGATCTCACTGACTCCATCCTCCCAGGGTTACACACGGTCTGATCTCACTGGCTCCATCCTCCCCGGGTTACGCACTGTCTGATCTCACTGACTCCATCCTCCCCGGGTTACACACTGTCTGATCTCACTGGCACCATCCTCCCCGGGTTACGCACTGTCTGATCTCACTGACTCCATCCTCCCCGGGTTACACACTGTCTGATCTCACTGGCTCCATCCACCCCGGGTTACACACTGTCTGATCTCACTGTCTCCATCCTCCCCGGGTTACACACGGTCTGATCTCACTGGCTCCATCCTCCCCGGGTTACACACTGTCCGATCTCACTGACTCCATCCTCCCCGGGTTACACACTGTCTGATCTCACTGACTCCATCCTCCCCGGGTTACACACTGTCTGATCTCACTGGCTCCATCCTCCCCGGGTTACACACTGTCTGATCTCACTGGCTCCATCCTCCCCGGGTTACACACTGTCCGATCTCACTGGCTCCATCCTCCCTGGGTTACAGACTGTCTGATCTCACTGGCTCCATCCTCCCCGGGTTACACACTGTCTGATCTCACTGGCTCCATCCTCCCCGGGTTACACACTGTCCGATCTCACTCGCTCCATCCTCCCCGGGTTACACACTGTCTGATCTCACTGACTCCATCCTCCCCGGGTTACACACTGTCTGATCTCACTGGCTCCATCCTCCCCGGGTTACACACGGTCTGATCTCACTGGCTCCATCCTCCCCGGGTTACACACTGTCTGATCTCACTGGCTCCATCCTCCCCGGGTTACACACTGTCTGATGTCACTGGCTCCATCCTCCCCGGGTTACACACTGTCTGATCTCACTGACTCCATCCTCCCCGGGTTACACACTGTCTGATCTCACTGACTCCATCCTCCCCGGGTTACACAATGTCTGATCTCATTGGCTCCATCTTTCCCGGGTTACCCACTGTCTGATCTCACTGGCTCCATCCTCCCCGGGTTACGCACTGTCTGATCTCACTGGCTACATCCTCCCCGGGTTACACACTGTCTGATCTCACTGGCTCCATCCTCCCCGGGTTACACACTGTCTGATCTCACTGGCTCCATCCTCCCCGGGTTACACACTGTCTGATCTCACTGTCTCCATCCACCCCGGGTTACACACTGTCTGATCTCACTGGCTCCATCCTCCCCGGGTTACACACTGTCTGATCTCACTGGCACCATCCTCCCCGGGTTACACACTGTCTGATCTCACTGGCACCATCCTCCCCGGGTTACACACTGTCTGATCTCACTGGCACCATCCTCCCCGGGTTACGCACTGTCTGATCTCACTGACTCCATCCTCCCCGGGTTACACACGGTCTGATCTCACTGGCTCCATCCTCCCCGGGTTACACACTGTCTGATCTCACTGGCTCCATCCACCCCGGGTTACACACTGTCTGATCTCACTGTCTCCATCCGCCCCGGGTTACACACGGTCTGATCTCACTGGCTCCATCCTCCCCGGGTTACACACTGTCCGATCTCACTGGCTCCATCCTCCCCGGGTTACACACTGTCCGACCCCACTGGCTCCATCCTCCCGGGTTACACACTGTCTGATCTTACTGGCTCCATCCTCCCCGTGTTACACACTGTCTGATCTCACTGGCTCCATCCTCCCCGGGTTACACACTGTCTGATCTCACTGACTCCATCCTCCCCGGGTTACACACTGTCTGATCTCACTGGCTCCATCCTCCCCGGGTTACACACTGTCTGATCTCACTGGCTCCATCCTCCCCGGGTTACAGACTGTCCGATCTCACTGGCTCCATCCTCCCCGGGTTACACACTGTCTGATCTCACTGGCTCCATCCTCCCCGGGTTACACACTGTCTGATCTCACTGACTCCATCCTCCCCGGGTTACACACTGTCTGATCTCACTGACTCCATCCTCCCCGGGTTACACACTGTCCGATCTCACTGGCTCCATCCTCCCCGGGTTACACACTGTCTGATCTCACTGAATCCATCCTCCCCGGGTTACACACTGTCTGATCTCACTGGCTCCATCCTCCCCGGGTTACACACTGTCCGATCTCACTGGCTCCATCCTCCCTGGGTTACACACTGTCTGATCTCACTGACTCCATCCTCCCCGGGTTACACACTGTCCGACCCCACTGGCTCCATCCTCCCGGGTTACACACTGTCTGATCTTACTGGCTCCATCCTCCCCGGGTTACACACTGTCTGATCTCACTGGCTCCATCCTCCCCGGGTTACACACTGTCTGATCTCACTGACTCCATCCTCCCCGGGTTACACACTGTCTGATCTCACTGGCTCCATCCTCCCTGGGTTACACATTGTCTGATCTCATTGGCTCCATCCTCCCCGGGTTACACACTGTCTGATCTCACTGGCTCCATCCTCCCCGGGTTACACACTGTCTGATCTCACTGACTCCATCCTCCCCGGGTTACACACGGTCTGATCTCACTGGCTCCATCCTCCCTGGGTTACACACTGTCTGATCTCACTGACTCCATCCTCCCCGGGTTACACACTGTCCGACCCCACTGGCTCCATCCTCCCGGGTTACACACTGTCTGATCTTACTGGCTCCATCCTCCCCGGGTTACACACTGTCTGATCTCACTGGCTCCATCCTCCCCGGGTTACACACTGTCTGATCTCACTGACTCCATCCTCCCCGGGTTACACACTGTCTGATCTCACTGGCTCCATCCTCCCTGGGTTACACATTGTCTGATCTCATTGGCTCCATCCTCCCCGGGTTACACACTGTCTGATCTCACTGGCTCCATCCTCCCCGGGTTACACACTGTCTGATCTCACTGACTCCATCCTCCCCGGGTTACACACGGTCTGATCTCACTGGCTCCATCCTCCCTGGGTTACACACGGTCTGATCTCACTGGCTCCATCCTCCCCGGGTTACACACTGTCTGATCTCACTGGCTCCATCCTCCCCGGGTTACAGACTGTCCGATCTCACTGGCTCCATCCTCCCCGGGTTACACACTGTCTGATCTCACTGGCTCCATCCTCCCCGGGTTACACACTGTCTGATCTCACTGACTCCATCCTCCCCGGGTTACACACTGTCTGATCTCACTGGCTCCATCCTCCCCGGGTTACACACTGTCTGATCTCACTGACTCCATCCTCCCCGGGTTACACACTGTCTGATCTCACTGGCTCCATCCTCCCCGGGTTACACACTGTCCGATCTCACTGGCTCCATCCTCCCTGGGTTACAGACTGTCTGATCTCACTGGCTCCATCCTCCCCGGGTTACACACTGTCTGATCTCACTGGCTCCATCCTCCCCGGGTTACACACTGTCCGATCTCACTGGCTCCATCCTCCCCGGGTTACACACTGTCTGATCTCACTGACTCCATCCTCCCCGGGTTACACACGGTCTGATCTCACTGGCTCCATCCTCCACGGGTTACACACGGTCTGATCTCACTGGCTCCATCCTCCCCGGGTTACACACTGTCTGATCTCACTGGCACCATCCTCCCTGGGTTACACACTGTCTGATCTCACTGGCTCCATCCTCCCCGGGTTACACACTGTCTGATCTCACTGACTCCATCCTCCCCGGGTTACATACTGTCTGATCTCACTGGCTCCATCCTCCCCGGGTTACACAATGTCTGATCTCATTGGCTCCATCTTTCCCGGGTTACCCACTGTCTGATCTCACTGGCTCCATCCTCCCCGGGTTACACACTGTCTGATCTCACTGTCTCCATCCACCCCGGGTTACACACTGTCTGATCTCACTGGCTCCATCCTCCCCGGGTTACACACTGTCTGATCTCACTGGCACCATCCTCCCCGGGTTACACACTGTCTGATCTCACTGGCACCATCCTCCCCGGGTTACACACTGTCTGATCTCACTGGCACCATCCTCCCCGGGTTACGCACTGTCTGATCTCACTGACTCCATCCTCCCCGGGTTACACACGGTCTGATCTCACTGGCTCCATCCTCCCCGGGTTACGCACTGTCTGATCTCACTGACTCCATCCTCCCCGGGTTACACACTGTCTGATCTCACTGGCACCATCCTCCCCGGGTTACGCACTGTCTGATCTCACTGACTCCATCCTCCCCGGGTTACACACTGTCTGATCTCACTGGCTCCATCCACCCCGGGTTACACACTGTCTGATCTCACTGTCTCCATCCTCCCCGGGTTACACACGGTCTGATCTCACTGGCTCCATCCTCCCCGGGTTACACACTGTCTGATCTCACTGACTCCATCCTCCCCGGGTTACACACTGTCTGATCTCACTGACTCCATCCTCCCCGGGTTACACACTGTCTGATCTCACTGGCTCCATCCTCCCCGGGTTACACACTGTCTGATCTCACTGGCTCCATCCTCCCCGGGTTACACACTGTCTGATCTCACTGACTCCATCCTCCCCGGGTTACACACTGTCTGATCTCACTGGCTCCATCCTCCCCGGGTTACACACTGTCTGATCTCACTGGCTCCATCCTCCCCGGGTTACACACTGTCTGATCTCACTGGCTCCATCCTCCCCGGGTTACACACTGTCTGATCTAACTGGCACCATCCTCCCCGGGTTACACACTGTCTGATCTCACTGGCTCCATCCTCCCCGGGTTACACACTGTCTGATCTCACTGGCTCCATCCTCCCCGGGTTACACACTGTCTGATCTCACTGGCTCCATCCTCCCCGGGTTACACACTGTCTGATGTCACTGGCTCCATCCTCCCCGGGTTACACACTGTCTGATCTCACTGACTCCATCCTCCCCGGGTTACACAGTGTCTGATCTCACTGACTCCATCCTCCCCGGGTTACACACTGTCTGATCTCACTGGCTCCATCCTCCCCGGGTTACACACTGTCTGATCTCACTGACTCCATCCTCCCCGGGTTACACACAGTGTGATCTCACTGGCTCCATCCTCCCCGGGTTACACACTGTCTGATCTCACTGGCTCCATCCTCCCCGGGTTACACACTGTCTGATCTCACTGGCTCCATCCTCCCCGGGTTACACACTGTCTGATCTCACTGGCTCCATCCTCCCCGGGTTACACACTGTCTGATCTCACTGGCTCCATCCTCCCCGGGTTACACACTGTCTGATCTCACTGGCTCCATCCTCCCGGGTTACACACTGTCTGATCTCACTGACTCCATCCTCCCCGGGTTACACACTGTCTGATCTCACTGGCTCCATCCTCCCCGGGTTACACACTGTCTGATCTCACTGGCTCCATCCTCCCCGGGTTACACACTGTCTGATCTCACTGGCTCCATCCTCCCTGGGTTACACACTGTCTGATCTCACTGGCTCCATCCTCCCTGGGTTACACACTGTCTGATCTCACTGGCTCCATCCTCCCCGGGTTACACACTGTCTGATCTCACTGGCTCCATCCTCCCCAGGTTATACACTGTCTGATCTCACTGACTCCATCCTCCCCGGGTTACACACTGTCTGATCTCACTGGCTCCATCCTCCCCGGGTTACACACTGTCTGATCTCACTGACTCCATCCTCCCCGGGTTACACATGTCTGATCTCACTGGCTCCATCCTCCCCGGGTTACACACTGTCTGACCTCACTGGCTCCATCCTCCCCGGGTTACACTCTGTCTGATCTCACTGGCTCCATCCTCCCCGGGTTACACATTGTCTGATCTCACTGACTCCATCCTCCCCGGGTTACACACTGTCTGATCTCACTGACTCCATCCTCCCCGGGTTACACACTGTCTGATCTCACTGGCTCCATCCTCCCCGGGTTACACACTGTCTGATCCCACTGGCTCCATCCTCCCCGGGTTACACACTGTCTGATCTCACTGGCTCCATCCTCCCCGGGTTACACACTGTCTGATCTCACTGGCTCCATCCTCCCCGGGTTACACATTGTCTGATCTCACTGACTCCATCCTCCCCGGGTTACACACTGTCTGATCTCACTGACTCCATCCTCCCCGGGTTACACACTGTCTGATCTCACTGCCTCCATCCTCCCCGGGTTACACACTGTCTGATCTCACTGGCTCCATCCTCCCCGGGTTACACACTGTCTGATCTCACTGGCTCCATCCTCCCCGGGTTACACACTGTCTGATCTCACTGGCTCCATCCTCCCCGGGTTACACACTGTCTGATCTCACTGGCTCCATCCTCCCCGGGTTACACACTGCTTGATCTCATTGGCTCCATCCTCCCCGGGTTACACACTGTCTGATCTCACTGGCTCCATCCTCCCCGGGTTACACACTGTCTGATCTCACTGGCTCCATCCTCCCCGGGTTACACACTGTCTGATCTCACTGGCTCCATCCTCCCCGGGTTACACACTGTCTGATCTCACTGGCTCCATCGTCCCCGGGTTACACACTGTCTGATCTCACTGGCTCCATCCTCCCCGGGTTACACACTGTCTGATCTCACTGGCTCCATCCTCCCCGGGTTACACACTGTCTGATCTCACTGGCTCCATCCTCCCCGGGTTACACACTGTCTGATCTCACTGGCTCCATCCTCCCCGGGTTACACACTGTCTGATCTCACTGACTCCATCCTCCCCGGGTTACACACTGTCTGATCTCACTGACTCCATCCTCCCCGGGTTACACACTGTCTGATCTCACTGGCTCCATCGTCCCCGGGTTACACACTGTCTGATCTCACTGGCTCCATCCCCCCCGGGTTACACACTGTCTGATCTCACTGGCTCCATCCCCCCCGGGTTACACACTGTCTGATCTCACTGACTCCATCCTCCCGGGTTACACACTGTCTGATCTCACTGGCTCCATCCTCCCCGGGTTACACACTGTCTGATCTCACTGGCTCCATCGTCCCCGGGTTACACACTGTCTGATCTCACTGGCTCCATCCTCCCCGGGTTACACACTGTCTGATCTCACTGGCTCCATCCTCCCCGGGTTACACACTGTCTGATCTCACTGGCTCCATCCTCCCCGGGTTACACACTGTCTGATCTCACTGACTCCATCCTCCCCGGGTTACACACTGTCTGATCTCACTGGCTCCATCCTCCCCGGGTTACACACTGTCTGATCTCACTGACTCCATCCTCCCCGGGTTACACACTGTCTGATCTCACTGGCTCCATCCTCCCCGGGTTACACACTGTCTGATCTCACTGGCTCCATCCTCCCCGGGTTACACACTGTCTGATCTCACTGACTCCATCCTCCCCGGGTTACACACTGTCTGATCTCACTGGCTCCATCTTCCCCGGGTTACACACTGTCTGATCTCACTGACTCCATCCTCCCCGGGTTACACACTGTCTGATCTCACTGACACCATCCTCCCCGGGTTACACACTGTCTGATCTCACTGGCTCCATCCTCCCCGGGTTACACACTGTCTGATCTCACTGGCTCCATCCTCCCCGGGTTACACACTGTCTGATCTCACTGACTCCATCCTCCCCGGGTTTGATTTCAAGTGAAAAGTGGAAATTAGCCATTTTGTTTTCAAACTCATTCAACTTCTCCGTCTATTAATAGTATACCCGCAGTACAATATATTCCGACTATACGAACACTATAAGTTTCATATATTTACGCCTGTATTGTGCGGCACGGTCTCCGTGGTTAGCTCTGTGGCTTCACAGCTCCAGGGTCCCGGGTTCGATTCCCGGCACGTTCTCCCTGTGTCTGCGTGGGTTTCCTCCGGGAGCTCCGGTTTGCTCCCACAAGTCTGAAAGACGTGCTGTTGGGTAATTTGGACATTCTGAATTCTCCCTCCGTGTACCCGAACAGGCGACAGAATGTGGCGACTAGGGGATTTTCACAGTAAATTCATTGCAGTGTTAACGTAAGCCTACTCGCGACAATAATAAATATTATTATGAAATATTTAAGCTGTAACTTTCTTACCTTTATTTACAAACCGCTCAAGGCCGTCGCTCACAAACGTCCGGCTTCACAACCGAAATCACCAATGCGCCTGCGCGGCTTGACTTGCTGTTCACGTGACGTGCTGTTCACCTGACCGCCGTTCAATCCGGCGCAGGCGCTCTCCCCTCCACGCCAAACCCGACCCAACCCCACAACACAACATAATGGACACTGTTCAATCCGGCGCAGGCGCGCTGTCCATTACATCTCCGCCCCCCCCCAAAAGGCCACTGTTGAAACCGGCGCAGGCGCGCTGCTCCTCCGCCCAACTGTCAATGGCCACCGTTCCATCGCGCGCAGGTGCGCTGATTGACCCCCAACTGGTCGCATTGCTCAGATCGAGGAGGCGGTTGCTCCTGTCACAGTCACATGACCCCCCGACCCCTCCCAATGCCCGCGCAGAAGGTCACGCAGTGGGCGGCGCCTCTTCATCCCTCCTGGGGAATGGGGGAAATCCACTGGCAGTCAGTGGGGCTGCCGTCCTGCAGGGTTAATTGTACTCAGTCCAGAGCAACAATTGTGGTCCAGATCTTTGTGGACCGGGGAAGAGAGTTATCTTGATCAGGGATTGGAGATTTCATCAGAAACGGGAAAGTGAGAGGTGTCAGAGAGTTAAAAGTAGCCCAGACAGTCCCCAGGGTTAACCGAGGAAGGGGAGAGGAGACAGTCCCAGGGTTAGCCGAGGAAGGGGAGAGGAGACAGTCCCAGGGTTAGCCGAGGAAGGCGAGAGGAGACAGTCCCAGGGTTAGCCGAGGAAGGGGAGAGGAGACAGTCCCAGGGTTAGCCGAGGAAGGGGAGAGGAGACAGTCCCAGGGTTAACCGAGGAAGGGGAGAGGAGACAGTCCCAGGGTTCGCCGAGGAAGGGGAGAGGAGACAGTCCCAGGGTTAGCCGAGGAAGGGGAGAGGAGACAGTCCCAGGGTTAGCCGAGGAAGGCGAGAGGAGACAGTCCCAGGGTTAGCCGAGGAAGGGGAGAGGAGACAGTCCCAGGGTTAGCCGAGGAAGGGGAGAGGAGACAGTCCCCAGGGTTAGCCGAGGAAGGGGAGAGGAGACAGTCCCAGGGTTAGCCGAGGAAGGGGAGAGGAGACAGTCCCAGGGTTAGCCGAGGAAGGGGAGAGGAGACAGTCCCCAGGGTTAGCCGAGGAAGGGGAGAGGAGACAGTCCCCAGGGTTAGCCGAGGAAGGGGAGAGAGACAGTCCCCAGGGTTAGCCGAGGAAGGGGAGAGGAGAGACAGTCCCAGGGTTAGCCGAGGAAGGGGAGAAGGGACAGTCCCCAGGGTTCGCCGAGGAAGGGGAGAGGAGACAGTCCCCAGGGTTAGCCGAGGGAGGGGAGAGGAGACAGTCCCCAGGGTTAGCCGAGGAAGGGGAGAGGAGACAGTCCCAGGATTAGCCGAGGAAGGGGAGAGGAGACAGTCCCAGGGTTAGCCGAGGGAGGGGAGAGGAGACAGTCCCAGGGTTAGCCGAGGAAGGGGAGAGGAGACAGTCCCAGTGTTAGCCGAGGAAGGGGAGAGGAGACAGTCCCCAGGGTTAGCCGAGGAAGGGGAGAGGAGACAGTCCCAGGATTAGCCGAGGAAGGGGAGAGGAGACAGTCCCAGGGTTAGCCGAGGAACGGGAGAGGAGACAGTCCCAGGGTTAGCCGAGGAACGGGAGAGGAGACAGTCCCAGGGTTAGCTGAGGAAGGGGAGAGGAGACAGTCCCCAGAGTTAGCCGAGGAAGGGGAGAGGAGACAGTCTCCAGGGTTAGCTGAGGAAGGGGAGAGGAGACAGTCCCAGGGTTAGCCGAGGAAGGGGAGAGGAGACAGTCCCCAGGGTTAGCCGAGGAAGGGGAGAGGAGACAGTGCCCAGGGTTAGCCGAGGGAGGGGAGAGCAAGGGGAGAGGAGACAGTCCCCAGGGTTGGCCGTGGGAGGGGAGTACAAGGGGAGAGGAGACAGTCCCCAGGGTTAGCCGAGGAAGGGGAGAGGAGACAGTCCCCAGGGTTAGCCGAGGAAGGGGAGAGCAAGGGGAGAGGAGACAGTCCCCAGGGTTAGCCGAGGAAGGGGAGAGGAGACAGTCCCAGGGTTAGCCGAGTAAGGGGAGAGGATACAGTCCGAGGGTCCGCTGAGGAAGGGGAGTGGAGACAGTCCCCAGGGTTAGCCGAGGGAGGGGAGAGGAGACAGTCCCCAGGGTTAGCCGAGGAAGGGGAGAGCAAGGGGAGAGGAGACAGTCCCCAGTGTTATCCGAGGAAGGGGAGAGGAGACAGTCCCAGGATTAGCCGAGGAAGGGGAGAGGAGACAGTCCCAGGGTTAGCCGAGGAAGGGGAGAGGAGACAGTCCCAGGGTTAGCCGAGGAAGGGGAGAGGAAACAGTCCCCAGGGTTAGCCGAGGAAGGGGAGAGCAAGGGGAGAGGAGACAGTCCCAGGATTAGCCGAGGAAGGGGAGAGGAGACAGTCCACACGGTTAACGAGGAAGGGGAGAGGAGACAGTCCCAGGGTTAGCCGAGGAAGGGGAGAGGAGAAAGTCCCCAGGGTTTGCCAAGGAAGTGGCGAGGAGACAGTCCCCAGTGTTAGCCGAGGAAGGGGAGAGGAGACAGTCCCAGGGTTATCCGAGGGAGGGGAGAGGAGACAGTCCCCAGGGTTAGCCGAGGAAGGGGAGGGGAGACAGTCCCAGGGTTAGCCGAGGAAGGGGAGAGGAGACCGTCCCAGGGTTTGCTGAGGAAGGGGAAAGGAGACAGTCCCCAGGGTTAGCAGAGGGAGGGGAGAGGAGACAGTCCCAGGGTTAGCAGAGGAAGGGGAGAGGAGACAGTCCCAGGGTTAGCCGAGCAAGGGGAGAGGAGACTGTCCCCAGGGTTAGCCGAGAAAGTGGCGTGGAGACAGTCCCAGGGTTATCCGAGGAAGGGGAGGGGAGACAGTCCCAGGGTTAGCCGAGGAAGGGGAGAGGAGAAAGTCCCAGGGTTAGCCGAGGAAGGGGAGAGGAGACAGTCCCCAGGGTTAGCCGAGGAAGGGGAGAGGAGAATGTCCCCAGAGTTTGCCGAGGAAGTGGCGAGGAGACAGTTCTAGGGTTAGCCGAGGAAGGGGAGAGGAGACAGTCCTCGGGTTAGCCGAGGAAGGGGAGAGGAGAAAGTCCCAGGGTTAGCCGAGGAAGCGGAGAGGAGACAGTCCCGACGGTTAGCCGAGGAAGGGGAGAGGAGAAAGTCCCCAGGGTTTGCCGAGGAAGTGGCGAGGAGACAGTCCCCATGGTTAGCCAAAGAAGGGGAGAGGAGACAGTCCCAGGGTTATCCGAGGGAGGGGAGTGGAGACAGTTCCCAGGGTTAGCCAAGGAAGGGGAGAGGAGACAGTCCCCAGGGTTAGCTGAGGAAGGGGAGAAGGGACAGTCCCCAGGGTTAGCCGAGGAAGGGGAGAGGAGACAATCCCAGGGTTAGCTGAGTGAGGGGAGAGGAGACAGTCCCAGGGTTAGCTGAGGAAGGGGAGAGGAGACTGTCCCAGGGTTAGCTGAGGGAGGGGAGCGGAGACAGTCCCAGGGTTAGCCGAGGAAGGGGAGAGGAGATAGTCCCCAGGGTTATCCGAGGGAGGGGAGAGGAGACAGTCCCGACTTTCGCGGAAAATTGGTGGGGGTCTGAAGTGGGAAGGAACGGTGTAATTTTTCCACACGCGTCCCGTAATTGGGTCACGGTTAGCGGGGTTGTGTAAAGGAAATCTGCTTCTCCTTCTCCTGCGGCCCTGTGGTGTGCGGTCACAGGATTCCTGGGGGTGTGTTCTGCCTGTTCGGTTGGGGGTTGGGGCGCTTTCCTTTTCTGGGGTTTTTCCTGCGTACATGTACGTATCTATGGGCAGTCTCGTTCAATTCCTGCCAGTCGGGGCCGTTTTCTTGATCTAATTGGGGTCCAAATATACTTTGAAATCCATTTTGCACGGATAGCAGAGATTGCAATTCTGCATTTTGCTTCCGGCATTTTGCGTGGTCTACTAAGCTCTGCCTTTGTTCCGTCGTGGAAGTATGGAGTGCTCGTAGGGCTGCTTTTAAATCATTGCACTGTTTCTGCAATTTCTCAACTTGCTGTTCTGTTTCTTGTCTTACCAAGACCGCACGTTGCGTGTCCTGGTACGCCTTATCGTATTCTGTCTGAAAGCTGTTCAAATGCGCGAGACAAGACTGGTGCACCCACTTGGCATCATCCACCTCTCTGTCCCTTGCTGCTAACTGCTCTTTCAGATCGCGATTCTCTTTCTCTACCTCACTCACGTCTACCTCACTGGTTCTGTCTCTCTCCTCTATCTCTCTACGGAGCGTCCTAACGACCTCCTCTGTGCCTCGCAATTGTACCAAACAGGACACGATTGCCATCGGCTTGCGAGCTTTTCCCAAGCTCTTCTTGTGGATCTCTGACAGGTTCTCCCACCAAGTATGTCCTATACTCCCGGGTCCTGTTTCCTCATTGTCACAGAATTCACTCCAAAGGGGCCATCCTTTCCCTTTGAGATATTTCCTGATCTCATCTTCCCAAATGGGACACCGTCCTACTCTACTAGTCGCTGCGACCTCAAATTCCTGGGGGTTCATAAGGCATTCCATTGCCTTCATTGCCATTTTCTCTACTAGGATCTCTACTGAATTTGGAACAGGGGGTGATAAAGTGGTGATGTAAACACGGGTATGGCTTATGCTAATATCCGGCCTACAAAACTCCCAACAGTTTTACGCAACAAAATCTCTCAGGTTTACCTTATATCCCTGTTAGTACACATGCATTAGCACACTTCCGAATCTCAGAGACTTGATCAGTACTGTTTTGACGCTTGTGGTTTTTCTTTCTGTTCCCAACTGGATTCTCAATTCAAATTTTGGGTTCTCTCGGAGTGGTTAGGCCCCTTCTAAGTCGAGTCCTGTCAGGTGTCGCCAGTAAATGTTGCTAACTTTTGGGTGGCTCTTAATTTGGCTCTGTTTAATCATGTTTGTTCAAGAGTCGCCAGGTATCTTCCGACACTGCCACAAGGTTCAGAACCGAATACTGATCAATGACTCGATACACCAGTGAGCAGTGAGTCAGTTCAAAAGCAATGCTCATTTTTTACACACAGTCAAATCTACTAATGCATAAACTCTACAACCTAAACTACCCCTATTACTAAAGCCTATACTTAGCTTCGGGCACCCATTCAGTCAGAGGAACAATGGCCGTTGCTCGGTTCTGAGGCTGCTGGGTTGAGCTGTTTACAGGGTAGCAATTAGGAGCGTCTATCTCGTAGCGTGCATTGACTTGGGACTTACTTGGTCTGGTGTAGCTGCTCGGCAGGTCTCTCTATTCGGTGAGAGCCAAAGCCAAAAGGAGGGCGTTCCCCCATGGGGGGATACCTTTTATACGGAAAAGGGGCTTTGCGCGCTTTTGGGCGGGCCTTGAACTTGGCCTGAACTAATTGGGTCTTTCCCAATCATCGGTATCGATTTTCCTCCAATAGAGGGATGGTTCCCTGATCGCTGGGCGCGTCCTGGAGACTGTCAGTCTGCTTTGTCTTAGCTTCTTCTGGCGCCGGGGAGTCTGCCTTCACATTGTGTGTCTAAATGTTTCCCTTTTGTCCCCGGAGATGGCTCATTAGCATGTAGATTGTTTGGTAGTTTCTGTCCTGTCTGAGAGTTTAAGGTTCTAATCAACAGACAGAGCTTACACCTGCTTGTTTCTTAGCATTGTCCAATTTTCCCTGCATTCTTTGCGGGTGTCCATTTTGTAATCGGGACGTGGCCATCCCAGATGGCTACAATGTCCCCAGATGTTAGCGAGGTGACTATGCAGGTTAGCCTGGAATAGGAATGTGTATGTTCCATCTGGTTCATTCCGGTTGGTTCAAACATTGATGTCTTTATTTGACTCCCTTATTAAAGCGTTGATGTCAGCAAAGGGTTTCTTGCCCACTTCAGAAGTCAGAGGGCTCAACCACAATGTTATATGTCCAGCGTTATTTGTAGATCAAGTTACGTTCTGGTGCTTGACCCATCGGAATAAGTACACCAGAGAACGTCTAGTTCGTGACTAGTTAAAGTGAATGTCATTCCTGTCATTATTTACAATATTCCAGACGTCCTATTGGTTAATGTTCTCCAAAATTATTTTTTCCTATTTTAAACTAACAGATAATATGTGCCATTAAGTTTGTTTCGTCTCTTTTCATAATTGATTACAGCAGTTCACTCAGGTTATTTCTGATCTATTTCTAATACAATTGACCGTGTTTTATTAAAATTACATTTGCTGTACTAACTAAATTATTGCTGCGTTCTTTAAATTCCTATACCTACCGGTTTCAGATCAACAGCTACCGATTTCTGTTTCAGCTTCCTTTATTTCCGTTAGAAGAAAGCAATTGTTCTATTCCCCTGAATTCACTTTCCCTCTCACTTTAAGGAGCCCCTGTATTACCAGGTGCACTCCATTTTCTCTATTTTCTGTGTTTATTCTCCAAGTTCATTCTATCCAACACGAGCTCTCTCAATCCTAACCCTGATTGATTATTCCAAGCCCCAGGCTAGCTGATGATGTCAACGGTGTATTATATCTGTCTCCTTTCTAAGTTTGCCGAATTCACCCACCTCCGACCAAATCTATTTTTGACCTGTGTTTCTTATCTACCGGCCCAGCTCCATCCTCCTTTCCCTGCCCACACTCCTTCAATGTTCTCTTGTCTCTACAAACCATGGCCAACTCTCCTCCTCCCCATGTTCCAATCTGAAATCACTTTTCTACGTTTGATAAGCAGTGAAAGAACCTGTAAGAAACATTTGAAAAAGGCAATGGATTGATTCATCCTGTCTTTGACATTCCACTCTAAACTCAAGGCTCCAGTTAGCAGGTGGGTGGAACTGCCCTCGCCTGGTCCCACTCTTACCTCTGTGGTCAGATACAGAGAGAATATCCTGGAATGATTCACCATCGAGTGCTGGCACTGCTACCTCCGTCCTTTCCACTGGTTGTCCCGCTCACCTTGTTATTCTTCATTGTCCAGGCTAACTTTGGTGAAGTTATTGAGAAACACCTGATCAGATTTCAGGGACACAATGCAAGTAGTCCTCGGCACCACTTTTCTCGGCGCCTCCATTGCCTCTTTGTGGACAAATTCCTTGAGCATTTTCTCCTTGTTCAGAGAACGATTGTTCTGTTCTAAAAGTAAACCCCGGAAATGCACACATTCCTGCAGTGTAGAGAGTCCAGAAGTGGCTGTAGAATACGGTGCACACACTTTCAGTGAGAGTAACATTAATCCGGTTCCTACCTAAACTCAGACCCTGGGTCAGAGAGGCGGATGAAGCTAAGGTTGTCCATGTAACCTGGCAGCCATGCAGGGTTATGGAATTAAAGATTGATGTTTTAGATCATACAAATGAGAGGGCCCTTTCATTGTTGCAGTCAAGTGTCCATTTATATCTGAGGGTTTGTGTCTCAAACATTCATTCTTTGGCCCTCGGCTCCATTTGTGATGTCAGCTGGAGACGAGATTCAGCCCCTAGTTACAATTCATTACCTGGAGTTACCCTGGGCATGGAGTGGAATTACTATCACACCTAAATAAGAGGAATCATTCGACGTGACGTGGGTCCTTGCATTATCCGTCGATGTCTGCTCTCGCTCCATCGCAGTGAAGCATCTGGGACTGTACCCTGCAGAACCATTTTAACCGCGGGGAAATGAAGGGGCAGTGGAGACGCAGGGTGTCTGCCAGCAGACTTAGCTCGGTGGAGGCCCATTTGGAAGTGTGCATGGGGAATAGGCCAGGAACTCTGCCTCTCTTTCACAGCGGGACTGTCAGCAACGTGATGGAGGCTCGGTAAGGATATGGAGCCTGTTTAGCACAACAGGAATTCGTGAGATATTCTGGGTGGGATATAAACAGCCCTCAGGTGTACCTTCAATCCCGAGGATGGTGTCAGGTGTTTGTAAAGGTGAACAATTCACACTTGTCAGTCTCCATGACAACTGAAACCAGGAATGCAAGCACCAGAGTGCAATAGATCAGATTCCCTGTGAAACGCATCTAAGTCCTTCTCCACATAGTTCCCGCTCCTTTTCTTGGCAATGAATGATCTTCCCTACATCCTAGTTCTGAATTGTATATGGATAATCTGTGTTTTTTCCATTATTCCAAGATTGACATTTTTCAGTCCATTCCGAGAGGGAGTTGGATCCATTACGTCTCTATTCCTTTCGTTCTCATGTTGCTGATCTGAATTCTCAACACACATTCAATGAAAGAACAGAGGTTTAAGCAAAATATCTTTAAAATCTTTTCACCTCTCCGTGGTGGTAGCAATTGTTCTTTGGGTAAAATGTCTCCTTCTTGGTTTGAATTGGCCGCCCCTTTCATTCACCGATTACTTTCAGGGGTGTTGGAAAGTAGCAAACGTGACACCGCTGTTTAAAAAAGGAGGTCGGCAGAAAGCGGGTAATTATAGGCCGGTAAGCTAAACTTCGGTTGCAGGGAAAATGCTGGAATCTATCATTAAGGAGGAAATAGCGGGGCACCTGGAGGGAAATTGTCCCATTGGGCAGACGCAGCATGGGTTCACAAAGGGTAGGTCGTGTCTGACTAATTTGGTAGAATGTTTTGAGGACGTTACCAGTGCGGTAGATAACGGGGAGCCAATGGATGTGGTATATCTGGATTTCCAGAAAGCTTTTGACAAGGTGCCACACAAAAGGTTGCTGCATAAACTAAACATGCATGGCATTGAGGGTAAAGTAGTAGCATGGATAGAGGATTGGTTAACTAACAGAAAGCAGAGAGTGGGGATAAATTGGTGTTTCTCTGGTTGGCAACCTGTAACTAGTGGGGTCCCTCAAGGATCAGTGTTGGGCCCGCAGTTGTTCACAATTTACATAGACGATTTGGAGTTGGGGACTAAGTGCAATGTGTCAAAGTTTGCAGACGACACTAAGATGGGTGGTAAAGCAAAAAGTGCACAGGATACCGGAAGTCTGCAGAAAGATTTGGATAGGTTAGGTGAATGGGCTAGGTCTGGCAGATGGAATTCAATGTTGCCAAGTGTGAGGCTATCCATTTTGGGAGGAATAACAGCAGAATAGATTATTATTTAAACGGTAAGATGTTAAAACATGCTGCTGTGCAGAGGGACCTGGGTGTGCTGGTGCACGAGTCGCAAAACGTTGGTGTGCAGGTGCAACAGGTGATTAAGAAGGCTAATCGAGTTTTGTCTTTCATTGCTAGAGGGATGGAGTTCAAGACGAGTGAGGTTATGCTGCAATTGTATAGGGTGCTGGTGAGGCCGCATCTGGAGTATTGTGTTCAGTTTTGGTCTCCTTACCTGAGAAAGGACATATTGGCACTGGAGGGAGTGCAGAGGAGATTCACTAGGTTGATCCCAGAGTTGAGGGGATTAGATTATGACGAGAGGTTGAGTAGACTGGGACTGTACTCATTGAAGTTTAGAAGGATGCGGGGGGATCTTATTGAGACATATAAAATTATGAAGGGAATAGATAGGATAGATGCGGGCAGGTTGTTTCCACTGGTCGGGGAAAGCAGAACTAGGGGACATAGCCTCACAATAAGGGGAGGTAGATTTAGGACGGAGTGTAGGAGGAACTTCTTCACCCAAAGGGTTGTGAATCTCTGGAATTCCTTGCCCAGTGAAGCAGTTGAGGCTCCTTCTTTATACGTTTTTAAGAAAAAGATAGATGCCTTTCTAAAGAATAAAGGGATTCGGGGATATGGTGTACAGGCCGGAAAGTGGAGCTGAGTCCACAAAGATCAGCCATGATCTCATTAAATGGCGGAGCAGGCTCGAGGGGCCAGATGGCCTACTCCTGTTCCTAGTTCTTATGTTCTTATGTGTTATTACCCTGAAATCGGGCATATTCCACACACCTACAGATATCTGCTCAAGATGCCAGAACGTCCCAGTCATAGGAGCTGATCCTGAAAACTACTTGCAGGTCCGTGAGCTTCCTCTAGCCCTGTATTGGTACACTGTACTTTATGATTTTCCTGCAGATTCTGATACAACGTAGCGTGTCTGTGACATCAACCTTGTCAAGTGTTCCACATTTAGTTCCTTCAGGTGTTTTATTTCAGTTCATGTTACAATCATGCCAATCCTGCAAACACGACAAACTCCCTGACAGGGTATTTGCAGCACTGTCAATTATAAAGGAAGCAGGACGTTCTGAGTCACGGTCATTAAGATGCAGCTCGTTCACCCATTTTCAAAGGCAGCAACGGTCATCGAAGAATTTCCTCCACCAGTTCCTGATGGTAGTTTGACAGGGTAGTTGTCACCCTGTGGCATTGACCCTGCAACCTGCCCTCCAGTCCAGTGAGCCTGCACCAGGAGAAGAGCCTGTTCACGTGCCCCTGTATTCCCCTGATTGGACGGGACCAGCTCTGGCTGATATGCGATTGGCTCCCATTCTGATGTCACCTGGAGAGAGGTTTTATCCCCTAAGTCTGTAAGACCATAAAACACAGGAGCAGAATTAGGCCACTCGTCCCATCGAATCTCCTCCGCCATTCAATCATGGCTGATAAATCTTTCATTCTCATTAACATTCATATTGAGAAGGCGAGAATACAAGACCGGGGATGTACTTCTGAGGCTGTATAAGGCTCTGGTCAGACCCCATTTGGAGTATTGTGAGCAGTTTTGGGCCCGGTATCTAAGGAAGGATGTGCTGGCCTTAAAAAGGGTCCAGAGGAGGTTCACAAGAATGATCCCTGGAATGAAGAACTTGTCGTATGAGGAATGGTTGAGGACACTGGGTCTGTACTCGTTGGAGTTTAGAAGGATGAGGGGGGATCTTATTGAAACTTACAGGATACTGCAAGGCCTGGATAGAGTGGACATGGAGAGGATGTTTCCACTAGTAGGAAAAACTAGAAGCAGAGGACACCATCTCAGATTAAAGGGACGATCCTTTGAAACAGAGATGAGGAGGAATTTATTCAGCCAGAGGGTGGTGAATCTGTGGAATCCTTTGCCGCAGAAGGCTGTGGAGGCTCCTGAGTATCTTCAAGACAGAGATAGATAGGTTCCTGATTAAAAAGGGGATCAGGAGGACTTCCGGTTGCGGTGATGCCTTGCAAGCCGCACGTTTCGGCGGCTCCAGCTCCGACGGACCTTCGGGCTCTTTTAAGAGCCCCAACGGGAAATTTTTAGGCGACGCAACCCGGTGTGGGGTGAGTGAGTAGGGAGTCCCCCCCCCAACGAAGGAGGAAAATATCGGCGGCGGCGGCTGCAGCGCGAGGAATCGTCGACCAAAGGGTCAGAAAGAGAGAAGTACAAGATGGCGGCGGAGAAAGCTCAGGCGACATGGGGGCCCGAGCAAGACGAATTTTTGAGACGGTGTGTGTAGCTACTAAAGAGGGAGGTGCTGACCCCGATGCTGCAGGCAATTGAGGGGCTCAAGGAGACACTAAAGACCCAGGAGACAGAGCTCCGCGTGGTGGGGCAGAAGGTGACGGATAATGAGGACGGAATCCTGGGCCTGGCGGTCAAAACACAGACGCACGAGGCACTTCATAAAAAGTGTATTGAGAGGATCGAGGCCCTAGAAAATGGAGCGCAAAGGAAGAACCTTCGGATACTGGGTCTCCCTGAGGGAGTGGAAGGAGCGGACTGTGGAGCGTACGCAAGTACGATGCTGAGCTCGCTGATGGGTGCTGAGGCCCCTACGGGCCCCTTGGAGTTGGAGTGGGCACATCGGATCCCGGCGAGAAGACCAAAAGCGGGAGAACCACCCAGGGCGATAATCGTGCGATTTCACCGCCTCAAAGATAGAGAAGAGGTCCTGAGATGGGCTAAAAAGGTGCGGAGTAGCAGATGGGAGAATGCAGTGGTACGGGTGTACCAGGATTGGAGTGCGGAGGTGGCGAGAAGGAGGGCGAGTTTTAACCGAGCCAAGGAGGTGTTGCACAAAAAGAAGGTGAAGTTTGGGATGCTGCAGCCGACAAGACTATGGGTCACGTACAAGGAGAGACACCATTATTTTGAGACGGCGGAGGAAGCATGGTCCTTTATTAAAGAGGAGAAATTGGATCGGAACTGAGGGACTGATACTGCAGGAAATGTTATTGTTAATGTTATGGTTGATGTTAATAGAGAAGTAAATTGGGATGGGGGGAGACACTCGGAAATGTGGGCGCCGGTGAGGGGGGAAGGACGGGACATAGATGGAGAATGAGGAATGGGAGGGGGAGGGGAAAGGGAGCTGCGCCACAAGAGGCGGGTCAGACAAAGGGATGTTCCCGCGCCAGAAAGAATGTGGCGGGAAAATAGGCGCAAGGCGGATGGGAGTTCCCCACACGGGGGGGGTCAAGGAGTGAGCAGGAGTAGCCGGGGTCAGTTGAAGTCAGCTGACTTACGGAAGTAATATGCGGGGAGCAATCACGCTAGAAAGGGATCTAGCGGGGGGGGGGGAGACAACTGGGTTGCTGCTGCGGAAATCCAAAAGGAAATGGCTAAAGAGTGGGTGGGCGGGGATGGAATGCGACGCTGGGGGAGCGAGTGGGAGCGCGGAGGCGGGATATGGGACTGGCCTAGAGAAGGTAATGGCTAGTTGGCACGGGAGGGGGGCAGGTAGCCCCCCAGTGAGGCTGATCACGTGGAACGTGAGAGGCCTGAACGGACCGATTAAAAGGGCCCGAGTGCTCGCGCATTTGAAAGGACTAAGGGCAGACGTGGCTATGCTCCAAGAGATGCACCTGAAGGTGGCGGACCAAGTTAGGTTAAGGAAAGGATGGGTGGGATAGGTGTTCCACTCAGGACTAGACGCAAAGAATAGAGGGGTGGCCATATTGGTGGGGAAACGGGTAGCATTTGTAGCAAAGAACATCGTAGCAGATTGCGGAGGTAGATATGTAATGCTGAGTGGCAGGCTGGAGGGAATGGAGGTCGTGTTGGTAATGTATATGCCCCGAATTGGGACGATGCGGGATTTATGAGACGGATGCTGGGGCGTATACCGGACCTGGAGGCAGGAAACTTGATATTAGGAGGGGACTTTAATACCGTGCTGGACCCGGGGCTAGATAGATCCAGCTCAAAGACCGGAAGAAGGCCGGCAGCGGCCAAGGTGCTTAAGGAGTTTATGGACCAAATGGGGGGAGTGGATCCATGGTGATTTCTTAGACCAAGGGCTAGGGAGTATTCCTTCTTCTCCCATGTCCATAAAGTGTACTCCCGGATAGATTTTTTTGTTTTGGGAACGTCGTTGATCTCTAGGGTGGAAGAAGCTGAGTACTCAGCCATAGCGGTTTCGGATCATGCCCCACACTGGGTGGACCTGGAACTAGGAGAGGAAAGGGAGCAGAGAGCACTCTGGCGATTAGATGTGGGATTGATGGCAGACGAGGGAGTGTGTGGAAGAGTGCGGGGGTGTATCGAGAGATACCTGGAGGTCAATGACGACGGCGAGGTCCCTGTGGGAGTGGTATGGGAAGCACTAAAAGCGGTGGTCAGAGGAGAGCTGATCTCCATTGGGGCCCACAAAGGGAAAACAGAGGCCAAGGAAAGGGAAAGATTACTGGGGGAGATTTTAAGGGTGGATAGGGAATTTGCAGAGACCCCGGAGGAGGGACTGTACAGGGAGAGGAGACGACTCCAGATGGAGTTTGACCTCCTGACCACCAGAAAGGCGGAGGTGCTGTGGAGGAAGGCACAGGGGAGGAGGTATGAATATGGGGAAAAGGCTAGTCGCCTGCTGGCTCATCAGTTGCGAAAGAGGACAGCGGCGAGGGAGATAGGGGGAATTAGAGACGAAAAGGGAGCCACGGTGCGAAGAGCAGGGAAGATAAATGAGGTGTTCAAGACCTTTTATGAGGGACTGTATAGGTCCCAACCCCCAGAAGGAGAGGAGAATATGCAGCAGTTCCTGGATCAATTGAGGTTCCCGAGGGTGGAGGAGCAGGAGGTGGAAGGCCTGGGGGCACCGATTGGGCTGGACAAGGTTATTAAGGGACTGGGGAGCATGCAAGTAGGGATGGCTCCGGGACCAGACGGGTTCCCGGTGGAATTTTACAGAAAATATGTGGACTTGTTGGCCCCGTTGTTGGTGAGGACGTTCAACGAGGCCAGGGAAGGAGGGACTTTACCCCCGACAATGTCGGAGGCGACGATATCGCTAATTTTGAAGAGGGATAAAGATCCGTTGCAGTGCGGGTCCTATAGACCTATTTCATTATTGAATGTGGACGTCAAACTGCTGGCAAAGGTACTGGCATCGAGGATAGAGGATTGTGTCCCGGGGGTGGTGCACGAAGACCAGACAGGGTTCGTAAAAGGGAGACAACTAAATGTTAACGTGCGACGACTGTTAGGGGCGATAATGATGCCCCCAGTGGAGGGGGAGGCGGAGATAGTGGTGGCAATGGATGCAGAGAAGGCATTTGATAGGGTGGAGTGGGAGTATTTATGGGAGGTGTTAAGGAGGTTTGGGTTCGGGAACGGGTTTATTAGCTGGGTCAAACTTCTTTATGGGGCCCCAACGGCAAGTGTAGTCACGGGTCGACAAAGAGCGGAGTATTTCCGACTATATAGGGGAACAAGACAGGGATGCCCGCTGTCTCCACTGTTGTTCGCGTTGGCAATTGAACCTTTGGCCATGGCGTTGAGAGACTCCAGGAAATGGAGAGGGGTGATTAGAGGGGGAGAAGAACACCGAGTCTCGCTATACGCGGATGACCTTTTATTGTACGTGTCGGACCCAGCGGGGGGGGGATGATAGATGTTATGCGGATGTTTAGAGTGTTCGGGGATTTCTCGGGGTATAGGCTAAACATGGGGAAGAGTGAACTATTTGTGATACACCCAGGGGACCAGAGTAGAGAGATAGAAGGCCTGCCTCTAAGGAAAGTGGAAAGAAACTTCCGATACCTGGGGATTCAGATCGCTAGGAGCTGGAGAACCTTGCACAGACTTAATCTGACACGACTGGTAGAACAAATGGAGGAGGACTTCAAGAGGTGGGACATGCAGCCTCTGTCGCTGGCGGGCAGGGTGCAGGCAATTAAGATGATGGTCCTCCCGAGGTTCTTATTTGTATTTCAATGTCTCCCTATACTAATCACTAAGACCTTTTTCAATAAAATAGACAGGAGCATCACGAGCTTCGTGTGGACAGGGAAAGTTCCGAGAGTAAGGAGGGGGTTCCTACAGCGTAGCAGGGACAGAGGAGGATTGGCACTACCGAACTTGGGCGATTACTATTGGGCCGCCAATGTGGCGATGATGCGTAAATGGATGATGGAGGGAGAGGGAGCGGCGTGGAAAAGACTGGAGAGAAAGTCCTGTAAAGGGACGAGTCTCGAGGCGCTGGTGACGGCGCCGCTACCGTTCTCGCCAAAAAAGTTTACCACAAACCCGGTGGTGGCGGCAACATTGAATATCTGGGGACAGTGGAGGCGACAGAGAGGTGTGCGGGGAGCCCTGGTGGGGTCCCCAATCAGGAACAACCATAGGTTTGCCCCAAGAAGAATGGATGGAGGATTTCAGAGCTGGCACCAGTTGGGAGTTAGGAGGGTGGGAGATTTATTTATAGATGGGACGTTTGCGAGCTTGGGAGCATTGGAGGAAAAGTTTAAGTTGCCCCGGGGAAACTTCCTGAGATATATGCAGGTGATGGCGTTCACTAGACAACAGGTGAGGGAATTTCCGCTGCTCCCGGTACAGGGGATTCAGGACAGAGTGCTTTCGGGGGTGTGGGTCGGAGAGGGCAAGGTGTCAGAGATATACCGAGAGATGAGGGAAGAGGGGGAGGAGTTAGTGGGCGAACTAAAAGGAAAGTGGGAAGAAGAGCTAGGGGAGGAGATAGAAGAAAGTATGTGGGCTGATGCCCTAAGCAGGGTAAACTCCTCTTCCTCATGCGCCAGGCTTAGCCTGATTCAATTCAAGGTGCTACATAGAGCACACATAACTGGAGCAAGATTGAGCAGGTTCTTTGGAGTGGAGGATAAGTGTGGGAGGTGCGGCGGAAGCCCGGCAAACCACGCACATATGTTTTGGGCGTGCCCGGCATTGGAGGGGTATTGGGGGGGAGTGGCAGGAGTGATCTCAAAGGTGGTGAAGGCCCGGGTCAAACCAGGCTGGGGGCTAGCTCTATTTGGAGTTGCGGATGAGCCGGGAGTGCAGGAGGCGAAAGAGGCCGACGTTGTGGCCTTTGCGTCCCTAGTAGCCCGGCGTAGGATCCTACTCATGTGGAAGGAGGCAAAACCCCCAGGACTGGAGGCCTGGGTAAACGATATGGCTGGGTTCATTAAACTGGAGCGGATAAAGTTTGCCCTGAGAGGATCGGCTCAAGGGTTCACCAGGCGGTGGCAGCCATTCCTCGACTACCTAGAGGAACGTTAGAGGGAAGACAGATGACCTGCAGCAGCAACCCAGGGGGGAGGGGGGGGGGGGGAGGTTTTAGTTTATGTTAAACGATTATGTGGTTTTGTTATTTGTTTATTGTTAAAATATCTTTACTGTTATGTATGCTCTGTAAGGGGAAAAAATTTTGTTTGAAAAAATTTCAATAAAATATATTTTTTTTAAAAAGGGGGATCAAGGGTTATGGAAGAAGGCAGGAGAATGTTATACGTTTTAGTTACCGTTGTATGAAGAGTCAAAAGTCCTGTTCCTTTTCACCAAACACCATTTATTTCACTTCCACAGCCTCTGCACCAAACTCTAACAACACACCACCTGACAGAGGCCACCTGAAGTCCCTTTACATATCAGTGTCAATTAATGGATACTTAACATAAATGAGACAACTAATTGAAATGTCTCTTAACCCATTATTTAACAGTCTCCCCTTCCTTGGAGAAAAAAATAATAATTAGGTGAAAACAAAATTTCAAAAACACACACATGATTTCCCCCCTTTTTTTGTTTTGTTTTTGTTTGGATGAGAAAGAAAAAAAAAAACAGTCACAGAAACAAGCGCCCTTCATTAACAATATCCAAAAGTTTCTGTGAACTCGCCCCTCTTTTCGTAAAACAGTCTGACAGTTGATAGCTCCTGTCGACCCATTTAACACATCTGCTTCATATTTGCCATGTCTATCCGTAACCTCTTTTCATTGACACTTTCTGTAGAGTGCACATTTTCCCACAGGAATTTATTGTCAATGTGACAGTCAATAGGTATATTACCCAAATCCCCTAATCCCCAAATTTCTGTCAATATCATACTTATATAAAAGGCCATATCCACCGCCTCTACAAGGCTTAATGTCACAGCAGCCAAAGTGCTTTTTACCACTCTCCTTATTTTCTTTGTTTCCCACACAAGCGGGCAACATTTACCATTATTCCCCAAAAGAAAAATTATAAAACCTCCTGCGCTTGAAACCCCATCACATAAGTTTGCGTAGGAAATGTTTCACTATGAGTTTCAAGCGCCTAAGGTCACCTAAAACTGGGAACTTCAAAACACACTCCTGCATTTTTAGTTTGGCCAACGCTTTATTTGCTCTTATTATGTCTTCCACTTTGGGTTCATTCATTTTTGTACTCAACTCTAAGACATCAAAACTCACGTCCGGTCTAGTCTGTCTACCTAACCAGTTCAGTTGCCCAATTAAACTTCGCAGTTGCTCTTTTTCTATCTTTGAAACCATTGCGTCTTTTTGTGAAACTCGGCCACGATTAATTGCTATTGGGCTGATGTTTCCAAATAAGATTGCTGACGTAAAGTTGCCCCTAACTTAGTCTGTCCAATTTCCAGTCCAATATATTTAAATGCACCGGAAGCCTGACTTCCAACCCTGAATTCTTTCCTCAAATCAGAGATTACAATAGCTTCAAAATCACTAGACCCACCCCACAAAAAATCATCGACATGCATCATAAAGATGCCAGAAAGATTTCCTTTATACTGCCAGTAAAACATTGCAGGATCTGCTTTCAACTGGCAACAGCCTAACTTTAACAAAACTGACCTTACCTAAAAAATACCAGACTCTAGGTGCATCATTTAATCCATATACACATTTGTTCAACTTCCAGAGTACCCCTTCTGTGTTAGCTGCTTCTTTAGGAGGACGGAAAAAAATGTCTCTCTTTTTGCCCTGCAAAAAGGCAGCTTTTATATCTATAGATTTGCATTCCCATACCTTTGTGGCTAATAGAGCCAAGAAGATCTTTAAAATAACCTTTCCTGCTGTAGGTGAATCTACCCTTAAATCCTGATCTTCTAAGTTTTCTTCAAATCCTCTTGCCACAAGCCTGGCCTTTGCCTTATAAGTTCCACCCTGAAGAACCTTTTCCATGCAAATCCATCTGTGGGATAGAGCTCTTTCTCCCTTATCCGGTACTTCCGTGTATACCCCAAATTCACTCCAACTATGCAGTTCTTGCTGTTTAGCATCTTTGATAACTTTTCATATAATTTATTGGAAGCCACCAAAATCTCACGTGCATGTGGGCTTCTACTCCGATTAGTATTCGTAGTCTTACTCATGTTCCGAGATCTTGATAAACTACCTCTCCCGCCTGGTAACTTGTTCTATGCTGCTACTGCTTGATCTTTCCTATCTGCTGTGGGATGTCCTTTCAAAATTCTCGACCTTTTCCTGTGGACCTGTTCACTATCCGATGTACTATCTGAACTGGCACTGTGTTTCTGTGACCTCCATTTTTGAACTTCGTGTTCCCAATCCATTGTCTTAACTCCCTCCCCTGAATGCTTATACTTTCCAGTGGCTTTCCCTGCTCTAATAACAGTTGTATCCTTCCAATGACTCAACCCCTCAGGCAAGTATGTCACCGTTGCACCAACTTTTGGCAGTTGTCCTTTTGGAAAGATGGCCTTATCCCAGATTTTAAGGACCACAGCCACAATGTCGTTAAAAGCCCTGGCCAAAGGCAGGGTTACTATCTGCCATGCTGGTATCCTTCTGTACTTCCTAGTTCTGTACTTCATAGCAATCACTAACCTGTTCTATCAGTTTAATATAGTCTTCATCCCTTCCTCCTGCATCCTTTAATACATTTTTCAGCCTCTGAGGAGACGGATGTGCAAATTGCCTATGCAGTTTTAATACCACAAGCTTTTTATCAGCGAAAGTCCCATTTTCAACTGCCATTAACACATCCTTAACCACTCTACTTGAAATATTATTTTTCAGTAATGGAATACAATAGTGTCCCGACTCTGTAAATTGTAAGTCCACCGTCTTTCCAAAAACTGTTGCCTTATCCTGTTCCATATCCAGTTTCATGTGTGCTTTCTTCATCGTTGGTCTGCTCAGAAGCAAAGGTATCTCACTTGATACAACATCCGTGCTAATGAAATGATTCACTCCGGCAAGGGATCACCACTCTTTTCAGCGACTTCAGAGTATTATCATGCCCAAACCTTAAACTTGTAGAATTTTCAAATTCCTCAACCTTGTTACGATTTCCAGCATTCAAGGAGTCCAGGTAACATTTTAACCAGTCAATTCCACACACAGTAGATGTGCAGCCACTGTCCAATACAGCACAATTGAAGGATTCTGCAACCAACACCCTCATTACCGGCGTAAAACTGCTTGTTAATAGGACAATGTCTTCTCTCTGAACATTATCTTTCTCCTCTTCTGACTCTTCCATGTCATGTGTCGCTTCAAACACTCTATCATAACATTTTGGACAGTTGAACACATAATGTTATTAAGAGTCACATCGAAAACATCGATTTATCATGCCCCGTGCATTTCTGGGGTTCATCTTCCTACTGTAAGTTCTAAGTGGGTTTCTGTCTTCATAACTTCCTTGCCTCGATCTCCTTCTATAGTCTTGGGCCGTGTTTGTAGCCGTACAATTTTGCCATCCTGTTAGTAGTGTATCTTCCATATTCTGCTTTATAGCAGACTGACCTATTTGAGTCATCAGAGCCATCGGAATCGAATGTTTCCCCAGAAACTTCTTTAAAGCTTTTGTCATCTGATCGAATAAGGTATCCTTATCAGCAAACTGAACTCCTGTCAAAACCAGGAGCCTATCCATGTTGCTCACTCTAGCACAGTCAAGTAATTTAAAGGCCGACACAGACTGTGGAAATCCCAGGTTGTGTTTCTGCAGCCTTTTATATAGTCAGCCAAATTCCATTATATAGTCTTCCATAAAGAATTCCTCTATTTTCCGGAACTTATCAAATTCCGACCATGCTTCATACGCACTTAACAAGTCATCTTTCTTGTAAATCTTATCCATGTATTGTAATAGAGTCTCCAGACCTTCTTCTGAGTCTAACTCTTCCAATTCCAGCTCAGAAAGCACTTTGTTTCGGATTTTACTGTCATAAGGTAGAGAAAGAGGCAATGCCATACCTTGTTTTCTCATTCCCAAGTCCACATAAGTACTGCACTTCTCCATTGGTCGTGCGATTACCTTTCAGAAAATAAGGGGGGAATAGTCATATCCAGCCACCTTTATCCTGGGTTCAGCCATGTATCCTTTTTAAAATTTCTCACACATCCTTGGTTTGATCAGGAACAGTTGTATCTTTCAAAACTTCACATTTGCACAGCAACCATCCTCTGCTACCATTTGTTATACGTTTTAGTTACCGTTGTATGAAGAGTCAAAAGTCCTGTTTGTTTTACCAAACACCATTTATTTCACTTCCACAGCCACTGCACAAAACTCTAACAACACACCACCTGACAGAGGCCATCTGAAGCCCCTTTACATATCAGTGTCAATTAATGGATACTTAACATAAATGAGACAACTAATTGCAATGTCTCTTAACCCATTACTTAACAGAGAATGGGGATGAGAAAAGTATCAGCCATGATTGAATGGTGGAGCAGACTCGATAGGTCGGGTGGCCTAATTCTGCTTCTATGTCTTATGGTCTTGTGGAAAGGAAAAAGGAAATGATGGAAAATCTCAGCAGGTCTGACAGAATCTGTGCAAGGAGAACTGAGCAAACGCTTGCAGTTTGGGTCACTCTTAGGCTGAATAAATCATTTAATCATTCAATTGTTGCCCTCAGCTGTCGCTGACAAGCATTCAAAATTTTCCTCCAAGTTTTCCTCAGGTAAATCCTGTCCTGCATTCAAAGGAAAATACTGCGGATGCTGCAAATCTTCAAGAGAAACTAAAAATGAGAGGATTAAAGCTTGGTTCTTCCACTTTCCCTGAAGCATCCTGCATTCTTCATTCATTTTCCGATCCTTCATTGGGATGCAAACATCCTGAGCCAAAATAAGAGCCCTGACAGGGACTTGAATCATATGAAAAACCTGCGGATGTTGCAAATCATCAAGAGTAACTAAAAAGGAGAGGATTAAATCTCAGAAATTCTGAGGATATCTGAGGAGCAAAATTGAAGTTTAGAGGAAAATGGGAGCTAAAAAGTTTGAAAAAAATGTGACAGAAAACAAGCTTCAAGGTTGCCTTTGCAACTTTCACCATGAGGCATTGAGCACCTCTTCCCAAGCTACTTGCTTTGACCTAAAGGTACTTGCTTTGACCTAAAGGTACTGCTGAGATTCAAACTCAGGATCTACTGTTCACTAGAAAGGCACTTTAAACATTTAAGCCAGTGTTCTTCAAACTCGGGGGTGCAACCCGCGGGTGGGTCGCGGGCGGGTGTCGGGAGTGTTGCGGCGCTCCTGATCGCGCAAATTCCTGCGCAGCAGCTTTTAATAACGGCGGCTGCAAGCGGCCTTTAAAGTGGCCGCAAACATGTAAAAGAAATACGGCCGCATTCCGCATGCGTGCACGATCATCGGCACGCATGCGCAAAACTATGCGCATGCCGCCGATGATCGGGCGCGCATGCCCAGTGCGGCCGCTATTTTTTTAAACGGTAGCAGTTTTTTGTTTTACAAGTTCGGGGGGGGGGGGGGGGGGTTGTTCATTTTATTCATTTAATTTTTTTTTACAAGTTCAGGGGGTGTTTTATTCATTTTTTTCATTTATTTTATTCACTTTTTTACAAGTTCAGGGGGGTTTTATGCAGAACTTTGAACAGATGAAGTGAGTGAAAATGACCAGAAAACTATGGGGTTGTAATGTAGGACAAGGTCAGGAGAGAGTTTTAACATTAACTGAAAGTATAGCAAAATTGTTGAAAATTCTCAATGGGTGTACCTTTAAGAAATGGGTGCTTATTACTGCAGTGATGTCAGAGAGTGGGTGGAGCTGGGCTGTCTGTCTGCTTTACTTTCGTTTTTGAGCAGGCTGTTTTCGAGTTAGTTTGTAGTTTCATTTTCAGAGAGAAGAGCTGCAGTGAAAGCCAGCAGATATGCTTGGATCTCGCTACAAGCTAAAGAGTGTTCATTTGGATGATTTCAAAGGATAACTGCTCTCATTAGAGAATTTAAACCCGATCTCTGTGTTAAATGGGTCTTTTGTCTTCTGGATGTTGTTTGGGAATTTATTAAGGATTGCTTAGTGTTATATTCTTTGGGAGTTGTATTTCAATTGATGGTTGCTAAGATGTTAACTGTATGTTTTAAAAAGGTGAACTTGAGTTCATAGAATAAACATTGTTTTGCTTTAAAAAATACTTCCACTTAAATTGATTAAGGAAAAATGGGGAGTGAGAAATCGGAAATTACATTATTGGATTATGTCAAATTTCAGGGAACAATTAAATGAAGCAGGTGAATTGGCTAGACAACATTTAAAAGTTGCACAAAATGTGATGAAACGGGTGGGGGACAAGAAATCCAAAGTTCGTAGTTTTGCCAGTGGAGATCGAGTTTTAGTATTGTTACCAGTGGTCGGTGAACATTTAAAAGCAATGTTTTTTGGACCGTATCAAATTGAAAGGAAATTAAGTGAGGTGAATTATGTGGTAAAAACACCAGGTAGAAGGAAGACTCACCGAGTGTGTCATGTGAATATGCTTAAAAGGTACTTTGAAAGGGAAGGAGAGAAAAAGGAGGAGGATTTAAGGATTCTAACTCAAAGTGACGAACCAAATCCAGATGACTGTGAATTTACATACCTCAAATTAAATTGGAAAATGAGGATGTTCTTAAAAATTGGGATAAATTGTTGAGTTATCTTCCAGAGGAAAAACGGACCGACCTGAAAGAGTTATTGATATCACGTGGGCAAGTTTGTAGAGATAAATTGGGAAGCACTAAAATGGCTATACATGATGTAGATGTGGGAAATGCTCTTCCAATCAAACATCCATACAGACTTAACCCTTTAAAATTGGCACAGCTTAACAAAGAGATTGAGAGTATGCTTAAAAAAGGCATAACTGAAGTGGGTTGCAGCCAATGGAGCTCACCCATAGTGATGGTACCTAAACCAGACGGCATTCAATAGTTGTGTGTGGACTATAGAAATGTCAATGAAGTTACAAGAACGGACTCTTATCCTATTCCACGTTTGGACATTGAGAAAGTGGAACAATCAGCTTTTATTTCCAAACTGGATGTACTTAAAGATTACTGGATTACATTTTTCCGAAAGGGCGAATGAGATTTCAGCTTTTGTGACTCCAGCTGGCAAATACCAATTCAAAGTTATGCCATTTGGCATGAAAACATCCCAACCACATTTCAACGGTTAATTACCTCAGGATTACCCAATTGTCCGGTATACATCGACGACCTGGTCATTTTTAGCCAGACATGGAAAGAACATTTAAAACATCTGATGGAGTTATTTGATCGATTTCAGGAGGCGGGTTTGGTGGTAAACCTAGCCAAAAGCGAATTTGGAAAAGCCCGAATCACTTTCCTTGGCCATACAATTTGACGGGGTCGAATGGTCCCACGGGATGTGAAAACAAAAGTTATTGGGGAGTTTCCGATACCCTCAAGACGAAGGGAAATAATGTGATTTCTTCGCATCAGTGGATTTGATTGAAAATTTGAGCAAATGTTTTGTAGCGTGATTGCTCCGCTGATGGACTTGCTGAAGAACCGTCAAGAATGTCAGTGGACAGCGCAGTTTCAACAGGCATTTGACTGCCTGAACGCTGTGATAACCAATGCTACTGTGTTGAAGAATTACAAGGGACTCTGATCAGATTGAACGAAAGTATCTGACTTTAAAGAGAAGTGCCGAGGCGTAGAGAACAAAGAACAAAGAACAAAGAAATGTACAGCACAGGAACAGGCCCTTCGGCCCTCCAAGCCCGTGCTGACCATGCTGCCCGACTAAACTACAATCTTCTACACTTCCTGGGTCCGTCCCCCTCTATTCCCATCCTATTCATGTATTTGTCAAGGTGCCCCTTAAATGTCACTATCGTGCCTGTTTTCACCACCTCCTCCGGTAGCGAGTTCCAGGCAGCCACTACCCTCTGCGTAAAAAACTTGCCTCGTACATCTACTCTAAACCTTGCCCCTCTCACCTTAAACCTATGTCCCCTAGTAATTGACCCCTCTACCCTGGGGAAAAGCCTCTGACTATCCACTCTGTCTATGCCCCTCTCATAATTTTGTCGACCTCTATCAGGTCGCCCCTCAACCTCCGTCGTTCCAGTGAGAACAAACCAAGTTTATTCAACCGCTCCTCATAGCTAATTCCCTCTATACCAGGCAACATTCTGGTAAATCACTTCTGCATCCTCTCTAAAGCCTCCACATCCTTCTGGTAGTGTGGCGACCAGAATTGAACACTATACTCCAAGTGTGGCCTAACTAAGGTTCTATACAGCTGCAACATGACTTGCCAATTCTTATACTCAATGCCCCGGCCAATGAAGGCAAGCATGCCGTATGCCTTCTTGACTACCTTCTCCACCTGTGTTGCCCCTTTCAGTGACCTGTGGACCTGTACACCTAGAAATGGACGGATCGTGCAGAGACCTTCTTGTTCAAAGAGACTGTCAATCGAGAAGGATTCCAGTTGGAGGAAGAACAAAAAATGGACTATATTATTGTACCTCTTTGTGTGTGTTGTTTTTTTTTAAACAAAGTAGTATATTTACTATGTGTATTTCTTAAAGGATAGTGAAAAGGTGAAAAATGAAACCATCTTGAAGTTGATTGTTTATTTATTTTTCTTGGGGGAGGTGTCATGTGAGAGTAGCTTTAAGAAATGGGTGTTTTTATAGAATGACCGTAGTGGGTATATCTTTAGGAAATGGGTGTTTATTACTGCAGGGATGCCAGAGAGTGGGTGGAGCTGGGCTGCCTGTCTGCTTTACTTTCGTTTTTGAGCAGCATGGTATAGAATGAGTTTTTAGTTTTGTTTTCAGAGAGAGAGCTGCAGTGAAAGCCAGCAGATGTGCATGGATCTCTCTACAAGCTAAAGAGTGTTCATTTGGGTGATTTCAAAGGGATAACTGCTCTCATTAGAGAATTTAAACCTGATCTCTGTGTTAAAAGGGTCTTTTGTCTTCTGGATGTTGTTTGGGAATTTATTAAGGATTTCTTAGGGTTGTATTCTTTGGGGGTTGTATTTGAATCGATGGTTGCGAAGATGTTCACTGTATGTTTTAAAAAGGTTAACTTGAGTTCATAGAATAAACATTGTTTTGCTTTGAAAAATACTTTTCCATTTCTGCCGCACCACACCTGTAGAGTGGGCCGTGTGCTCCCCATACCACAATCTATTAAAAGATGTGGGTCAGGTGAACTCTATGATACACTTTGGGGTTCTCTAAACCCTGGCCCATCACACAATATAAAAGCAAATGACTGCGGATGTGAAATCTTAACCCTTAAATGTCACTATCGAGTTATAATGCAGGACAAGCCCAGGAGAGAGTTTTCACATAAAATGTAAACAAAGCAAAATTGATGAAAATTCTCGATGGGCGTTGCATTTTGGCGAAGATGATGTTGTCACGATTCTTCCACTTTCCCTGAAGAATCCTGCATTTTTAATTCATTTTCCTATATTAAGGAAATGTCCAGAGCCAAAATAAGAACCCTAACAGGAACTCAAGGACATTCAGATTAAAAGTCTGATCCTCTCATGACTGAGCTGTAAAGGCCCAATGATGGAGTTTTCTCAAAGGTTATTTCAAAGTCTTGTGAGGGATGTTTTGAATTTCCTTGTTTGGTAATGCAGCCTCTCCAGCTTATTTCCCTCGCAGACAACCCGGCAGGCTCCCTTTGGCTTTTACAAATTGTTCAGCTTTCACCAACTACTCACCTCTTACCAGTGACTTGTGATGTGATAACTGTTGTTACCCACGGACCTGCACTGGGAACTCAAGGCTCTGAAGATGACATTTAGTTCGGTGAGATATTACTGGGAAGCTTCAAAGACACAGATTGTATTGTGAGAGAGTAAAGGGTGTCACCTGGTCTTTGTTGCGACAGAGTGTCAGCTCATCAGGTAAAGTAGCAAATTGTGTGAATCGCAAAGCTTCAGGGTACAAATAGATCTGTCAGCACCATATATTTATGCAAAACACTCCATCATTTCTCCCGCCCGACTCATTCTTGCAAACCTGCAGCAACATTAGACCATAAGACCATAGGACAGAGGAGCAGAATTAGGCCACTTGGCCCATCGAGTCTGCTCCGCCATTCAATCATGGCTGATATTTTCTCATCACCATTCTCCTACCTTCTCCCCATAACCCCTGATCCCCTTATTAATCAAGAACCTATCTATCTCTGTCTTAAAAACACTCAGTCAATTGGCCTCTACAGCCTTCTGCGGCAAAGAGTTCCACAAATTCACCACCCTCTGGCTGAAAAAAATTCCTCCTCATCTCAGTTTTAAAGAATCGTCCCTTAAATCTGAGATGGTGTCCTCTGGTTCTAGTTTTTCCTACAAGTGGGAACATCTTCTCCACGTCCACTCTGTCCAGGCTTCGCAGTATCTTGTATGTTTCAATAAGATCCCCTCTCATCCTTCTAGATTCCAATGAGTAAAGACTCAGAATCATCAAATGTTCCTCAAACGACAAGTTCTTCATTCCAGAGATCATTCTTGTAAACCTCCTCTGGACCTTTTCCAAGGCCAGCACATCCTTCCTTAGACATGGGGCCCAAAACTGCTCACAATACTCCAAATGGGGTCTGACCAGAGCCTGATACTGCCTCAGAAGTACATCCCTGGTCTTGTATTCTAGCCCTCTTGACATGAATGCTAACATTGATTTGCCTTCTTAACTGCCAACTGAACCTGCACATTAACCTTAAGAGAATCGTGAACAAGGACTCCCAAGTCCCTTTGTGCTTCTGCTTTCCAAAGCATTTCCCCATTTAGAAAATAGTCTATGCCTAGATTCCTCCTTCCAAAGTGCATAACCTCACACTTTTCCGCATTGTATTTCATTTGCCACTTCATTGCCCACTCTCCTAGCTTGTCCAAGTCCTTCTGCAGCCCCCTTGCTTCCTCAATACTACCTGTCCCTCTACAGATCTTTGTATCATCTGCAAACTTAGCAACAGTGCCTTCAGTACCTTCTTCCAGATCATTAATGTATATTGTAAAAAGTTGTGGTCCCAGCACAGACCCCTGAGGCACACCACTAGGCACCGGCTGCCATCCTGAAAAAGACCCCTTTGTACCCACTCTCTGCCTTCTGCCAGTCAGCCAATCCTCTATCCATGCCAGGATCTTACCCTGAACACCATGAGCCCTTAACTTATTTAACAGTCTCCTATGCGGCACCTTGTCAAAGGCCTTCTGAAAATCAAAACAAATCACGTTCACTGGTTCTCCTTTGTCTAACTTCATTGTTACCTCCTCAAAGAACTTGAACAGATTTGTCAGACACGACCTCCCTTTGACGAAGCCTTGCTGACTCAATCCAATTTTATCATGCACTTCCAAGTACTCCGCAATCTCATCTTTATAACAGACTCTAAAATCTTGCAATGACCGAAGTCAGGCTAACCGACCTAGAATTTCCCGTCTGCTGTCTCCCTCCCTTCTTAAGCAGCGGTGTTACATTTGCCACCTTCCAGTCCTCTGGGACCCTTCCTGCCTCCAGTGATTCCTGAAACATCACCACCAATGCCTCCACAATCTCCTCAGCTATCTCTTTTAGGACCCTGGGTGTAGTCCATCCGGTCCAGGTGATTTATCCACCTTCAGACCTTTCAGTTTCCCCAGAAACTTCTCCTTAGTAATGGTCACTGCACTCACCTCTGCCCCGAGGTTCTCCTGGAGCTCTGGCATTCCACTAGTATCTTCCACCGTGAAGACTGATGCAAAGTAACTATTCAGGTCGTCTGCCATTTCTTTCTTTCCTATTATTACCTCTCCAGCCACATTATCTAGTGGTCCAATGTCAATTTTTGCCTCCCTCTTACCTTTTATATGTTGAAAAAATCTCTTCCTATCTTCCTTTATATTACGAGCTAGCTTGCACTCATACTTCATCTTCTCCCCCCTTATTGCTTTTTGAGTTGTCCTCTGCTCGCTTTTAAAGGCTTCCCAATCCTCTGGTTTTCCACTAAATCTCGCCACTTTGTATGCTTTTTCATTAGCCTTTATGTTGCCCTTGACAACCCTCATCAGCCATGGATGCCTTGTCCTCCCCTTAGCATGTTTCCTCCTCCTTGGGATGAATTTCTGTTGTACCTTCCTTAAAACCCCCCAAAACCCCTGTCTTTGCTGTTCGATGACTTCCCTGCTCAGTTCCTTTTCCAATCAACTCTGGCCAGCTCCTCCCTCATGTCTTTGTAACTACCCTTATTTAATTGTAATACTGTTACATCTGATTGCAGCTTCTCCCTCTCAAACTGCAGGGTAAATTCCATCATATTGTGGTCACTGCTCCCTAAGGGTTCCTTCACCTTAAGTTCCCTAATCAAATCTACCTCATTACACATCACCAAATCCAGAATTGCCGTGTCCCTAGTAGGCTCTGTCACAAGCTGCTCCAAAAAAACATCTCTTAGAAATGAAAATGAAATGAAAATCACTTATTGTCACAAGTAGGCTTCAAATGAAGTTACTGTAAAAAGCCCCGAGTCGCCACATTCCGGCACCTGTTCAGGGAGGCTGGACATTACACAAATTCCATTTTTTGGGATCCACTACCAACCTGATTTTCCCAGTCCACCTGCATGTTGAAGTCCCCCATGATTATTGTAATATTGCCTTTTTTATTGCCTTTTCTAGCTCCTGATTTATTTTCGGCCCCACATCCTGACGACTGCAAGGGGGCCTGTACATAACTTCCATCAGGGTCTTTTTACCTTTGCAATTCCACAACTCTACCCACAGAGATTCTATGCCTTCTGATCCTATATCGCTCCTTGCTATCGATTTAACTTCATTCCTTACGAACAATGGAACCCCACCTCCTTTGCTCATCTGCCTGTCCTTTTGATAGGACATATATCCTTGGATATTTAGATCACAGCCCTGATCCCCTTCCAGCCACGTCTCTGTGATGCCCAGAACATCGTACCGGCCAATTTCAATGTGCGCAACAAGCTCATTTACCTTGTTCCGTATACTGCGCGCATTTAGGTACAACACACTCAATCCTGCATTGGCCACCTCACTTTTCACACTCTCCTCAGTCACAGTAACTTGTACTGTGGTCCCTTTTGATTTTTGATTTTGGCTTCTCTCTGCCTTACACTTTCCCCCTTACTTCTTTTTGTTTCAACCCCGTTTTACTTCCCTCCGATTTCCTACATCGGACCCACTCCAGCTAGTTTAAACCCTCCTTAACAGCACTAGCAAACAACCCCCGAGGACATTGGTTCCAGTCCTGGCCAGGTGCAGACCGTCCGATTTGGACTAGTCCCACCTCCCCCAGAACCGGTTCCAATGCACCAGGAATTTGAATCCCTCCCTCTTGCACCATCTCTCGAGCCACGCAACCATCCTATCTATCCTGACATTACTACTCTGACTAGCTTGTGGCACTAGTAGCAATCCTGCGATTACTACCTTTGAGGTCCTACTTTTTAGTTTAACTCCTAACTCCCTGAATTCAGCTTGTAGGACCTCATCCCGTTTTTACCTTTTTCTTGGTGCCTATGTGCACCATGACAGCTGGGTGTTTACCCTTCCACTCCAGAATGTCCTGCATCTGCTCTAAGACACCCTTTTTACAATATAAAAGCAAATTACTGCGGATGTGAAATCTGAAAGAAAAACAGGAAATGATGGAAAATCTCAGCCGGTCTGGCAGCACCTGTGAAGAGAGAACCGAGCTAACGCTTGGAGCCTGGGTCACTCTTAAGCGAGTAAATCATTTAATCATTCAACCGTTGCTCACAGATATCGCTGACAAACATTCAAAATGTTCCATCTGGATTTCCTTCGGTAAATCCTGTCATGCATTCAAAGCAAAATACTGCGGATGCTGCAAATCTGCGTGAGAAACTAAAAATGAGAGGATTAAAGCTCAGAAAATCTGAGGATATCTCTGCAGCCAGCCACAAACTTAAGGTTGCACATCCTTGTGATCCCTTTTCAGAGCTGAAGCGAGGAGGAAATGCGATGGAGTAGGTGAGCAAAATTGAAGTTCAGCGGGAAACGGGAGCTGAAAGGTTTGGAAATAGTGTGATAGAAAATAAGCTTCAAGGTTGGTGTTGCAGAGATTCTGCCAGAGTTTGCTACTTTCACCATGAAGCGTTGAGCATCTCTTCTCAACCTACTTGCTTTGATCTAAAGGTTTGAAGGCACTGCTGAGATTTGAACTCAGAAATTCCTATTTACAAGCAGGCACTTTAACCATCTAAACCAGAGCACCAAACTATAAGCGAGCTTTGCAGGTTTAGACCAGGTTCCCATTATTTTAATTCAACATCACTTTTGTTGATTTCTCATGCGGGCTTTGAGAGGGCAAATTAAAATATTCATCGGCACTGGGCTTTTGAAACTGTACAAGTTGCATTTATTTCTGGAAGATATGAATTTATAGCAGTTCTGCAGAGGAGAAGTAAACAAACAGGAAATACTTGGTGAGATGGGATGCGAGAGCAAATGACCAGAAAACTACAGAGTTCTAATGCAGGACAAGCCGAGGAGAGAGTTTGAACATAGAACAAAGAACATAGAACAGTACAGCACAGAACAGGCCCTTCGGCCCTTGACATTGCGCCGAGCTTTAGCCAAAACCAAGGTCAAGCTATCCCACTCTCTGTCATTCTGCTGTGCTCCATGTGCCTATCCAATAACTGCTTGAAAGTTCCTAAAGTGTCCGACTCCACTATCACAGCAGGCAGTCCATTCCACACTCTAACCACTCACTGAGTAAAGAATCTACCTTGGACATCCCTCCTATATCTCCCACCCCAAACCTTATAGTTATGCCCCCTTGTAAAAGCTACATCCACCCGAGGAAATAGTCTCTGAACTCCACTCTATCTATGCCCCTCATTATCTTATAAACCTCTATTAAGTCGCCTCTCATCCTCCTTTGCTCCAATGAGAAAAGCCCTCGCTCCCTCAACCTTTCCTCATAAGACCTACCCTCCAATCCAGGCAGCATCCTGGTAAATCTCCTTTGCACCCTTTCCAATGCTTCCACATCCTTCCCATAATGAGGTAACCAGAACTACACACAATACTCCAAATGTGGTCTCACTAGGGTCCTGTACAGTTGCAGCATAACCCCATGGCTCTTAAACTCAAGCCCCCTGTTAATAAACGCTAACACACTATACGCCTTCTTCACGGCTCCATCCACTTGAGTGGCAACCTTAAGAGATCTGTGGACATGAAACCCAAGATCTCTCTGTTCCTCCACATTCCTCAGAACCCTGCCGTTGACCCTATAATCCGCATTCAAATTTGTTCGACCAAAATGAATCACCTCGCACTTATCAGGGTTAAACTCCACCTGCCATTTTTCAGCCCAGCTCTGCATCCTATCAATGGCTCTTTGCAGTCGACAACAGCCCTCCGCCTCATCCACTACTCCACCAATCTTGGTGTCATCAGCAAATTTCTTGACCCACCCTTCAGCCCCCTCCTCCAAGTCATTTATAAAAATCACAAATAGCAGAGGACCCAGCACTGATCCCTGTGGTACACCACTGGTAACTGGTCCCCAGTCTGAAAATTTTCCATCCACCACCACCCTCTGCCTTCTATGTGATAGCCAGTTACTTATCCAATTGGCCAAATTTCCCTCTATCCCACACCTCCTTACTTTCTTCATGAGATGACAATGGGGAACCTTATCAAATGCCTTACTGAAATCCATGTATGTGACATCAACTGCTCTACCTTCATCTACACACTTCGTTACCTCCTCAAAGAATTCAATCAAATTTATGAGGCAAGACTTACTCTTCACAAATCCGTGTTGACTATCCCGGATTCAGCTGCATCTTTCCAAATGGTCATTATTCCTATCCCTCAGGACCCTTTCCATTAACTTACCGACCACCAAAGTAAGATTAACCAGCCTATAATTACTAGGGTCATTCTTATTCCCTTTCTTGAGCAGAGGAACAACATTCGCCACTTTCCAGTCCTCTGGCACTATCCCCATGGACAGTGAGGACCCAAAGATCAAAGCCAAAGGCTCTGCAATCTCATTCCTTGTCTCCCAAAGAATCCTAGGATATATCCCATCTGGCACAGGGAACTTGTCGACCCTCAGGTTTTTCAAAATTGCTAATATATCTTCCCTCAGAACATCTACCTCCTCCAGCCTACATCACACTCTCATCCTCAAAAACATGGCTCCTCTCCTTGGTGAACACTGAAGAAAAGTATTCATTCAACGCCTCTCCTATCTCTTCTGACTCCATGCACAAGTTCCCACTACTGTCCTTGACCAGCCCTAACCTCACTCTGGTCATTCTTTTATTTCTCACATAAGAGTAAAAAAGCTTTGGGGTTTTCCTTGATCCGGCCCGCCAAAGACGTCTCATGCCCCCTCTTAGCTCTCCTAAGCCCTTTTTTTTAGCTCATTCCTTGCTACCTTGTAACCCAACTGAACATTGTTTTCTCATCCTTACATACACTTCCTTTTTCTTCTTGACAAGACATTCAACCTCTTTTGTGAACCACGGATATTTCCTCCCTGCCTGACAGGGACATGTCTATCAAGGACATGCAGTATTTGTTCCTTGAACAAGCTCCACTTTTCATTTGTGCCTATCCCTGACAGTTTCTGTTCCCATCTTATGCTTCCTAATTCTTGCCTAATCGCATTACCCCTCCCCCAATTATAAACCCTGCCCTGCGTATGGCCCTATCGCTCTCCATTGCAATAGTGAAAGACACCGAATTGTGGTCACTATCTCCAAAGTGCTCTCCCACAAACAAATTTAATACTTGGCCCGGTTCATTGCCCAGGATCAAATCCAATGTGGCCCCACCTCTTGTCGGCCTATCCACATATTGTGTCAGGAAACCCTCCTGCACACACTGTACAAAAACTGTCCCATCCGAACTGTTCGAACTATAGAGGTTCCAATCAATAGTTGGAAAGTTAATGTCACCCATGACAACAACCCTGAGGTCTCCACACCTATCCATAATCTGCTTCACAATTTCTTCCTCTGCATCTCTATTACTATTTGGGGGCCTATAGAAAACATCTAACAACATGACCGCTCCTTTCCTATTTCTAGCTTTAGCCCATATTACCTCAGTAGGCAGATCCTCCTCGAACTGCCTTTCTGCAGCCATTAAACTATCCTTGTCAACAATGCTACTCCTCCACCTCTTTTACCACCTTCCTGACTCTTACCAAAACATCTATATAGCGGAACTTCCAACAACCATTCCTGTCCCTGTTCTAACCAAGTCACCGTATTGGCCACAACATCGTAGTCCCAAGTACCAATCCACGCTCCAAGTTCACCTACCTTATTTCGGATGCTCCTTGCATTAAAATAGACACACAAACTGAACATAAACTGAAAATGGAGCAAAATTGATGAAAATTCTCGATGGCTGTTGTAATTTGGCGAAGATGATGTTGTCACGATTCTTCCACTGAGGAGATCTTTTAAGACAGACCCAAACTTAAGGTGGCAAATCCTTGTGATCCCTTTTCAGAGTGAAGAGGGGAGGAAATGCGATAGAATAAAATTAAAGTTTAGCGGCAAATGGGAGCTGAAAGGTTTGAAAAAAGTGTGATAGAAAACATGACTCAAGGTTGGTACTGCAGAGATTCTGCTAGAGTTTGCTGTTTTCACCAAGGAGCATTGAGCATCTCTTCTCAATCTACTTGCTTTGATCTAAATGTATGAAGGCACAGTTGAGATTTGAACTGGCAAATTGGGAAGTGAATGAAAATCACCTGAAAACTATAGGGTTATAATGCATGACAAGCCCAGGAGAGAGTTTTAACATTAACTGAAAACAGAGCAAAATTGATAAGAATTCTCGATGGGCGTTGCAATTTGGCGAAGGTGATGTTGTCACGATTCTTCCACTTTCCCTGAAGCATCCTGCATTTTATATTCATTTGCTATTGTTCATTGGGAAGCAAACGTCCTCATCCAAAATAAGAGTCCTGACAGGAACTCGAATCCTGGTCTCTCAGCTTAAAGGTCTGATGCTCTATCGACTAGGTTATTTCAATGTCTTGTGAAGGATGTTTTGAATTTCCTTGTTTGGTAATGCAGCCTCTCCAGCCTATTTTCCTAGCAGACAAACCGGCAAGCTCCCTATGGCATCCTTTTACAAATTCATCAGGTTGCATCAACTACTCGCTTCTTACCAGTGACTTGTGATGTGACAACTATTACCCACCGAATTGCACTGGGAACTCAAGGCTTTGAAGATGACGCTTAGTTTGGTGAGATCTTAGTGCAAAGCTAAGTTTGCTACTTTACCGGGTGAGCTTACTTGCATTCACACTCTGCTGCAACAAACAACAGATGACACCCTTTACTCTCTCACAATACAATCTGTGTCTTTGAAGCTTCCCACTAAGATCTCACCGAACTAAACGTCATTTTCAAAGCCTTGATTAATGTTGCTGTACGTTAGCAAGAACGCGTTGGGCGGGAGAAATGATGGAGTATTTTGCAAAAGATACAATGCTCACAGATCTATTTGCACCCTGAAGCTTTGCGATTCACACAATTTGTTACTTTACCAGATGAGCTTACTTGCATTCACACTCTGCCACAACAAACACCAGATGACACCCTTTACTATCTCAAAATATAATCTGTGTCTTTGAAGCTTTCCACAAATATCTTACAGAACTAAATGTAATCTTCAAAGCCAGTTCCATCATTGGGCTTTGATAGCTCAGTTGGTAGAGCATCAGACTTTTAATCTGAGGGTCAGGGCTCTTATTTTGGCTCAGGATGTTTGCTTCCCAATGAACGATAGGAAAATGAATAAAAAGTGCAGGATGATTCAGGAAAAGTGGAAGAACCGTGACAACATCACCTTCGCCAAATTGCAACAGTAATCGAGGATTTTCACCAATTTTCCTCCATTTTCAGTTTTTCTCAAAACTCTCTCATGGGTGTCTCTTGCATTATAACTCTATAGGTTTCTGGTCATTTCCATCACTTCCTAATTCGCCAAGCATTTCCTGTTTGTTTACGTCTTCCCTGCAGAACTGCTATAAATTCATATCTTCCAGAAATAACTGCAATTTGTACAGTTTCAAAAGCCCAGTGCCGATGAATATTTTAATTTGCCCTCTCAAAGCCCGCGTGAGATATTAACATAACTAATGTTGAATTAAAATGATGGGAATCTGTTCTAAACTTGAAAAGCAAACTTGCAGACTGGTGTTGTTGCTAGGATGGTTAAGTCGTCTGTCTTGCAACCAGAAGATCCTGAATTCAAATCTCAGCAGTGCTTTCATACTTCTAGATCAAAGCAAGTACATGACGAAGAAATGCTTCATGGTGCAAGTAGCAAACTCTGACAAAATCTCGGCAGCACCAACCTTGAAGCTTGTTTTCTGTCACACTTTTTGCAAACCTTTCAGCTCCCATTCCCGCTAAACTTCAATTTTCCTCAACTACTCCATCGCATTTCCTCCTCGCTTCAGCTCTGAAAAGGGATCACAAGGATTTGCAACCTTAAGTTTTTGTCTGGCTCCACAGATATCCTCAGATTTTCTGAGCTCTAATCCTCTCATTTTTAGTTTCTCATGCACATTCACAACATCTGCAGTATTTTCCTTTGAATGCATGACAGGATTTACCTCAGGAAATCCAGAAGGAACATGCAATGTTTGTCAGTGATCTTAGTGAGCAACGATTGAACGATTAAATGATTTACTCTCTTAAGAGTGACCCAGACTCCAGGTGTTTGCTCGGTTCTCTGTTCACAGCTGCTGCCAGACCCGCTGAGATTTTCCACCATTATATATCTTTCCTTCAGATATCACATCCGCAGTAATTTGCTTTTCTATTGTACGATTTATGTTGCTGCACGTTAGCAAGAACGATTTGGGCGGGAGAAATGATGGAGTGTTTTGCATGAAGATGTGGTGTTGACAGATCTATTTGAACCCTGAAGCTTTGCGATTCACACAATTTGCTACTTTCCCAGATGAGCTTACTTGCATTCACACTCTGCCGCAACAAACACCTTTACTCTCTCTCACAATACAATCTGTGTCTTTGAAGCTTCCCACTAAGATCTCACCGAACTAAACGTCATCTTCAAAGCTTTGAGTTCCCAGTGCAGGTCCGGGGGTAACAATAGTTGTCACATCACAAGTCACTGGTAAGAAGCGAGTAGTTGGTGCAAGCTGAAGAATTTGTGAAAGGTAGGTAAATGGAGCCTGCCGGTTTGTCTGCGAGGGAAATAAGCTGGAGAGGCTGCATCACCAAACACAGAAATTCAAATTATCCCTCACAAGACATTGAAATAGTCTCTGAGAAAACTCAATCACTAGTCTTGATAGCTCAGTCAGTAGAGCATCTGATGTTTAATCTGAATGTTCAGGGTTCGAGTTCCTGTCAGGCCTCCTTTTTTGGCTCAGGACGTTTGCTTCCCAATGAACAATAGGAAAATGAATAAAAAATGCAAGATGCTTCAGGGAAAGTGGAAGGATCGTGACAACATCATCTTCGCCAAATTGCCACGCCCATCGAGAATTTTCATCAATTTTGCTCTGTTTTCAGTTTATGTTAAAACTGTCTCCTGGGCTTGTCCTGCATTATAACTCTATAGTTTTCAGGTCATTTTCACTCAGTCCCCAATTCGCCAAGCATTTCCTGTTTACATATAAATGGCTAATGGATCAGGGTTCCCTGCTGTGTGGGTAATTCGTGATGGATTGTGTTTTTTCCTAGCTAAGCAGGTAATGGTGCATCTTAATGCGAGGAGACTGGAGAATATTTTATCATGGTGATACAGATGATGTAATTAATTGGAGAAGCCAGGTCTGTTTGTATTTTTGCAGTTTGCCACAAGGTTTTAGTCTGACAAGACGGATCGTTCATGAAAGCATCTCTCTTCAAGCTTCTGCATAGAACAGCAAGTAAACCTAATTGCTAACTTTATTTAGAAGTGGCATTTGAACTATATTGTGTTGCTTACTTGTATATATAGTGCCAGCTGTGGATAGCAAATTAAAGTTTTTTCCCTTTATTTAAGAACTGTTTTAACTGTTAATTTTAAAACTATTTATTTGTTGTTAATGTGGTTTGTTTTACCATAAAATATACCCATCGGTCAGTGTTATCACACCTGTGGTGTAGTAGTCTCCCCCACTGTCTGACAATTACAAATTGTTGGCATTCTAGTACGGGATCTTAACAAAAATTGCTGGCCCTTTGCCAGTGTTTTAAACAACATAATTCCTTGATTGGCTTGGGATTATTGAATTTAAACACAGCGAATGTGGGAGTTGCTGCTTTCTTTCAGTGGCTTAGAGTTTTCTGGGTTTTGAAGAAATTACTCTGGACGGTTTGCAAAGTGTGGTTAAAGCAAAGGTTTTGGATTTGGCAGAAACGTTGCCTCTGTCTTTACCTGCAGGGGTGAGGAAGCTCAGCATTAAAATTAGAAAGCAACACACAGTGAATCATCGGGATTAGCTAGGACACAGTTACAAATTAAACATTGGACCATGATAAAGAGAAGGGAAATGATTAAGAGAGAGCAGCTTTGGCAGAAGAACGGGAAAAGTAAAGATAGGCACGGCAGAAGAAAAGGAAAACAAGAAGGCAGAGAGCAAATTTTAACAATGGAAAAGAGAACTGTAGGTGAGGGAGTCGGAAAGGGATAAATATATCAACTTAAAATGTTGCAGATAAAGGCAGGATTTGAGGAAACTTCAGCGAGAGGAGGAAACCCTCCTAGTCAAAATTTTAGTGTGCTATTTTAGAGTAAGAAAGAGCCAAGCAAAAATACAAAAACATTGTTAAAGGCATGGACTGAATAAGGATGTAGATGAATATTGCCGTGCATGTCACACCATAGAAACTATCGAACCATAGAAAAGTGACAGAACAGAAGGACGCCATTGAGCCCATCTTGTCCATGACAGCCCGAGAACACCCAGGAGCCTTTTCTAATCACACCATCTGTAGAGGGTGCCATCTCCGCTACTCCACTACTGGGCCGATATCTGGGGTTTGAATATCTGTGTGTGTCTCTCTCCAGCTGGCACTGAAACTTCAGAGACCAGGGGATGTCGCACTGGGACACTTCCACTGAAGAGAGCACTGATTCAAGCCTGCCGTTTATTCCTAACCGACAGCCTGAGACTTATATCACACAGATCTCCAGACCCCTACCAATACCCAGGTGATTCTCTCTCTTGCCGGTGGTGCAACACTCACCCGGTTCCTACTCCACTAGAGTAGCTTTCCCAAGAGAGAGAATAGGACACTGCTGTTTATTCCCTAACCAGCAGTCTGTCCTGAGTGAATCGCTCAAGATGACCCTCGATTCCTGAACCCGGAATTAAGGTGAGGAGTATTTTAACAATGACTTGGTCAGAGATCGCTGGTGAAAGATTGAAGAATTTAAACGACTCCAATTATCATCAAATCAAGGTTTATTGCAAAACCCAGGTCAAAATCATCAACAGAAGAAACACAATAAAATCTTATGCTCTAATACAAACTAAGGCTATTCAAAAGTAATATAGCGGACACAACGAAAATTCTTATGATTACACAGTTTTTAGCAATATCACAAGGCACAAAACAAGTTCCCTTCCCCAAAGCCTCAACCACTATTAAAGTCAAGGGAGTTTCGCAAGCTGCTGCAGGATACTTACGGTCACAGGCTGCAGAGGTCAAGTCAGGGGTGCAGAGGTCGAGCCAAGAACGAAGAGACCCCCAATCGAAAACACAGCCCCTTTTATATTGTTTTACCTGGCTTTGTCCTGTGATCGGCCAGCCCCTTTTGCATTGAAAAAGGTAAGATTTAAAGTTCCCGCTGGTCCCGCCCCCTTTGAGCCGGTCAGACCTGTCGAGATGGGAGTACCTCCCCTAGGTCCGCCTCCAGTCTGTTTTTTAAGATAACGAGGTTGAGCTCCCTTGAAGATTTTCAAAGACTTCCATCTGCTCCGGAGATAGCTGCTATGTTGATGGGGTGTTGATTGGATTCTGCTCTGGTGGAGGCAAAGTCCTTTACATCTGCATGGGGCTATGACCATCCCATTGTCCTGCTTGCATGCAAGCCTCCTGTGTATTCCCGTGCCCCTTTGTCTGTGTTTTGATGTTATCTTGTTGTCTGGCTCCTTCTTCCTTGTAGCTCCTAGGGGGGTGTTTGTAAATATTTATGTACTTATGTCCCTACTCAGCTCAGCGGACCAAGCCTGCTGGGAAAACTGGTTCTGTTCTCTTGGCTGAAAAGTCAGTTTACAGTCTCTGAGTTTTTATGCTTGGGCAGTTCCAAAAGGGCCGAATTGCCCGAAAACCTTACACATCCTGCACCAGGTTCATAGCCCTGTAGCTTACAGCACTTAAGGTGCAGTAGTTTGGAGTCCCTGCCTCCACCACCAACTCGAGCAGAAAATTCCAGAATCCCACTACCATCTGCATAAAAAAGTATTTCCTCATGTTCCCTCTACACCGTCTGCCACTTTTCTGCCACTTATCTTGAATGTATGGCCCCTCGTACTACAATTCTCCACCAAGGGTAACAATATTCACCTGTTCACTTCATAACTTCCCGATATAATTTTGTACACCTCAATTAAATCACCCATCTGCCTTCTTTAGTCCAAAGAAAATAACCCCAACCTATCCAATCTCACCTCGTAGTTACACTTTTCTAGCCCTGGCAACATTCTTGTAAACCTCCTCTGCACTCTGTCCAGAGTAATTACGTCCTTCCTGTAATGTGGCGACCAGAACTGCACACAATATTCCAGTTGTGGCCTCACCAGTGTTTTATACAATTCCAACATTATATATTTACTTTACATTCTATACCTCTGCCAGTGAAGGAGAGCATTACATGTACATTGTTTACAGCCTTGTCTACTTGAACTGCTGCTTTTAGGGACCTGTGTACCTCTATGCCAAAACGTATCACTTCATCTATCCCTCTTAGTGTAATCCCATTTATTGTGTACTCCTTATAACTCTTTGACCTCCCTAAATACATGACCTGACAGTTTTCTGTGGTAGATTCCATCTGCCACATTATTGCCCACTTCACCAATCGTTCTATAATATTTAGGAGATTATAGCTATCCTCTACATTGTCCACCACTTGGCCAATCTTTGTGTCATCTGCAAATGTTTCTGAATCCTACTCACCACATTCACATATAAATAGTTAATATATATTACACAAACTGTAAGCTCCAAACACCGAACCCTGTGGAACACCACTTCAAACAACTTTCCATTTTCAAGGACAGCCATCGACCTTTGGTTCCTGTCTCCAATCCAACTTTTTATCCAGTTTTCCACATTGCACTGTATCCCATGGACTTTTACTTTTTTAACCAATCTGCCAAGTTGGATTTGTCAAACGCCTTGCTAATATCCATGTACACACTATTGACTTCACACCCTTCATCAACCCTTCTTGTCACTTCCTCAAATAATTCAATCAAATTTGTGAGGCAAGACCATCCTTTCAGAAATCCATGCTGACTATCCCTGACTAGTCCGTGCCTTTCTATCTGACAGTTAACCCTGTCTCTCAGGATTGATTCTACTAATTTGCCCACCGTCAACATCAGACTAACTGGCCATTTGCCATTTCTTTCAATCCATTTTGAAACAACGGAACCACGTTTGCATCTCTCCAGTCCTCCGGTACCTCCCCAGTATCTAATGAGGATTGAAAATTCATCCTCAGAGCATCTGCTATCTCGACCCTGACCTCCTTTAGTAAACTTAGAAACATTCCATCTGGCCCTGGCGACTTATCAACTTTCGAGGATTCTAACCCTTCAAATACTTCCTCTCTCTTTATGATTATACCATCCAATATTTCAGAGGGGTCCTCCTCGACTTCTATATCTGCATAATCCATTGCCTTTGTAAACACGGAGACAAAATATTAATTTAAAACCCGTCCCACAGCCTCTGCATCTACACAAAAGTTCCCTTCTTCATCTCTGATGGGTCCCACTTTCTCCCTAACTAATCTTTTACCATTAATACATTGGCAAAACATCTTTGAGCTTTCTTTAACTTTGCTTTCTATAATCTTTTTTCATGTCCTCTCATTGATTTCCTTATTCATTTTTTTGATACACATCAACTGATAGGAAAATATCAAGTAGTAGTCAAGCCAGCACCCTCAATACCCATTCCGTCATTTCAGGAATCTTTTACTAGCTTCCTAATTCATTGCGTGGGACCCCTTCCTTAAACAAAATATGTGAACTGTATTTCTTGACCATACTGGATCAGTTTATCCATTCCATGGCCATTCCATTACGGGATATTACAGTTAAGAGGGTTGTACAGCAGTTAACTATTTTTTTAACCAGATATGGACTAGCAAAAGTAAACCAATCAGATCAAGGATCCAATTTTATGTCAAAGTTATTCAGGGAATTATGGATAGCTTAGGAGTAAACCAATTTAAATCAACTGTGCATCATCCACAATCACAGCGGGAATAGAAAGGTGGTACTCCACTTTCAAAACCATGTTCAGGACCTATGGTGAAGATTATCCAGAGGGTAGGGATAAAGGTGTTCCATTTGTACTATTTGCAATTAGGGATGCACATAATGTATTAACTAAAGTCCGTTCCATTTGCTTTATTATTATGACGTAAGTGGACCACTTAAATTGATTAAGGAGAACTTGGCCAGTCTAAATCGATATTATTGGATTATGTGTCAGATTTAGGGAGAGATTAATTTGGGGCAACGAGTTGGCTGGAATGCATTTCAAATTGTCACATCATATAATGAAATAAGAGGCGTATACGAAATACAAAACTCGAGTTTCATTAGTGAGGAGAAAGTATTAATATTGTTCAGAGTGGTAGTTAACCATTAAAAGTGAAATTTATTGGGCCCTATCAAATCAAAAGGAAATTTAGCAAGGTAAATTAGACAATGGATCGAAGGAAAACTGACATAGCGTGTCATGTTAATATTCTGAAAAGTCATTTTTATAGGGAAGAAAAGCAGGAGGATGTGTTCCTTGTTATAACTCACGGAGAAGTGATAAATCCAGATGGTTTCGAATTTGACATTCCGCAAATTAGATTGGACAATGATGAAACAAAGATGAAATTTGGATAAATTACAGAGTTACCTTCCGGAGGAAAATCAGAGTCATCTGGAAGAGCTGTTAGAGTCAGGTAAAGCTGTACGTGAGAGCACCTAGGAAAAGAATGGTCAGTCTGTGGAATTTGTTACCACAGGAAGTAGCTGAGGCCAAAACATTGCATGTTTTCAAGAAAGTTAGATATAGCATTTAGGGAGAAGGGGATCAAAGGATATGTGTGGAAAGCCAAATTAAACTATTGAGTTGGATGATCAGCCATGATCATAATGAATGGTGGAGCAGGCTCGAAGGGCTGAATGGCCTCCTCCTGCTCCTATTTTCTATGTTTCAATGTTTCTATATTCCCAATATCAACAACAAGAAGAGCATAGTGTTTTACAGCACAGCATGAGAACCTGCATACCGTCGCATCCGCACCGGCCATTAGCAACTAACTATTCCAATCCCATTTTCCAGCACTTGCTCCGTAGCCTTCCATACAATCGCATCTGCCCCGGATATGATCCTAATGGTTCAAGTATTTAAAGCCCTCCCTCATGCACCATCCCTCAATCCACATGTTTATCTGACCTATCCTCCTATTGCTACACTCAGTCGGCCGTGGCACAGGAAGTAATCCCAATATCACAGCATTAGATGCCATTTTTCTAAACTTTCTGCCTGACTCCCTAATTTCACGTTATCTATGTCATTTGTACCAACCTGTACTATGAGCTCTGGCTGATCACCCTCCCCTTTCCGAATGTCCTGTACTGCTCCATGACATCGTTGATCCTAGCACCAGTAAGGCAACAAACCATTCAGGAGATGTGCTCATGGCCTATCATCTTTCCTCAGTATTTAATTCCCCACCTCAATAGCTTGCTTTGCCCTTTTCCTCCTGTGCTGTCCAGCAAAGACAACTGTGGTGCCACAGAATTGGCTGCTGCTTTCCTCTGAGAGGTCATCTCCCCAAACAGTATCCAAAACGGTATTTCTGTTTTGCAGGGGAATAGCCACAGGAGATTCCTGAACTGCCTGCCTGGCCTGGCCCTCTTGCTCTGTCTGGTCTTGACCCATTCCCTTCCTGCCTCTGGAGTCTGAGCCTGCGGTGTTACCACCTCTCTATACGTGCTATCCACAATAATCTGAGCCTCGAGGATGCTCCACAGTGTCTCCAGGCATCACTCCAACTCTTAAATTTGTGCTTCCAGGGATGCAGCTTGAGACATACCCCGCACATGCTGGTCCTGGGAACTGGAAACATTTCTGGTCTCCCACATGGAGCAAGAAGAGCACACCATGGCTTTGAGCTCTGTTACTATGTCAGACCCCTTTAAGTTAAATTAATCTTTTGACATCGAACAATATTAACTCGTATTAACTAATATTAACCACAGCCCTTCTTCACTACCCCTTTTATTATAGCATATATGATAGAATACCTATGTAATGTAGAACTGCACGCATTCAGCTGTTTTGCTTACCTTGGGGGATATAAACTTGCAGTAACTGTTCCTAACTGTTGCCATATTCAATTATTTGAGTTTCAGCTCTGTAACAGTCCTGGACATCAGTCACTCACAGACCACTCAGCTTACTGCATTATTGTGACATCAGTATTGAACTGTATTTTTCCAACTCAGCGTGCTGCCTGAACAGTCCCTGAGAAGTCTGGTTTTGGGAGTCTGCACATGAGTGTTTTTTACAGAAAGTTCGGACAAGATTTTAGCAGTTTAGTTGCCCCATCGAATGTATTTCTAAAAAAGCACAGGAAATGTCATTAGACATCAGAATGTCAGGGGACGTTTCACAATCTGTAAACTATGTTAACCAACCCACCGGTTTTGATAACACTGAATTATGACTGTACTCGTTGGAATTTACAAGGATGCGGTGGGGGGGGGGGGGGATCTTATAGAAACATACAAAATTATGAAGGGAATAGATAGGATAGATGCGGGGAGGTTGTTTCCACTGGCGGGTGAAAGCAGAACTAGGGGGCATAGCCTCAAAATAAGGTGAAGTTGATTTAGGACTGAGCTTAGGAGGAACCTCTTCACTCAAAGGGTTGTGAATCTATGGAATTCCCTGATAAGTGAAGCAGAATTGACTCCTTCATTAAATGTTTTCAAGATAAAGACAGATAGTTTTTTGAAGAATAAAGGAATAAAGGTGTTCGGGCGGGAAAGTGGAGCTGAGTCCACAAAAGATCAGCCATGATCTCATTGAATGGCAGAGCAGGCTTGAAGGGCCAGATAGCCTACTCCTGCTCCTAGTTCTTATGTTCTAATGCCAAGAAATTGAAGGTGGCTATTTGTGCGAGTGTGCCTTGGTGTTGCACTATTACAAGCAGAGGAGAACGGTATAGAAAGACCTGTTGGTTATTTTTCCAGAAAACTAAACTTTTCATCAAAAGATCTCTTTGATTACAGAGTTACAGACTGGAATCTAATCGAGGGGTTCAGGATGGTTTATATATAGAATAACAGATACCCGGGAGTGAGTTACAGACTGCAATCTAATGGAGGGCTTCGGGATAGATTATATACAGAATAACAGATACCCAGGAGTGAGTTACAGACTGGAATCTAATCGAGGGGTTCAGGATAGTTTACATAGAGAATAACAGATACCCGGGAGTGAGTTACAGACTGGAATCTAATCGAGGGGTTCAGGATAGTTTATATATAGAATAACAGATACCCGGGAGTGAGTTACAGACTGGAATCTAATCGAGGGGTTCAGGATGGTATTTATTTATAGAATAACAGATACCCGGGAGTGAGTTACAGACTGGAATCTAATCGAGGGGTTCAGGATGGTTTATATATAGAATAACAGATACCCGGGAGTGAGTTACAAACTGGAATCTAATCGAGAGGTTCACGATGGTTTATATATAGAATAACAGATACCCGGGAGTGAGTTACAGACTGGAATCTAATCGAGGGGTTCAGGATAGTTTAAATATAGAATAACAGATACCCGGGAGTGAGTTACAGACTGGAATCTAATCGAGGGGTTCAGGATGGTTTATATATAAAATAACAGATACCCGGGAGTGAGTTACAGACTGGAATCTAATCGAGGGGTTCACAATAGTTTATATATAGAATAACAGATACCCGGGAGTGAGTTACAGACTGGAATCTAATCGAGGGGTTCAGGATGGTTTATATATAGAATAACAGATACCCGGGAGTGAGTTACAGACTGGAATTAATCGAGGGATTCAGGATGGTTTATATATAGAATAACAGATACCCAGGACTGAGTTACAGACTGGAATCTAATCGAGGGGTTCAGGATAGTTTAAATATAGAATAACAGATACCCGGGAGTGAGTTAGAGACTGGAATCTAATCGAGGGGTTCAGGATAGATTATATACAGAATAACAGATACCCGGGAGTGAGTTACAGACTGGTATCTAATCGAGGGGTTCAGGATGGTTTAAATATAAAATAACAGATACCCGGGAGTGAGTTACAGACTGGAATCTAATCGAGGGGTTCAGGATAGTTTATATATAGAATAACAGATACCCAGGAGTGAGTTACAGACTGGAATCTAATCGAGGGGTTCAGGATGGTTTAAATATAAAATAACAGATACCCGGGAGTGAGTTACAGACTGGAATCTAATCGAGGGGTTCAGGATAGTTTATATATAGAATAACAGATACCCAGGAGTGAGTTACAGACTGGAATCTAATCGAGGGGTTCAGGATGGTTTAAATATAAAATAACAGATACCCGGGAGTGAGTTACAGACTGGAATCTAATCGAGGGGTTCAGGATGGTTTATATATCTCTCTCAGACAGACACACTCAGTCATTCACACTCACTCACGCTTACACACTCCTCTTACACTGACACAAACACTCACTCATTCTTTCACACTGACTCACACACACACGATCTTACATACTTGCACACTCACTCACCTACTCACTCATTCTTACACACTAACTCGCTCACACACTGAAACTCACTTACACAGTCACTCACATTGACACTCTCACACATTGACTCGCTCACTCTTAGACACACTCACCCTTACACACACTCGCCGTTTACAGATACACTGCAGTGCGATACAATGTGCAATCTAAATCGAGGGGTTAGATTTAACTCACTCTTACACACTCACTAACAACCTTACACAATCACACACTAACACGCACTCTCACTCACTCGTTCTTACACACAGACTCATTATTACATACTGACTCTCACACTCACTGACTCACACACTCACTGACTCTCACACACTCACTGACTCTCACACACTCACTGACTCTCACACTCACTGACTCTCACACACTCTCTGACTCTCACACACTCACTCTCACACAGACTCTACACACTGTCACTTTGACACACTCACTCCCACACGCTAACACATACTCACTCTGCAATCTGGTAGAGAGAGAGAGAAATCTCAGATCAGAAACTCTGAACTCAATTTTGAAAGTGGTCATCATTTGTTGGGCTCTCCCTGTGCCCAGGTTGCCTGCAGAATTCACAAAATTGACGATAGTGTGGTCACTTTTAAAATGAATCCATTGACTGTAAAGTAATCTCGATTGCCCAGAATTAAAGTCTCTTAACTTGAAGCGGGTTTAATTCTGGAATGAAGCCTGTGTTTTAGGCCGAGACATAAATATGGAGGGTGAAATTAAATTCGCAGGTCATTTGAATTCAGTTTGAATTCACTCACTCTCACTCACACACAGACACACTCACTCATTCACACTAACTTACACACAATTACTCACTCACACTCACTCACTCTTACACACTCTCACTCACACTCACTCATACATACTCAGACACTCCCATCCTCACTCATCCACTCACACGCTCACTCACTCTTACACATTCACACACTAACTCACTCTTACACGCTCAATCACTCTCTCTCAGACAGACACACTGTCATTCACACTCACTTACACACAATTACTCACTCACACTCACTCACGCTTACACACTCCTCTTACACTCTCACTTACACAAACACTCACTCATTCTTTCACACTGACTGACACGCATGATCTTACATACTCACACTCACTCTTACATACTCACTCACACCCGCTCACTATTACTCACACATTCCTACATACGCACACACTCTTACACACATACTCACTCACTTTTACACATTAACTCACTCACTGTTGCACACTCACCCACACTTGCAATCACTCACACTCACATACCCACTCCCACACTCACTCCCACAGACTCACACTCATTCACATTCACTCACACGCTCAGTCTTACACACTCAGTCACTCTTATACAAACACACTGTTCACACACTCACTCGTACTCAGTCACTCTCATTCTTACACTCACACACACTAGTTCTCACTCGTACACTTACTCTATGACACACTCATTCACTGCTTTACACATTCACTCAGAGAGAGAGGGAGGCGCGCAGTGCGAGGGGCGCGCGCAGAGCGAGGGACGCGCGCAGAGCGAGGGAGGCGCACAGAGCGAGGGACACAGCGAGAGAGGGACATGGCGAGAGAGGCAGAGAGAGGGACACAGCGAGAGAGAGGGACACAGAGGGAGAGAGGGATACAGAGAGGGTCAGAGAGAGGCGGGCACACAGAGAGTGAGGGACACACACAGAAAGAGGTACACAGCGGGTCAGGATCTGAGGTTTCGGGGACGTGAGTGGGTCAGGATGTGAGGGTTAGGGTACGTGAGGGTGTGATGGTGTGAGGGTGCCAGGACGTGAGGCAGTCAGGACATTGGGGTTTTCAAAATGACCGTTTTCATTGAATTCAAATTGTTTCAGTAAATTCTAATCTCAGGAATTGACATCAGAGGATTTCAGTGAAAATCCCATTGAACCCCCTTGTCTAATAAAATGATGTTGTTGTCGATGACCGTGTATTGATTCAGGAATAAACTTTACATCTCACAGTGAGAAATCAAATCGAATCCAAATTTATAGCGCAGCTCATTGAAGAAATCTGTCTGTGAACAAGTAAAATATGAAGTGAAACTTTGCAATGAGCTTTGATCTTGTGGCCAGGAATCTACTCGTAAGACTTCCGGTTGCGGTGATGACCAGCTAAGTCGCGCGATAGTAGTGGCCAGATTGCGGAGGATCCTCTGGAGCAGCGGCAGAGAAGAGAAGGGAGAAGCAAGATGGCGGCTGAGGGAGCCCAGATGGTATGGGGCCCGGAACAGCAGGAGTTCCTCCGACGATGTGTGGAGGAGCTCAAGAAAGAGGTTCTGGCGCTGATGTTGCTGGCAATCGAGGGATTGAAGGAGACGCAAAAGACCCAGGCGATGGAGCTCCGTGGAGTGAAGGCAAAGGCAGCCGAGAATGAAGACGAGATACAGGGCTTGGTGGTGAAGACGGAGACGCACGAGGCACTGCATTTTGGGTCTTCCCGAAGGGACAGAGGGAGCTGATGTTGGGGCGTATGTGAGTACGATGCTCCATACTTTAATGGGAGCTGAGGCCCCGACGGGCCCCCTGGAAGTGGAGGGAGCATACCGGGTCCTCGTGAGAAGACCAAAGGCAGGGGAAATACCGCGAGCAATAGTGGTGAGGTTCCACCGCTACAAGGACAGGGAGATAGTCCTGAGATGGGCTAAGGAGACACGGAGTAGCAGGTGGGAGAACGCGGTGATCCGCGTGTATCAGGATTGGAGTGCGGAGGTGGCGAGAAGGAGGGCGAGTTTCAATCGGGCCAAGGCGGTGCTCTACAGGAAGAAAGTAAAATTTGGAATGCTGCAGCCGTCAAGACTGTGGGTTACACACCAGGGCAAACACCACTACCTCGAGACGGCAGAGGAGGCGTGGACATTTATTCAAGAAGAGAAGTTGGACTAGGTTTGAGGAATTGATGTTTGGAAAGAAGTAGCGAGGTGGTGGCAAAGAAACGTAAAGGGGGGAGAGGGGGAGGGCTTATCTGTAAAAATGTTAGACGGGAGACACGAAGAAATGTGGGCGCCGGTGGGGAAGGGGACAGGGAAGGGGAGAGGGATCTGCGCCACTAGGGACGGGGCCGAGAGGGAAGCGCGGGTTTTTTCCCGCGCTATGGAAATTGCGGCGGGAAAAGTGGGCGCAGGAAGGAAGGGGGCCTCACACTCAGAGAGGCCAAGGGTAAACGGGGGTAGCCGAGGTCAGCCACAGTTTGCTGATCCCGGAAGCAATATGGGGGGAGCAATCAAGCTAGAAGAGAATCTAGCGGGGGGGGGGGGGGGGGGGGGGGCGGGGATTAACTGGGTTGCTGGTGCTGAGGGTAAGGGGGAGCTGATACGGAATGGGATGGTCGGGACGGGAGGGCGCCGTCTGGGGGACAAACGGGTGCGTGGGACCCGGGTGAGGAGCTGGTTTAAAAAAGGGGATGGCTAGTTGACGATGGCGGGGGGGGGGGGGGGTGAAGGGCCCCCCAACCCGGTTGATCACGTAGAACGTGAGAGGTATGAATGGGCCGATTAAGAGGGCAAGGGTGTTTGTGCACCTAAAGAGACTGAAGGCGGATGTGGTTATGCTTCAGGAGACGCACCTGAAATTGGCGGATCAGGTCAGATTAAGGAAAGGATGGGTGGGACACATATTCCACTCAGGCTTAGATACGAAAAATAGAGGGGTGGCAATACTGGTGGGGAAACGGGTATCGTTTGAGGCTAAGACCATAGTGGTGGACAGTGGGGGCAGGTACGTGATGGTGAGTGGCAGACTGCAAGGTGAGGCGGTGGTGCTGGTGAACGTATATGCCCCGAACTGGGATGACGCGGGTTTTATGAAGCGTATGTTGGGGCGCATCCCGGACCTAGAGATGGGAAATTTGGTAATTGGGGGGGGCACTTCAACACGGTGCTGGACCCAGAGCTGGACCGGTCCAGATCAAGGACCGGGAGAAGGCCGGCATCGGCCAAAGTGCTTAAGGGATTTATGGAGCAGATGGGAGGAGTAGATCCCTGGAGATTTGCTAGACCGAGGAGTAAAGAGTTTTCCTTCTTCTCCCACGTCCATAAAGAATACTCCAGGATAGACTTTTTTGTCCTAGGAAGGGCGCTGATCCCGAAAGTGGCAGGAACGGAAGATTCGGCTATAGCCGTTTCAGATCACGCCCCACATTGGGTGGATCTGGATCTAGGAGAGGAGAAGGAGCAGCGCCCACTTTGGAGATTAGACATGGGACTGTTGGAGGACGAGGGGCTATGTGGAAGGGTGAGGGGATGTATTGAAAGATACCTAGAGGTCAATGATGATGGAGAGGTCCAGGTGGGAGTAGTATGGGAGGCGCTGAAGGCGGTGGTTAGGGGGGAGCTGATTTCCATAAGAGCCCACAAGGGGAAAGAGGGTAAAGAAAGGGAGAGACTGATTGGGGAGATTCTGAGGATGGATAGGCAATATGCGGAGGCCCCGGATGAAGGGCTATACAGGGAAAGACGGAGACTACAGACGGAGTTTGACCTGCTGACCACGGGTAAGGCGGAGACGCAGTGGAGGAAGGCACAGGGAATACAACACGAATATGGGGAAAAGGCGAGCCGATTGTTGGCCCAACAACTTAGGAAGAGGGGGGCGGCGAGAGAGATCGGAGGAGTTAGGGACGGGGAGGGAAGGATGGAGCAGAGAGCGGGAAGGGTGAACGGGGTGTTTAAGTCATTTTATGAGAGGCTGTATAAGTCCCAACCCCCGGAGGGGAAAGAGGGAATGATACACTTCCTGGACCAGCTGGAGTTCCCGAGGGTTGAGGAGCAGGAGGTGGCAGGTCTGGGAGCGCAGATTGAGGTGGAGGAGGTGGTTAAAGGAATCGGGAACATGCAGGCAGGAAAGGCCCCGGGACCAGATGGGTTCCCGGTGGAATTTTACAGGCAATATGTGGACCTACTGGCCCCACTCTTGACGAGAACATTCAATGAGGCTAAGGAAAGGGGGACACTACCCCCGACAATGTCGGAGGCGACAATATCATTGATCCTGAAACGAGACAAAGACCCGCTGCAGTGCGGGTCATACAGGCCCATCTCCCTCCTAAATGTAGATGCCAAGTTACTGGCCAAAGTGATGGCGACAAGGATAGAGGACTGTGTCCCAGGGGTAGTACATGACGACCAGACAGGGTTTGTTAAAGGGAGGCAATTGAATGCCAATATACGAAGGTTGCTGGGGGTGATGATGATGCCCCCACCGGAGGGGGAGGCAGAGATAGTGGTGGCGATGGATGCAGAGAAGGCATTTGATAGAGTGGAGTGGGACTACCTGTGGGAGGTACTGAAGAGATTTGGATTTGGAGAGGGGTTCATCAGATGGGTTCAGCTGCTGTACGGGGCCCCGGTGGCAAGCGTGGTTACAAATAGGCAACGATCCGACTATTTCCGATGACATATGGGCACAAGACAGGGGTGCCCCCTGTCCCCGTTACTGTTCGCGTTGGCAATCGAGCCATTGGCCATAGCGCTCTAAGAAGTGGAGGGGGGTGCTCAGAGGAGGAGAGGAACATCGGGTGTCATTATATGCGGATGATTTGCTGCTACATGTGGCGGACCCAGTGGAGGGGATGCCAGAGGTAATGCAGACACTCAGGGAGTTTGGGGAGTTCTCGGGATACAAATTGAATATGGGAAAGAGTGAACTTTTTCTGATGCACCCCGGGGAACAGGGCAGGGGGATAGACGATCTGCCACTGAGGAGAGTAGCAAAGGATTTTCGATATCTAGGGATCCAGGTGGCCAGGAACTGGGGAACCTTGCATAAACTTAACTTGACGCGACTGGTAGAGCAGATGGAGGAGGACTTTAAGAGGTGGGACATGGTGCCCCTGTCATTGGCGGGTAGAGTACAGGCGGTTAAAATGGTGGTCCTCCCGAGGTTTCTTTTCGTGTTTCAGTGCCTCCCCATACTGATTACAAAGGCCTTTTTCAAGAAAGTGGACAGGAGCATTATGAGCTTTGTGTGGGCTGGAAAGCCCCCGAGGGTAAAGAGGGGGTTCCTGCAGCGCAGTAGGGACAGAGGGGGATTGGCACTGCCGAGTCTGAGTGACTATTATTGGGCCGCCAACGTGTCTATGATATGTAAGTGGATGAGGGAAGAAGAAGGGGCGGCGTGGAAAAGGCTGGAGATGGCGTCCTGTAAGGGAACAAGTTTAAAAGCACTGGCGACGGCGCCGTTACCGTTCTCCCCGAAAAAATACACCACAAACCCATTGGTGGTGGCGACTTTGAAGATTTGGGGGCAGTGGAGACGACATAGGGGAGTGACGGGTGCCTCGGTGTGGTCCCCGATAAGGAACAATCACAGGTTCGTCCCGGGGAGGAAAAATGGGGGATTTCAATCTTGGCAGCGAGCAGGAATTGGGAAGTTGAAGGACTTGTTCTTAGACGGGACATTCGCGAGTCTGGGAGCATTGGTAGAAAAATACGAGTTGCCACCTGGGAATGCCTTCCGATATATGCAAGTGAGGGCATTTGCGAGGCAACAGGTGAGGGAATTTCCGCAGCTCCCGGCGGAAGGGACCAAGGCCAGAGTGATTTCGGGAGCATGGGTCGGTGAAGGTAAAGGCACCGATATATACAGGGAAATGAGAGACGAGGGGGAGACGATGGTAGAGGAGCTGAAGGGTAAATGGGAGGAAGAGCTGGGGGAAGAGATTGAGGAGGGGCTGTGGGCAGATGCCCTAAGCAGGGTAAATTCCTCGTCCTCGTGTGCCAGGCTTAGCCTGATCCAATTCAAGGTTCTACACAGGGCGCATATGACGGGAGCAAGGCTGAGTAGATTTTTTGGAGTGGAGGATAGGTGCGCGGGAAGCCCGGCGAACCACACCCACATGTTTTGGTCATGCCCGGTATTGCATGGGTTCTGGGTGGGTGTGGCAAGAGTGATCTCAAAGGTGGTGGGGGTCCGGGTCGAACCAAGCTGGGGGTTAGCTATATTTGGGGTTGCAGAAGAGCCAGGAGTGCAGGAGGCGAGAGAGGCCGATGTTTTGGCCTTTGCGTCCCGAGTAGTCCGGCGAAGGATTCTACTTATGTGGAAAGAAGCTAAACCCCCGGGCGTGGAGGCCTGGATAAACGACATAGCAGGGTTTATAAAATTGGAGCGAATCAAATACGCACCAAGAGGTTCGGCTCAGGGGTTCACCAGGCGGTGGCAACCGTTCCTTGACTATCTCGCAATGCGATAAGGGAAAACAGGAAAGACAGCAGCAGCAACCCAGGGTGGAGGGGGGGGGGGAGGGGGTGTATTCTGTATTTGGGGTTTTTTGTTTTTTTCTTTCTATGCTAGTTGTTTATATTTATTTTTTCAGTATTATTATTGCTTTTTTCTTGTTCTTTTTCTGCACTTGTTGTTAGTTTAATATATTGTTTAAATAACGGTCAATGTACATTTTGTTACTAAGTTGTAAAAATGGAAAATTCTTTTTGATCGAAAAACTTTAGTAAAATGTATTTTTTTTGAAAAGGAATCTTCTCGTAAAATGGAGGCAGAAATGAAGTTGTGTTTAACTCACATTCTGTGATTTCTTGCTGGTTTTTACTCATTCTATGGAAAGCCTTCCTAAGGCGACAGACGAATGGTCATTCCAAACATGTCAGAAACTCAGAGGGAAACATTTGTCAAACAAAGACAGAAATAATGACAGGACATTGCTGAATCTCTTGTTGACTGCTGAATTAACATAACCATAGACAGGACAAGTGTCTTCCTTAGCAGACACAGGAACCACACCGAGGGGGACATTCCTGACAGAAAGTCGGGGGTAGGGTCTGCACACAGGTCACTGAGGAGATCTCAGTCCAAACTGTTTCCAATCATTTCCCAAACGTTTGACATTTGTGGCTCTTCCAACATTTAAGATACTTTGCTGTCTCTATTCTGTGAATCCAGCTGTGAAATATCTTCACTTCAATGTCTTTTCCCCAACACTATCCCCATGTCCCTTTATGTCTTGGGATTTAGAAATCAGTCAATCTCTGCTTTAAACTTGGTCAATATCTTTCCATCTTTGAGAGTGGAGAAATCACCAGGAATGTGGGATTTGATCTCCAGGGTTAGGTTGGAGAAACAGGGCTCGTTCAGGCCCTATTGAACCAATCTCTCCTCCTAGGACAGTCCGGCAATCTCACTATCAGCCAATTGACCCTCCGCTGCACCCCCCTCTCTACTTTCAGTGACTGGTGTACAAGCTCCCTTTGTACATCCACATTGCCCAACATATCACCATTTAAATTTGACTCTTTCCTTCAGTTTTTGTTTGACACTAACTTGGACAACTGTCCGAATTGTCTCAGTGTTGTGCTCACATAAAATGGCCACCATTAAGTAACTTAAAATGGCTGACTGCTGATCGTGGATTTGTTTAGACAGATTCCCAGAGAGAGAGATAGAGAGATGCAGAGACAGAGAAGATGGTGAGAATACAGAATACATTAATTCAATATTCAGAATCTCCATCAAACACTGTTAGCAAAAGTACATCATGGAGTTAGATACAGATTACACATCCCTCTACACTGTCCCCATTCCCAGGGCAGCTACAGTACGATGATGTATACAGAGCAAAGCTCCCTCTACACTGTCCCCATCAAACACTCCCAGGACAGGTACAGCATGGGGTTAGATACTGGGTAAAGTTTCCTCTACACTGTCTCCATGATCACTCCCAAGACATGGCAGAGGCAGTACAACGTGGAAATCACCATCCCTCTGTATAGTCTGAACAGCGCTGTCGGAATGTAATACATTTCAATCAGAGCTCACAGAATCATAGAATATACATTGCAGGAGTAGGCCATTTGGCCCATCGAGTCTGCACTGGCCCTCGGAGAGAGCACCCTACCTATGCCCACGCCTCCAGCCTCTCCAAATAACCCCAGTAACACCACCTAACCTTTGGGTCACTAAGGGGCAATTTAGCACGGCCAACATCTCCTCTCATCCTTCTCGGCTCTCGTGAATTCAGGCACAATCATAGAATCCCTACAATGCAGAGGGAGGCCATTCTGCCCATCGAATCTACACCAACCCTCTGACACAGCATTCTATGTAAACTCAGTCACCCGCCCTATCCCAATAACTCCTTAACCTAATCTAAACAATCTTTCTTGGACACTAAGGGGTAATTTAGCAGGACCATTCCACCTGGCCTGCACATCTTTGCACTGTGGAAGGAAACCGGAGCACCCGGAGGAAACCCACGCACACACGGGGAGAAACTGCCAACTCCACATAATCAGTCACACAAGGCCGGAATTTAACCCGGGTCACTGTGAGGCAGCAGTGCTAACCACTGTGCCACAGTCAAACCAATCTCTCCTTGTAGGACAGTCCGGCAACCTCCCTATCAGCCGATTGACCCTCCGCTGCACTCCCTCTCTGGCAACTATATCCTTTCTTAGTTAGGGCGACCGAAACTGTACGCAATACTCCAGGTATGCTCTCACCAAGGCCTTGTGTAACTGCAGTAAGACATCTCCACTTATGAACTCAAATCCCTCTTTCAATGAAGGCCAACATATCATTGGCCTTCTTAACTGCTTGCTGCACCCCCCTCTCCACTTTCAGTGACTGGTGTACAAGGACAACCAGCTCCCTTTCTATATCCACATTCCCCAACAAATCACTGTTTAAATCAGACACTTTCCATCAGTATTTTGTTATACCAATGTGTACAAATGTCAGAAATGACTGTGCTGTGCTCACCTAAAATGGCCACCATTAAGTAACTTAAAATGGCTGACTGCTGATCGTGGATTTTGTTTTGACAATATTCCCAGGCAGACAGAGAGAGAAGCAGAAACAGAGAGATGGAGAAACTAATAGAAGACATTTATTTGAGATTTTGAAATTCCGTCAAACACGACCAGCAAAGGTACATCATGGGGTTAGACACAGATTCCTCTACACTGTCCCTGGCAAACACTCCCAGGACAGGTACAGCACAGGGTTAGATACAGAGTAAAGCTCCCTGTATACTCTCCCCATCAAACACTCCCAGGACAGGTACAGCACGGGGTTAGATACAGAGTAAAGCTCCCTCTACACTGCCCCATCAACCACTCCCAGGAGAGGTACATAGGAACAGTAATGGGCCATTCAGCTGATCGAGCCTGCCTTAGCGACTAGACCACCTTAATCAATAACCTATTTTAATAATCCGATAGAAAGCCCTGGATCAATTTATTTCCTGGCAGCATCAGTTGCTGTAAATGCTGCTCTACACTATGTCTGAAATATTATTGCATTAGAGAATGTCATTGTGAATATTATCTTGTAATATATAACCGTTCTCATCTCTATTTAAACACATTAGCTCCTTTCCCAGTGATCACTGCAGTTAACCCAGTCACTGTTTATACTATAAGCTCTTGTCCCAGTTAATACTACATTACACCATACTGCTGTGGACACTACAATTAACCCTTTTGGAGTGCTGACTACCATGTAGCCAGGGTAAGAGCCTGTGGGACTACCATGTATAATAAGCTTTATTGTCACAAGTAGGCTTACATTAACACTGCAATGAGGTTACTGTGAAAAGCCCCTAGTCGCCACATTCCGCCGCCTGTTCGGGTACACGGAGGGAGAATTCAGAATGCCCAAATTACCCAACAGCACGTGTTTCAGACTTGTGGGAGCAAACCGGAGCTCCCGGAGGAAACCCACGCAGACACAGGGAGAACGTGCCAGGAATCGAACCCGGGACCCTGGAGCTGCGAAGCCACAGTGCTATCCACTGTGCTATCGTGCCGCACAAAGAGTCACACAAACAACTCCCCCCCCCCCCTCCCCCCCCCAGACACACAAACACGTATACAGACAAACACAAACTCACACACAGACACAAACTCAGACAGGCTGGGTCAATGCATCTTTCAAATACATATTTCAGGGCAGCACGGTAGCATTGTGGATAGCACAATTGCTTCACAGCTCCAGGGTCCCAGGTTCGATTCCGGCTTGGGTCACTGTCTGTGCGGAGTCTGCACATCCTCCCCGTGTCTGCATGGGTTTCCTCTGGGTGCTCCGGTTTCGTCCCACAGTCCAAAGATGTGCGGGTTAGGTGGATTGGCCATGATAAATTGCCCTTAGTGTTCAAAATTGCCCTTGGTGTTGGGTGGGGTTACTGGGTTATGGGGATAGGGTGGAGGTGTTGACCTTGGGTAGGGTGCTCTTTCCAAGAGCCGGTGCAACTTAATGGGCCGAATGGCCTCCTTCTGCACGGTGACAGCCTCCCCGAACAGGCGCCGGAATGTGGCGACTAGGGGCTTTTCACAGTAACTTCATTTGAAGCCTACTTGTGACAATAAGTGATTTTCATTTCATTTTTTCATTTTCATTTTTCAAATTCGATGATGATCTATGAAATGGAGCGAGATCCATTCTCCACCTTTAACTTGGAGAGGTGTATCTGGCCTGTGTGTGACCCAAGTCACACGCTGACTCTGAACATCCTCACAACAGCTTGCGGACAGACTTTTCTAAAGCACTTTTCATAACCTTTGGGTATCACAAACTGCTACACAGGCAATGGAACCCTTTTGAAATCTAGTCAGTGGTTATTTAGGAAATGGACCAGCTAATTTCAGAGAGAGAGAGACACACAGAAACAGGATGAGATTGTGCTGTGCATGTTTCACAGCTGACACTGAGACACACACGAGACGTACAATATCAATTATTGTTCTGAAGCATGTGATTAAATCACCCCTTAAACTAAATTCCAGTGTTTCAGAGTGAAGCTTCTTCTATACTGTCCATCAAACACTCACAACCCAAATACTGTCTGGGCTTAAATACAGAGTCAAAATCCCTCTGTCCTGTCCAAGGAATTTTTCATTGCAGATAGTTATTTTTATTTTTTGGAAAAACAGAACTCAAATTGCACCGAATCCCAGGGTGGACTCATGTTTATTTCAGCCCTTCACATTTAAACATGAAGTTTAAGCTCCGATTACAGGTGTCTGCTTGTCTCTGTTTGTATATTCTCTGTTACTGTTGTTTTGTTACTTGTCTGAAGTATTTGAATAATAGGCCTTGGTTAATCAATCCTTTTTCTCAGCACATGGAAGTTGTGAATCTTCAAGGCTGTCAGTCTGATGAAGATAACAAAAAACGACATGCTTTGATCATCAATCCATTCCCCAACCCTAAATAGACCTCACACATTTCCATAATGCAGGATTATCTCCATCAAAACTTCTAATCAGTTCCCAATACTCTTGTTAACACTTGCCTGTATAACCTAAATTCCACTGACAGATTCCAAAAGCTGCACAGAAAAATGACAGGTTATTTTAAACTTTGAAACAAAACTATTTGAACTTGTGCTTCAATCCTATTATACAGAAATGTTGTCCCTGTGGGCTGACAGTTTCTCAGTAAGACTGAAACATTGAGGTACGCCTTGCACTGCACTGGACAACATTTGTGGCACTTCCAAAATCTACGACACATTGCTGTCTGTATTGTGTGAATCCAGCTGTGAAATATCTGTCCAGTTTAAACTTCCACTGTTTCTGTCTTCTCATCATTTATAAAGATCACGGTTCTATTCTTTTTAAGTCTAAAATACATCATCTTACATTTCCCGACACAGAAACACGTCCACAGTTCAGTCAACTGCCAAAACGATAATATTTCCCTGCAATTTGATGTTTTCAGCTGTGCTGTTTACAACGCTGTCTAATGTTTGGTGTCATCGGCAAACTAGGATGTGTAGCATTCTATCAAATTGTCTTAAATGGCTAATATATATGTGTCTATGCACGCATGTGTGTGTGTGTGTGTATGTATCTGTTGCCGTGTATGTATCAGTCAGTGTGTGCACGCGCATGTGTGTGTGTATCTGTGAACTTGTGTCTGTGTACGCATTTAAGTCTCAAAGGAAAATATGAGCAGGTGTAGGCGATTTGGCCCATCGAGTCTGCTCCACCATTCAAACAGATCCTGGCACGCACAGACGCACGCACACTCACACACACATTCCTATTTTATTATACACAGTCGAGTTGTGTCTGGAACATGCTCAACGATTGAGCTTCCACAACCCTCTGGATCAGAGAATTCCAAAGATTCTCCACCCTCTGAATTAAGAAATTCCCCCTCATCTCAGTCTGCAATGGTCCACTCCTGATTCTGAGCATTCGCGTCAAGAGGGCGACAATACAAGACCGGGGATGTACTTCTGAGGCTGTATAAGGCTCTGGTCAGACCCCATTTGGAGTATTGTGAGCAGTTTTGGGCCCGGTATCTAAGGAAGGATGTGCTGGCCTTGGAAAGGGTCCAGAGGAGGTTCACAAGAATGATCCCTGGAATGAAGAACTTGTCGTATGAGGAATGGTTGAGGACACTGGGTCTGTACTCGTTGGAGTTTAGAAGGATGAGGGGGGGATCTTATTGAAACTTACAGGATACTGCAAGGCCTGGATAGAGTGGACATGGAGAGGATGTTTCCACTAGTAGGAAAAACTAGAAGCAGAGGACACCATCTCAGAGTAAAGGGACGATCCTTTAAAACAGAGATGAGGAGGAATTTCTTCAGCCAGAGGATGGTGAATCTGTGGAACTCTTTGCCGCAGAAGGGTGTGGAGGCCAAATCACTGAGTATCTCAAAGACAGAGATAGATAGGTTCTTGATCAATAAGGGGATATGGGGTTATGGAGAGAAGACAGGAGAATGGGAATTAGAAAAATATTTCATAGAATTTACAGTGCAGAAGGAGGCCACCCGGCCCATCGAGTCTGCACCAGCTCCTGGAAAGAGCACCACACCCAAGGTCAACACCTCCACCCTATCCCCATAACCCAGTAACCCCACCCAACACTAAGGGCAATTTTGAACACTAAGGGCAATTTATCATGGTCAATCCACCTAACCTGCACATCTTTGGACTGTGGGAGGAAACCGGAGCACCCGGAGGAAACCCACGCACACACGGGAGGATGTGCAGACTCCGCACAGACAGTGACCCAAGCCGGAATCGAACCTGGGACCCTGGAGCTGTGAAGCATTTGTGCTATCCACAAGGCTACCGTGCTGCCCTAATTCTGGCATATCAGCCATGATTGAATGGCGGAGCAGACTCGATGGGCCGAGTGGCCTAATTCTGCTTCTATGTTTATGGTCTTATGGTTTGAGACTGTGCCCCCTCCCCCTGGTTCTAATCTCACCAGTCGGAGATCATCCAACCGACATCTATCTTGTGATGCCCCATGTGAATTGTGTATGTTTCAAGATCACCTCTCATTTTTCGGCACTCTCGGGAACACGGGTACATTTTCCTCAATCTCTCCTCATCAGACAACTTCACCATCCCAGGGATTCGTCTGGTGAATCTCCATTACACTCCTTCTACAGCAAGTATATCCTTCCTTAGATATGGAGAACAAAACTCTACACAATGGTCCAGGTGTGTTGTGACCAAGGCTCTGTACAATTGCAGCAAGTCATCTTAAACCCTGTACTAATAACCCCGAGCGATGAAAGTTAACGTACCATTGGCCTTCCTGATTGCTTAATGGACCCACACGCTAGCGTTTAGTGACCCATGAATAAGGAGTTAGATACAGAGTAAAGCTCCCTCTACACTGTCCCCATCAAACACTCCCAGGACAGGTACAGCACGGGGCGAGATACAGAGTAAAGCTCCCTCTACACTGTCCCCATCAAACACTCCCAGGACAGGTACAGCACGGGGTTAGATACAGAGTAAAGCTCCCTCTGCATTGTCCCCATCAAACACTCCCAGGACAGGTACAGCACGGGTTAGATACAGAGTAAAGCTGCATCGACACTGTCCCCATCAAACACTCCCAGGACAGGTACAGCACGGGGTTAGATAAAGGGTAAAGCTCCCTCTGCACTGTCCCCATCAAACACTCCCAGGACAGGTACAGCACGGGGTTAGATACAGAGTAAAGCTCCCTCTACACTGTCCCCATCAAACACTCCCAGGACAGGTACAGCGTGGGGTTACAAATGGAATAAATGTTCCTCTACAATTTCCACAACAGAAGCTGCCAAGATATTTACAGCAAGTAGAGGGAATGAGGCAATGTTTCCAAAGGAAGGGTTTTATTTTTAAAGAAGATAGGGAATTATCATCATAACAGAACTTACCCCAAATGATGATTATTCCAATATCCAAATCAAAAACGATGCAGAATTCATTCGCATCCCACTTTTCCGGATAATCTTAAATAGATAAACATAGAAATAATTAGCAATAACAGACCACAAGGAAGAGGAGCAGGCCTGAACCATTCAGCCCTTCCAGCTCGCTCCACCAGTCAATATGATCATGGAGCTTCTTCCATTTCAACCCCGTGTTCCTGCCCTATCCCCGTGCCTCTTACTGACCCATCAATTGCAGTCTAGAGCCGGCTCAATGACGGAGTCTCCACATCCCTCTGGGATAGAGAATTCCCAGGATTCACCACCATCTGAGTGACAAAATTCCTCCTCATCTCAGTCCGGCATATCGTTGGTGAATACACAGATTAAATTATATCTGGGAATGAATTACAGACTGCAATCTAATGGAGGGCTTCGGGATAGATTATATACAGAGTAACAGATACCCAAGAGTGAGTTACAGACTGGAATCTAATCGAGGGATTCAGGATAGTTTATATATAGAATAACAGATACCCGGGAGTGAGTTACAGACTGGAATCTAATCGAGGGGTTCAGGATAGTTTATATATAGAATAACAGATACCCGGGAGTGAGTTACAGACTGGAATCTAATCGAGGGGTTCAGGATGGTTTATATATAGAATAACAGATACCCGGGAGTGAGTTACAGACTGCAATCTAATGGAGGGCTTCGGGATAGATTATATACAGAGTAACAGATACCAATGAGTGTGTTACAGACTGGAATCTAATCGAGGGATTCAGGATAGTTTATATATAGAATAACAGATACCCGGGAGTGAGTTACAAACTGGAATCTAATCGAGGGGTTCAGGGTAGTTTATATATAGAATAACAGATACCCGGGAGTGAGTTACAGACTGGAATCTAATCGAGGGGTTCAGGATGGTTTATATATAGAATAACAGATACCCGGGAGTGAGTTACAGACTGGAATCTAATCGAGGGGTTCACAATGGTTTATATGTAAAATAACAGATACCCGGGAGTGAGTTACAGACTGGAATCTAATTGAGGGGTACAGGATGGTTTATATATAGAATAACAGATACCCGGGAGTGAGTTACAGACTGGAATCTAATCGAGGGGTTCAGGATGGTTTATATATAGAATAACAGATACCCGGGAGTGAGTTACAGACTGGAATCTAATCGAGGGGTTCAGGATGGTTTATATATAGAATAACAGATACCCGGGAGTGAGTTACAGACTGGAATCTAATCGAGGGGTTCAGGATGGTTTATATATAGAATAACAGATACCCAGGAGTGAGTTACAGACTGGAATCTAATCGAGGGGTTCAGGATGGTTTATATATAGAATAACAGATACCCAGGATTGAGTTACAGACTGGAATCTAATCGAGGGGCTCAGGATGGTTTATATATAGAATAACAGATACCCGGGAGTGAGTTACAGACTGAAATCTAATGGAGGGGTTCAGGATGGTTTATATATAGAATAACAGATACCCGGGAGTGAGTTACAGACTGGAATCTAATCGAGGGGTTCAGGATGGTTTATATATAGAATAACAGATACCCGGGAGTGAGTTACAGACTGGAATCTAATCGAGGGGTTCAGGATGGTTTATATATAGAATAACAGATACCCGGGAGTGAGTTACAGACTGGAATCTAATCGAGGGGTTCAGGATAGTTTATATATGGAATAACAGATACCAAGAGTGAGTTACAGACTGGAATCTAATCGAGGGGTTCAGGGTAGTTTATATATAGAATAACAGATACCCGGGAGTGAGTTACAGACTGGAATCTAATCGAGGGGTTCAGGATGGTTTATATATAGAATAACAGATACCCGGGAGTGAGTTACAGACTGGAATCTAATCGAGGGGTTAGATTTAACTCACTCATACACACTCACTCACACTCTTACAAATATACTCTTACGCACTCACTCACTCTTACACAATCACTCACTCATACACACTCACTCACACTTACACACCCTCATTCACTCTTACACACTCAGCTGTACACAGAAACTCACTCGTACACAGGCACTCACTCATTCCTACACTCCCTCAGTCTCCCACTCACTCACACTCTTCCACACTCACTCACACTTAAACACTCACTCTTACACATTTGCTCACACACACTCACTCTTACATACTCTTACTCACCTTCACACTCACTCACATGCACTGTCACTCACACACTCATTCACTCACTCTGATACACTCACTCCCATACGCTAACACACACTCACTCTCAGATATTCACTCACTCACTTACACATTCAGTTACTCATACTTACATGCCCACTCACACACTAACTCGCTCACTCTTACACACTCACTCAGGCTCACTCACTGATTCAAACTCACTCTTCCACACACACTCACACTAACACATACTCACTATCATTCACACTCACTCTTACACACTTCCACTCTCAGTCACTCTTATACTCACTCTTACGCACACATTTTCACACATTCACTCTCACTCTTACACTCACCTACTCTCACTTTTGGACACACATACTCACTCGCACACTCGTACTCACTAAATCTCGCTCTTACACTCACTCAATTACACACTGACTCTGTCACACACACACATCCTTACACACACTCACTAACTCATTCACTCACACTCATGCACTAACTCGAACACTCACTACCTCATGCTCACTCAATCACACACTCAATGGCACACACTCATTCATGCACACCGTCTCCCTCTTACAAACTCACTCTCTTACCCACTCACATACTCAACCACACACTAAATCACTTACTCTTCCACAATCACTCCTACACTCTCACAGACTTAATCACTCATTCACACTCTTACACAATCACTCACTAACACACTCTCACTCACTTACTAACTAACTGACCCTGACTCACACTCGCTCACTATTATACAGTTACTCACTCATACACACTCATTTACACACTGAAACTCACTTATTCCTACACACTCACTCATTATTAAACACTCACTCGCACACTCACTCACACTCCTGCACTCACTCTTACACATTCAATCACACACACACTCGCCCTCTTACACACTCACTCACGTGCACACTTATTCTTATACATTCACTCACACACACTCCTACACTCTCACACACACTCCTACACTCGCACTCACACTCCCTCACACACTCACTCACTCTTCCAAAATCACTCACACCCACTCTTGCACACACACTTGCACACTCACTCACCTACTCACTCATTCTTACACACTAACTCGCTCACACACTCAAACTCACTTACACAGTCACTCACATTGACATACTCACACACTGACTCGCTCACTCTTAGACACACTCACCCTTACACACACTCGCCGTTTACAGATACACTGCAGTGCGATACAATGTGCAATCTAATCGAGGGGTTAGATTTAACTCATTCTTACACACTCACTGACTCTGACACACTCACTGACTCTCACACACTCACTGACTCTCACACACTGACTCTCACACTCACTGACTCTCACACACTCACTGACTCTCACACACTCACTGACTCTCACACTCACTCTCACACAGACTCTTACACACTGTCACTCTGACACACTCACTCCCACACGCTAACACATACTCACTCTGCAATCTGGTAGAGAGAGAGAGAAATCTCAGATCAGAAACTCTGAACTCAATTTTGAAAGTGGTCATCATTTGTTGGGCTCTCCCTGTGCCCAGGTTGCCTGCAGAATTCACAAAATTAACGATAGTGTGGTCACTTTTAAAATGAATCCATTGACTGTAAAGTAATCTCGATTGCCCAGAATTAAAGTCCCTTAACTTGAAGCGGGTTTAATTCTGGAATGAAGCCTGTGTTTTAGGCCGAGACATAAATATGGAGGGTGAAATTAAATTCGCAGGAGGTCATTTGAATTCAGTTTGAATTCACTCACTCTCACTCACACACAGACACACTCACTCATTCACACTAACTTACACACAATTACTCACTCACTCTTACACACTCTCTCACTCACACTCACTCACTCTTACACACTCTCTCACTCACACTCACTCACACATACTCAGACACTCACATCCTCACTCATACACTCACACGCTCACTCACTCTTACACATTCACACACACTCACTCTTACACATTCACACACACTCACTCTTACACATTCACACACACTCACTCATTCACACTAACTTACACACAATTACTCACTCACTCTTACACACTCTCTCACTCACACTCACTCACTCTTACACACTCTCTCACTCACACTCACTCACACATACTCAGGCACTCACTTCCTCACTCATACACTCACACGCTCACTCACTCTTACACATTCACACACTAACTCACTCTTACACGCTCAATCACTCTCTCTCAGACAGACACAATCATTCACACTCATTTACACACAATTACTCACTCACTCACGCTTACACACTCCTCTTACACTCACACTTACACAAACACTCACTCATTCTTACACACTGACTCACACACATGATTTGACACACTCACACTCACTCTTACATACTCACACCCTCACTCACACTCACTATTACTCACACATTCTTACATACGCACACACTCTTACACACACACTCACTCACTTTTACACATTAACTCACTCACTGTTGCACACTCATCCACACTTGCAATCACTCACACACACACTCCCACACTCACTCCCACAGACTCACACTCATTCACATTCACTCACACGCTCAGTCTTACACACTCAGTCACTCTTATACAAACACACTGTTCACACACTCACTCGTACTCACTCACTCTCACTCTTACACTCACACACACTCGTTCTCACTCTTACACTTACTCTATGACACACTCATTCACTGCTTTACACATTCACTCACAGAGTGAGGGAGGTGCACAGAGCGAGGGAGGCACGCAGAGCGAGGGACGCAGCGAGAGAGAGAGAGGGACTCAGCGAGAGAGCCAGAGAGCGAGGGACACATCGAGAGCGAGGGACACGGAGATCGAGGGACACGGCGAGAGCGAGGGACAGGGAGAGAGCGAGGGACACAGAGAGAGCGAGGGACACAGAGAGACCGAGGGACACAGAGAGTGCGAGGGACACAGAGAGAGCGAGGGACACAGAGAGAGCGAGGGACACAGAGTGCGAGGGACACAGAGAGAGCGAGGGACACAGAGAGAGCGAAGGACACAGAGAGTGCGAGGGACAGAGAGAGAGCGAGGGACACAGAGAGAGCGAGGGACACAGAGAGAGCGAGGGACACAGAGAGAGCGAGGGACACAGAGAGAGCGAGGGACACAGAGAGAACGAGGGACACAGAGAGAGCGAGGACACAGAGAGAGCGAGGGTCACAGAGAGAGCGAGGGTCACAGAGAGAGCGAGGGACACAGAGAGAGCGAGGGACGCAGAGAGAGCGAGGGACGCAGCGAGAGCGGGGGCACAGAGAGAGCGAGGGACGCAGAGCGCGAGGGACGCAGAGCACGAGGGACGCAGAGCACGAGGGACGCAGAGCGAGGGACGCAGAGAGCGAGGGACACAGAGAGCGAGGGACACAGAGTGAGGGACACACAGAGCGAGGGACACACAGAGCGAGGGACACACAGAGCGAGGGACACAGAGCGAGGGACACACAGAGCGAGGGACACACAGAGCGAGGGACACACAGAGCGAGGGACACAGAGCGAGGGACACAGAGCGAGGGACACAGAGCGAGGGACACAGAGAGAGGGACACAGAGAGAGGGATACAGAGAGAGGGACACAGAGAGAGGGACACAGAGAGCGAGGGACACAGAGAGCGAGGGACACAGAGAGCGAGGGACACAGAGAGCGAGGGACACAGAGAGAGCGAGGGACAGAGAGAGAGCGAGGGACACAGAGAGAGCGAGAGACACAGAGAGAGCGAGGGACACAGAGAGAGCGAGGGACACAGAGAGAACGAGGGACACAGAGAGAGCGAGGACACAGAGAGAGCGAGGGTCACAGAGAGAGCGAGGGTCACAGAGAGAGCGAGGGACACAGAGAGAGCGAGGACACAGAGAGAGCGAGGGACACAGAGAGAGCGAGGGACACAGAGAGAGCGAGGGACACAGAGAGAGCGAGGGACGCAGCGAGAGCGGGGGCACAGAGAGAGCGAGGGACGCAGAGCGCAAGGGACGCAGAGCACGAGGGACGCAGAGCACGAGGGACGCAGAGCGAGGGACGCAGAGAGCGAGGGACACAGAGAGCGAGGGACACAGAGTGAGGGGCACACAGAGCGAGGGACACACAGAGCGAGGGACACACAGAGCGAGGGACACACAGAGCGAGGGACACACAGAGCGAGGGACACAGAGCGAGGGACACAGAGCGAGGGACACAGAGAGAGGGACACAGAGAGAGGGACACAGAGAGAGGGACACAGAGTGAGGGACACAGAGAGCGAGGTACACAGAGAGCGAGGGACACAGAGCGAGGGACACAGAGCGAGGGACACAGAGAGAGGGACACAGAGAGAGGGATACAGAGAGAGGGACACAGAGAGAGGGACACAGAGAGCGAGGGACACAGAGAGCGAGGGACACAGAGAGCGAGGGACACAGAGAGCGAGGGACACAGAGAGCGAGGGACACAGTGAGAGAGAGTGGGACAGAGAGAGAGAGAGGGACGCAGCAAGCGAGCTAGAGAGAGACGGACACAGAGGGCGAGGGACACGGAGAGGGAGAGGGACACGGAGAGCGAGGGACACAGAGAGGGAGGGACACGGAGAGCGAGGGACACACAGAGCGAGGGACACGCAGAGCGAGGGACACGCAGAGTGAGGGACACGCAGAGCGAGGGACATGCAGAGCGAGGGACAAAAGGGAGCAAGGGACAAAAGGGAGTGAGTGACAAAAGGGAGCGAGGGACACAGTGAGAGCGAGGGACACAGCGAGAGCGAGGGACACAGCGAGAGCGAGGGACACAGCGAGAGCGAGGGACACAGCGAGGGCGAGGGGCACAGCGAGAGCGAGGGGCACAGCGAGAGCGAGGGACACAGCGAGAGCGAGGGACACAGCGAGAGAGAGAGGGACACAGCGAGAGAGGGAGGGACATAGCGAGAGAGAGAGGGACACAGCGAGAGAGAGGGACACAGCGAGAGAGAGAGGGACACAGCGAGATGGAGAGGGACACAACGAGAGAGAGAGGGACACAGCGAGATGGAGAGGGACACAGCGAGAGAGAGAGGGACACAGCGAGAGAGAGAGGGACACAGCGAGAGAGAGAGGGACACAGCGAGAGAGAGAGGGACACAGCGAGAGAGACGGGGAGACAGCGAGAGAGAGAGGGACACAGCGAGAGAGAGAGGGACACAGCGAGAGAGAGAGGACACAGCGAGAGAGAGAGGGACACAGCGAGAGAGAGAGGGTCACAGCGCGAGAGAGAGGGACACAGCGAGAGAGAGAGGGTCACAGCGAGAGAGAGAGGGACACAGCGAGAGAGAGAGGGACACAGCGAGAGAGAGAGGGACACAGCGAGAGAGGGGCGCAGCGAGAGAGAGAGGGACGCAGCGAAAGATAGAGGGACGCAGCGAGAGAGCCAGAGAGCGAGGGACACATCGAGAGCGAGGGACACATCGAGAGCGAGGGACACGGAGATCGAGGGACACAGCGAGAGCGAGGGACACAGCGAGAGCCAGGAACACAGCGAGAGCGAGGGACACAGCGAGAGCGAGGGACACAGCGAGAGCGAGGGACACAGCGAGAGCGAGGGACACAGAGAGCGAGGGACACAGAGAGCGAGGGACACAGAGAGCGAGGGGCACAGAGAGCGAGGGACACAGAGAGAGCGAGGGACGCACAGAGAGCGAGGGACGCAAAGAGAGCGAGGGACACAGCGAGCGAGGGACAGAGAGAGCGAGGGACAGAAAGAGCGAGGGTCAGTGAGAGCGAGGGTCAGTGAGAGCGAGGGACAGTGAGAGCGAGGGACAGAGAGAGCGAGGGACAGAGAGAGCGAGTGACACAGCGAGAGCGAGGGACGGAGAGAGCGAGGGACACAGAGCGCGAGGGACAGAGAGAGCGAGGGACGCACAGAGAGCGAGGGACACAGCGAGAGCGAGAGACACAGCGAGAGCGAGGGACACAGCGAGAGCGAGGGACACAGCGAGAGCGAGGGACACAGAGCGCGATGGACAGAGAGAGCGAGGGACGCACACAGAGCGAGGGACACATCGAGAGCGAGGGACACAGCGAGAGCGAGGGACACAGCGAGAGCGAGGGACACAGCGAGAGCGAGGGACACAGAGCGCAAGGGACAGAGAGAGCGAGGGACTCACAGAGAGCGAGGGACGCAAAGAGAGCGAGGTACGCACAGAGAGCGAGGGACGCACAGAGAGCGAGGGATGCACAGAGAGGGACACAGCATGAGAGAGAGGGACACAGCGAGAGAGAGAGGGACACAGCGAGAGAGAGAGAGGGACACAGCGAGAGAGAGAGGGACACAGCGAGAGAGAGAGAGACACAGCGAGAGAGACGGGGAGACAGCGAGAGAGAGAGGGACACTGCGAGAGAGAGAGGGACACAGCGAGAGAGAGAGGTACACAGCGAGAGAGAGGGACACAGCGAGAGAGAGAGGGACACAGCGAGAGAGAGGGACACACAGAGCGAGGGACACAGAGAGCGAGGGACAGAGAGAGGGAAGGACACAGCGAGAGAGAGGGACACAGCGAGAGAGAGAGGGACACAGCGAGAGAGAGAGGGTCACAGCGCGAGAGAGAGTCACACAGCGAGAGAGAGAGGGTCACAGCGAGAGAGAGAGAGGGACACAGCGAAAGAGAGAGGGACACAGCGAGAGAGGGACACAGCGAGAGAGGGGCGCAGCGAGAGAGGGGCGCAGCGAGAGAGAGAGGGACGCAGCGAAAGATAGAGGGACGCAGCGAGAGAGAGAGGGACGCAGCGAGAGAGCCAGAGAGCGAGGGACACAGCGAGAGCGACGGACACAGCGAGAGCGAGGGACACAGAGAGCGAGGGACACAGAGAGCGAGGGACGCACAGAGAGCGAGGGACGCACAGAGAGCGAGGGACGCAAAGTGAGCGAGGGACACAGCGAGCGAGGGACAGAGAGAGCGAGGGACAGAGAGCGAGGGACAGTGAGAGCGAGGGACAGAGAGAGCGAGGGACAGAGAGAGCGAGGGACACAGCGAGAGCGAGGGACGGAGAGAGCGAGGGACACAGAGAGCGAGGGACACAGAGCGAGGGACGCACAGAGAGCGAGGGACGCACAGAGAGCGAGGGACGCAAAGTGAGCGAGGGACACAGCGAGCGAGGGACAGAGAGAGCGAGGGACAGAGAGAGCGAGGGTCAGTGAGAGCGAGGGACAGTGACAGCGAGGGACAGAGAAATCGAGGGACTGAGAGAGCGAGGGACACAGCGAGAGCGAGGGACGGAGAGAGCGAGGGACACAGAGCGCGAGGGACAGAGAGAGCGAGGGACGCACAGAGAGCGAGGGACACAGCGAGAGCGACGGACACAGCGAGAGCAAGGGACACAGAGAGAGCGAGGGACACAGAGAGAGCGAGGGTCACAGAGAGAGCGAGGGACACAGAGAGAGCGAGGACACAGAGAGAGCGAGGGACACAGAGAGAGCGAGGGACACAGAGAGAGCGAGGGACACAGAGAGAGCGAGGGACACAGAGAGAGCGAGGGACGCAGCGAGAGCGGGGGCACAGAGAGAGCGAGGGACGCAGAGCGCAAGGGACGCAGAGCACGAGGGACGCAGAGCACGAGGGACGCAGAGCACGAGGGACGCAGAGCGAGGGACGCAGAGAGCGAGGGACACAGAGAGAGCGAGGGACGCAGAGAGCGAGGGACACAGAGAGCGAGGGACACAGAGAGCGAGGGACACAGAGAGCGAGGGACACAGAGAGCGAGGGACACAGAGTGAGGGACACACAGAGCGAGGGACACACAGAGCGAGGGACACACAGAGCGAGGGACACACAGAGCGAGGGACACACAGAGCGAGGGACACAGAGCGAGGGACACAGAGAGAGGGACACAGAGTGAGGGACACAGAGAGCGAGGTACACAGAGAGCGAGGGACACAGAGCGAGGGACACAGAGCGAGGGACACAGAGCGAGGGACACAGAGCGAGGGACACAGAGAGAGGGACACAGAGAGAGGGATACAGAGAGAGGGATACAGAGAGAGGGACACAGAGAGAGGGACAGAGAGAGGGACACAGAGAGAGGGACACAGAGAGAGGGACACAGAGAGCGAGGGACACAGAGAGCGAGGGACACAGAGAGCGAGGGACACAGAGAGCGAGGGACACAGTGAGAGAGAGTGGGACAGAGAGAGAGAGAGGGACGCAGCAAGCGAGCTAGAGAGAGACGGACACAGAGGACGAGGGACACGGAGAGGGAGAGGGACACGGAGAGCGAGGGACACAGAGAGCGAGGGACACACAGAGCGAGGGACACACAGAGCGAGGGACACGCAGAGCGAGGGACACGCAGAGCGAGGGACACGCAGAGCGAGGGACACGCAGAGCGAGGGACAAAAGGGAGCAAGGGACAAAAGGGAGCGAGTGACAAAAGGGAGCGAGGGACACAGTGAGAGCGAGGGACACAGCGAGAGCGAGGGACACAGCGAGAGCGAGGGACACAGCGAGAGCGAGGGACACAGCGAGGGCGAGGGACACAGCGAGGGCGAGGGGCACAGCGAGAGCGAGGGGCACAGCGAGAGAGAGAGGGACACAGCGAGAGAGGGAGGGACATAGCGAGAGAGAGAGGGACACAGCGAGAGAGAGGACACAGCGAGAGAGAGGGGGACACAGCGAGAGAGAGGGACACAGCGAGAGAGAGAGGGACACAGCGAGATGGAGAGGGACACAGCGAGAGAGAGAGGGACACAGTGAGAGAGGGACACAGCGAGAGAGGGGCGCAGCGAGAGAGGGGCGCAGCGAGAGAGAGAGGGACGCAGCGAAAGATAGAGGGACGCAGCGAGAGAGAGAGGGACGCAGCGAGAGAGAGAGGGACGCAGCGAGAGAGCCAGAGAGCGAGGGACACAGCGAGAGCGAGGGACACAGCGAGAGCGAGGGACACAGCGAGAGCGAGGGACACAGAGAGCGAGGGACACAGAGAGCGAGGGACGCACAGAGAGCGAGGGACGCACAGAGAGCGAGGGACGCAAAGTGAGCGAGGGACAGAGAGAGCGAGGGACAGAGAGCGAGGGACAGTGAGAGCGAGGGACAGAGAGAACGAGGGACAGAGAGAGCGAGGGACACAGCGAGAGCGAGGGACGGAGAGAGCGAGGGACACAGAGAGCGAGGGACACAGAGAGCGAGGGACACAGAGAGCGAGGGACGCACAGAGAGCGAGGGACGCACAGAGAGCGAGGGACGCAAAGTGAGCGAGGGACACAGAGCGAGGGACACAGAGAGAGGGACACAGAGAGAGGGACACAGAGAGAGGGACACAGAGAGCGAGGGACACAGAGAGCGAGGGACACAGAGAGCGAGGGACACATTGAGCGAGGGACACAGTGAGAGAGAGTGGGACAGAGAGAGAGAGAGGGACGCAGCAAGCGAGCTAGAGAGAGACGGACACAGAGGGCGAGGGACACGGAGAGGGAGAGGGACACGGAGAGCGAGGGACACAGAGAGGGAGGGACACGGAGAGCGAGGGACACGCAGAGCGAGGGACACGCAGAGCGAGGGACACGCAGAGCGAGGGACACGCAGAGCGAGGGACACGCAGAGCGAGGGACAAAAGGGAGCAAGGGACAAAAGGGAGCGAGTGACAAAAGGGAGCGAGGGACACAGTGAGAGCGAGGGACACAGCGAGAGCGAGGGACACAGCGAGAGCGAGGGACACAGCGAGGGCGAGGGTCACAGCGAGGGCGAGGGGCACAGAGAGAGCGAGGGGCACAGCGAGAGCGAGGGACACAGCGAGAGCGAGGGACACAGCGAGAGAGAGAGGGACACAGCGAGAGAGGGAGGGACATAGCGAGAGAGAGAGGGACACAGCGAGAGAGAGGACACAGCGAGAGAGATGGGGACACAGCGAGAGAGAGGGACACAGCGAGAGAGAGAGGGACACAGCGAGATGGAGAGGGACACAGCGAGATAGAGAGGGACACAGCGAGAGAGAGAGGGACACAGCGAGAGAGAGAGGGACACAGCGAGAGAGAGAGGGACACAGCGAGAGAGACGGGGAGACAGCGAGAGAGAGAGGGACACAGCGAGAGAGAGGGACACAGCGAGAGAGAGAGGGACACAGCGAGAGAGAGAGGGACACAGCGAGAGAGAGGGACACAGCGAGAGAGAGAGGGTCACAGCGAGAGAGAGAGGGACACAGCGAGAGAGAGAGGGACACAGCGAGAGAGAGAGGAACACAGCGAGAGAGGGGCGCAGCGAGAGAGAGAGGGACGCAGCGAAAGATAGAGGGACACAGCGAGAGAGAGAGGGACACAGCGAGAGAGAGAGGGACACAGCGAGAGAGAGAGGGACACAGCGAGAGAGAGAGGGTCACAGCGCGAGAGAGAGGGACACAGCGAGACAGAGAGGGACACAGCGAGAGAGAGAGGGTCACAGCGAGAGAGAGAGGGACACAGCGAGAGAGAGGGACACAGCGAGAGAGCGAGGGACACAGAGAGCGAGGGACACAGAGAGCGAGGGACACAGAGAGTGAGGGACACAGAGAGCGAGGGACACAGAGAGCGAGGGACACAGAGAGCGAGGGACACAGAGCGAGGGACGCACAGAGAGCGAGGGACGCACAGAGAGCGAGGGACGCAAAGAGAGCGAGGGACACAGCGAGCGAGGGACAGAGAGAGCGGGGACAGAGAGACCGAGGGACAGAGAGAGCGAGGGACAGAGAGAGCGAGGGACAGTGAGAGCGAGGGACAGAGAGAGCGAGGGACAGAGAGAGCGAGGGACACAGCGAGAGCGAGGGACACAGCGAGAGCGAGGGACGGAGAGAGCGAGGGACGGAGAGAGCGAGGGACAGAGAGAGCGAGGGACGCACAGAGAGCGAGGGACACAGCGAGAGCGAGGGACACAGCGAGAGCGAGGGACACAGAACGCGATGGACAGAGAGAGCGAGGGATGCACAGAGAGCGAGGGACACAGCGAGAGCGAGGGACACAGCGAGAGCGAGGGACACAGCGAGAGCGAGGGACACAGCGAGAGCGAGGGACACAGAGCGCAAGGGACAGAGAGAGCGAGGGACTCACAGAGAGCGAGGGACGCAAAGAGAGCGAGGGACGCACAGAGAGCGAGGGATGCACAGAGAGGGACACAGCATGAGAGAGAGGGACACAGCGAGAGAGAGAGGGACACAGCGAGAGAGAGAGGGACACAGCGAGAGAGAGAGGGACACAGCGAGAGAGAGAGGGACACAGCGAGAGAGAGGGACACAGCGAGAGAGCGAGTGACACAGCGAGAGAGAGGGACACAGCGAGAGAGAGAGAGGGACACAGCGAGAGAGAGAGGGTCACAGCGCGAGAGAGAGGGACACAGCGAGAGAGAGAGGGTCACCGCGAGAGAGAGAGAGGGACACAGCGAGAGAGCGAGGGAAACAGCGAGAGAGAGAGGGACACAGCGAGAGAGGGACGCAGCGAAAGATAGAGGGACGCAGCGAGAGAGAGAGGGACGCAGCGAGAGAGAGAGGGACACAGCGAGAGAGAGAGGGACACTGCGAGAGAGAGGGTCACAGCGAGAGAGAGAGGGTCACAGCGAGAGAGAGAGGGACACAGCGAGAGAGAGAGGGACACATCGAGAGCGAGGGACACGGAGATCGAGGGACACGGCGAGAGCGAGGGACACAGCGAGAGCGAGGGACACAGCGAGAGCGAGGGACACAGAACGCGATGGACAGAGAGAGCGAGGGATGCACAGAGAGCGAGGGACACAGCGAGAGCGAGGGACACAGCGAGAGCGAGGGACACAGCGAGAGCGAGGGACACAGCGAGAGCGAGGGACACAGAGCGCAAGGGACAGAGAGAGCGAGGGACTCACAGAGAGCGAGGGACGCAAAGAGAGCGAGGGACGCACAGAGAGCGAGGGATGCACAGAGAGGGACACAGCATGAGAGAGAGGGACACAGCGAGAGAGAGAGGGACACAGCGAGAGAGAGAGGGACACAGCGAGAGAGAGAGGGACACAGCGAGAGAGAGAGGGACACAGCGAGAGAGAGGGACACAGCGAGAGAGCGAGTGACACAGCGAGAGAGAGGGACACAGCGAGAGAGAGAGAGGGACACAGCGAGAGAGAGAGGGTCACAGCGCGAGAGAGAGGGACACAGCGAGAGAGAGAGGGTCACCGCGAGAGAGAGAGAGGGACACAGCGAGAGAGCGAGGGAAACAGCGAGAGAGAGAGGGACACAGCGAGAGAGGGACGCAGCGAAAGATAGAGGGACGCAGCGAGAGAGAGAGGGACGCAGCGAGAGAGAGAGGGACACAGCGAGAGAGAGAGGGACACTGCGAGAGAGAGGGTCACAGCGAGAGAGAGAGGGTCACAGCGAGAGAGAGAGGGACACAGCGAGAGAGAGAGGGACACATCGAGAGCGAGGGACACGGAGATCGAGGGACACGGCGAGAGCGAGGGACACAGCGAGAGCGAGGGACACATCGAGAGCGAGGGACACGGAGATCGAGGGACACGGCGAGAGCGAGGGACACAGCGAGAGCGAGGAACACAGCGAGAGCGAGGGACACAGAGAGCGAGGGACACAGAGAGCGAGGGACGCACAGAGAGCGAGGGACGCACAGAGAGCGAGGGACGCACAGAGAGCGAGAGATGCAAAGATAGCGAGGGACACAGCGAGCGAGGGACAGAGAGAGCGAGGGACAGAGAGAGCGAGGGACAGTGAGAGCGAGGGACAGTGAGAGCGAGGGACAGAGAGAGCGAGGGACAGAGAGAGCGAGGGACACAGCGAGAGCGAGGGACTCAGTGAGCGAGGGACACAGAGCGCGAGGGACAGAGAGAGCGAGGGACGCACAGAGAGCGAGGGACACAGCGAGAACGAGGGACACAGCGAGAGCGAGGGACACAGCGAGAGCAAGGGACACAGCGAGAGCGAGGGACACAGCGAGAGCGAGGGACACAGCGCGAGAGAGAGGGACACAGCGCGAGAGAGAGGGACACAGCGCGAGAGAGAGGGACACAGCGCGAGAGAGAGGGACACAGCACGAGAGAGAGGGACACAGCACGAGAGAGAGGGACACAGCGCGAGAGAGAGGGACACAGCGAGAGAGACAGTGAGAGGGGGACACGGAGAGGGACCCAGAGAGAGTGACACAGATAGAAAGAGGTACGCAGTGAAAGAGAGGGATAGAGTGAGATAAAAGGACACAGAGAGAGACAGGGACACAGAGGGAGAGAGGGATACAGAGAGGGACAGAGAGAGGCGGGCACACAGAGAGAGTGACGGACACACACAGAGAAAGAGGTACACAGCGGGTCAGGATGTGAGGGTTAGGGGACATGAGGGTGTGATGGTGTGAGGGTGCCAGGACGTGAGGCAGTCAAGACATTGGGGTTATCAAACTGACCGTTTTCATTGAATCCAAATTGTTTCATTATAAATTCTAATCTCAGGAATTGACTTCAGAGGATTTCAGTGAAAAATCCCATTGAACCTCCTTGTCTAATAAAATGATGTTGTTGCCGGTGACCGTGTATTGATTCAGGAATAAACTTTACATCTCACAGTGAGGAAAAAATCAAATTGAATCCAAATTTATAGAGCAGCTCATTGAAGAAATCTGTCTGTGAACAACATGTAAAATATGAAGTGAAACTTTGCAATGAGCTTTGTTTTTGTGGCCAGGAATCTTCTCTTAAAATGGAGGCAGAAATGAAGTTGTGTTTAACTCACATTCTGTGATTTCTTGCTGGTTTTTGCTCATTCTATGGAAAGCCTTCCTAAGGCGACAGACGAATGGTCATTCCAAACATTTCAGAAATTCAGAGGGAAACAAATGTTAAACCAAAGACAGAAATAATGACAGGACATTGCTGAATCTCTTGTTGACTGCTGAATTAACATAACCATAGACAGGACAAGTGTCTTCCTTAGCAGACACAGGAACCACACCGAGGGGGACATTCCTGACAGAACGTCGGGGTTGGGGTCTGCACACAGGTCACTGAGGAGTTCTCAGTCCAAACTGTTTCCAATCATTTCCAATACTATTTTAAATTAGGATTCAATCCTATCGGAGGGGAGTGAGTGAGTGAGGTATGGCAGATGCAGTATAACGTGGATAAATGTGAGGTTATCCACTTGGGTAGAAAAAATAACAAAGTCCCTGTCTAATAATTACATTTAATCCAATTTTTTCAGGCCTGCTCAGCGAACAACACTGGTGTGGGGAAGGCCAAGGTTTGGCTGAAGTCACATTCTGTGTGTGTGGGTCTGAGCAGCAAGGAGATCAGTATCTCTTGTCAGTCATTTACATGTCAATAGAGAGCTGTCCCCTGAGACACACATTCCACACATGGCAGAGACTAGGGGTGGAGTCTGCTCACAGCTCACTGAGGATATATCTGTGTCTGAGGGACTTCAGTTCACAAACCAAAAACCCACTACACTGAAAACATTACCCCTCTGCTTCAGTGTGTGTGTGTGTGTCGCTGGGTGTGTCAATCTGTCTGTTTTGAGCTGTGCATTTTGGGTGTTGACATGTTACTGATTGACTCGAGATTGGAAATGTTGGACTCCTGTTGTGCTGTTTTGTATATATTATTAAAATGTCCCTGTTATTACCTTTATAATCAATTTTATCTCCTTTTTTTCTCCAGAGGCATTTTTATTTGGAAAACTGGAAGGAGGTTAGGAATCCAGTGAGGAGGACGAGGGAGTGTGAATTCTTCCCGAGGGAGCGCTGGCTGAGGCCTGTTCCGCAGGCTTCACCCGGGTTATTACCCTGACTGAGGTTTAATTTTAATATTGGAGGGATCAAAGAGAGGGAGGGAGGGAGACATAAATATGTATAAGAGGGATAGAGAGACAGCGAGAAATACAAGAGAAGGGGATTTTCACAGTAACTTCATTGCAGTATTAATGTAAGCCTAATTGTGACAATAAAAAGATTTTGAGTATTAATTGTCTCTCAATCGTTTTTAACCTCTGGTTGAAAGCTGTGACTTATTTGTATTTGGATGTTGCTGAGGGGTTGTAAAACTGAAAAGGGCACCCTGGGCTCTCGCTGTATTAAATAGTTTCAATCTTTTCCTCTGGTTCAGTAAATTTTCTCCCCCTTTTCCCCAGGAATTTGAATTTTGAAGACTGCAATGCGACAGGAATCTTTGGACAAGGTATGTTCTCCAGAGGACAAGTGGATGGACTGAGGCCGACTCCACAGGCCGCACTCATGTGAGTTGTCTCTTTATTGCCGCCCCGGCCTTGCACTTAGACACAAACACATTAAACCTTTGGTGGGCGGCAAAGAGTAAAATACAAATCTGGAATATGAAGCTGTCTAATTTTGTTCCAAAATAACAGGGGTTATATTAATTCTGAGCATCCCAGGGGTGGGGGTGGGGGTGGGGGGTGCGGTGGGGGGGGGGACATTTCACTGTTTCAGCCACTCTGCAATCTGGTAGAGAGAGAGAGAGAAATCTCAGATCAGAAACTCTGAACTCAATTTTGAACGTGGTCATCATTTGTTGGGCTCTCCCTGTGCCCAGGTTGCCTGCAGAATTCACAAAATTAACGATAGTGGGGTCACTTTTAAAATGAATCCATTGACTGTAAAGTAATCTCGATTGCCTGGAATTGAAGTCCCTTAACTTGAAGCGGGTATAATTCTGGAATGAAGCCTGTGTTTTTGGCCAACTATCAGGGTGAAATTAAATTCGCAGGAGGTCATTTGAATTCAGTTTCCTGTGGTTGTGAATGCTGGATTCCTGTGTGTGACCCTGTCTCTCTCTCTTTCTCCTTGCCAACTATTAGAATGATAGAGAGAGAGAGAGAGAAGTACAGAAAGAGTGTGGGGCTTGGGGGGGTAATGGAGATTAGAGAGAGGGAGAGGAGAAAGACAGAGGGTGGAGGGAGAGGGAGGTCGTGAAAAAGAGAGGCTTTCTCTCCCTTTCTGTCTTCTTTCCATACTTGCCTCTCTCTCTCTCTCTCTGTCTCCCCAGCTTTCTGCCGCTATCTGTCCATTTCTCTCCAGCTTTTTAGTGTCTCTTTAAACCGTTAATCTCAGAAAACCACCCCACAAACTGCAACGGGGAGTCTCATCACATCTTTCTGGGGAGACCCTGATTAGGGAAATAAATAGAAATAAATGCTGGGAAGGTGATGAGGGATAACGAGGGAGACAGAAATATGAATGAGAGGGATAGAGACCGAATGAGATAGCGAGAGAGAGAGAAAGAGAAACACAAGGGAAGCGGGAACTGTCTCTCAATCTTTTTTATTCTGTGGTTTATAACTGAGATTATTGTAGGTGGATGTTGCTGAGAGTGTGTGTAACTGAGAGGGGGAATCTTGGCCTCTTGCTGTGCGACAAGTTTAAACATTTTCCTGCGTTTTAGTTAATTTCCTCCCTCTTTTCCCCAGGAATTTGAACTTTGAAGACTGCTATGCGACCAGGAATCTTTGGACAAAGGCTATTCTCCAGAGGACAAGTGGATGGACTGAGGCCTACTCCACAGGCTGCGCTCACGTGAGTTGTCTCTTTATTGCTGCCCCGGCCTTGCACTTAGACACAAACACATTAAACCTTTGGTGGGTGACAAAGAGTAAAATACAAATCTGGAATATGAAGCTGTCTAATTTTGTTCCAAAATAACAGGGGTTATATTAATTCTGAGCATCCCGGGTATGTGTGGTGGGGAGGGGGGGGGGGGGGGCGGATTTCACTGTCTCAGCCACTCTCTGCAACCTGGTAGCAAATGTGAACGACACTCAACACTGTCGACTGCACCTTCTGGGATCTTTCTGTGCGCCAATGGATTTCATTTTAAAAAGGTTTTTCTTCGTTTTCAGAGGCTGTTTTACTCTTTCAGAAACTGAAGGGACTTCTCCAGGGATGTTCCAATCCACACATGACACGGCAGTGGGGGTGGGGTTGTTAGGTGCAGTGGGGAATGGGGCTCCCAGCAGGAGTGAGGGGGGAGGGGTGGGGGGAGGAAGGACAGTGTCCCATCTGGTTACGTCCAGATTGCTGCTGCTGTGGGATCTTGCTGTTCACTCACAGGCCTGTGGCCTTTGCCCGCGCAGCAACAGTGACCACAACTCTTAAAATAAAATAGCTCTCTCCCAGTGTTTGCGTGGGTTTCGTCCCCACAACCCAAAGATGTGCAGGCTAGGTGGATTGGCCACGTGAAATTCTCCCTTAATTGGAAAAAATGAATTAGGTACTGTAAATTTATAAAAATAAATAAATAAATAAAGAGTACCTACTTCTTTAAACAAACAATGAAATAGCTCACGGACTGCAAAGTGGGTTCGAAGGTCTCGAATTTTAAAGTCTTAAACTTGAGGGATTGGGAACGAGGGAGTTAATGAACCCTTTCTGCATGCACTGACGGGATATTCAGCCATGATCTCATCGCTGCTGAGAGAGAAATCCACCATCAGAAACTCTGAACTCAATTTGGAAAGTGTCACCATTTTTGGGATCTCCCCGTGCACAAGTTGCCTGCAGAATTCCTGAAATGAACCAACAGTGGGGTCACTTTAATAGTGAATCCATCGACTGTAAAGTAATCTCGGATTATAGTCCCTTAACTTGAAGCGGGTATAATTCTGGAATAAAACCTGTGTTTTAGGCCGAGACTTAAATGTGAGGGTGAAATGAAATTGACAGGGGGCCATTTGAATTCAGTTTGCTGTGGTCGTGATTGTTGGATTCCTGTGTGTGACCCTCTCTCTCTCTCTTCTTCCCAACAACTGTGATGAGAGAGAGAGGACAGAAAGAGTGGGGGGGTGGGGGGCAGGGGTGGGGGAGGGGGGTAAGAGGGAGATGTGAGAGAGCGAGGTTGGAGGGAGAGGGAGATAGTGAAAAAGAGAGGCTTTCTCTCCCTTTATGCCTTTCCATTCTTGCCTCTCTCTCTGTCTCTGTCTTTCCCAGCGTTCTGCCACTATCTGTCCATCTCTCCAGCTTTTTAGTGTCTCTTTAAACCTTTCATCAATGAAACCTTCCCACAAACTGCAATGGGGAGTCTCATCACTTCTTTCTGGGGAGAAAGCAGAAATAAATGCTGGGAGGGTGATTGTAAAAAGTCTCCTGACGGACCCGGCAGCTGGTTTCCCAGTTTAAAGAGGGAAGTGTAACTCTTTCTGGGGATAGTGGATGTGTTTCCAGACTCCGAATACCCGTGGTGTTCAGGGGTGGGGGTATTTGGGGGGTAGGGGATGGAAGATAGAATATAGCAGGCAAGGGAAGGAATATGTCCCCCCCCCCCCCATCACCTCCTGCCTGGCCCACCCTGCCAGGATCACATTGCTGGTTGTGGGATCCTGCTGTGCGTCAGTGGCCTGCAGCCTTTCCTGAACTGTCAACTTAGTGACCACGCACAATTTAAAATTAAACTGGCTCACTGAGTGTGAAGCAGTCGGGAGGGGGTGAGGGAGTGGGTCTGAAATGAATAGGCCGCAGCCTGGGTACAGGTTTGTCCTCAATGGTGGTGTTTGTGTTTTAGACAGGGCGGTGGGATAGGAAGGATTTCTGAGGGGGGTTTGGGGTTAAATGTCCCTGCCTCAGTCACTCCAGCTTTCTATCTCTCCCCCTCTCTCTCTCCCACTTTCCAGCCATTTCTTTCTACATTTCATCTTGTACTAAATGTAATAGAGAACCCCAATGTGATTTGTCGAGAGATTAGAGAGAGTGGAGGGAGAGAGAGAGTGAAAAAGAGAGGGGGGAAGAGAGAAAGAGAGAGAGAGTGGAGGGAGAGAGAGAGTGAAAAAGAGAGAGGGGGGGAGAGAGAAAGAGAGAGAGTGGAGGGAGAGAGAGTGAAAAAGAGAGGGGGGAGAGAAAGAGAGAGAGAGAGTGGAGGTAGAGAGATATAGTGAAAAGGGGAGGGGGACAGAGAAAGACAGAGTTGAGGGAGAGAGATTGAAAAAGAGGGGGAGAGATAGAAAGACAGAGAGGGCGGTGGGAGAGAGTGTGAAAAAGGGAGTGGGAGAGAGAAAGACAGAGAGAGGGCGGTGGGAGAGAGTGAGTGAAAAAGGGAGGGAGTGAGAGAAAACGGGGAAACGGGGGAGAGATGTGGGGTGGGGTGAGGGGGTGATCAGGCACAGGGTCTGGGGGTGGGGGTTCTGCTGTGCACAGTCACGGCCCAGTTACAGTATCTTTTAGAAGTGCGATTTTCCACAATCCTGAGACAGTCGATGTGTAAATGCCCTGAGACAGCCCTGTCCTGTCCTGAGACAGTCGATTTGAAAATGTCCTGAGACAGCCCTGTCCTGTCCTGAGACAGTCGATTTGAAAATGTCCTGAGACAACCCTGTCCTGTCCTGAGACGGTCGATTTGAAAATGCCCTGAGACAGCCCTGTCCTGTCCTGAGACAGTCGATTTGAAAATGTCCCGAGACAGCCCTGTCCTGTCCTGAGACAGTCGATTTGAAAATGTCCTGAGACAGCCCTGTCCTGTTCTGAGACAGTCGATTTGAAAATGTCCCGAGACAGCCCTGTCCTGTTCTGAGACAGTCGATTTGAAAATGTCCTGAGACAGCCCTGTCCTGTCCTGAGACAGTCGATTTGAAAATGTCCCGAGACAGCCCTGTCCTGTCCTGAGACAGTCGATTTGAAAATGTCCCGAGACAGCCCTGTCCTGTTCTGAGACAGTCGATTTGAAAATGTCCCGAGACAGCCCTGTCCTGTCCTGAGACAGTCGTTTTGAAAATGCCCTGAGACAGCCCTGTCCTGTCCTGAGACAGTCGATTTGAAAATGTCCTGAGACAGCCCTGTCCTGTCCTGAGACAGTCAATTTGAAAATGTCCTGAGACAACCCTGTCCTGTCCTGAGACGGTCGATTTGAAAATGCCCTGAGACAGCCCTGTCCTGTCCTGAGACGAGTCGATTTGAAAATGTCCCGAGACAGCCCTGTCCTGTCCTGAGACAGTCGATTTGAAAATGTCCTGAGACAGCCCTGTCCTGTCCTGAGACAGTCGATTTGAAAATGTCCCGAGACAGCCCTGTCCTGTCCTGAGACAGTCGATTTGAAAATGCCCTGAGACAGCCCTGTCCTGTCCTGAGACAGTCGATTTGAATATGTCCCGAGACAGCCCTGTCCTGTTCTGAGACAGTTGATTTGAAAATGTCCCGAGACAGCCCTGTCCTGTTCTGAGACAGTCGATTTGAAAATGTCCTGAGACAGCCCTGTCCTGTCCTGAGACAGTCGATTTGAAAATGTCCCGAGACAGCCCTGTCCTGTCCTGAGACAGTCGATTTGAAAATGCCCTGAGACAGCCCTGTCCTGTCCTGAGACAGTCGATTTGAAAATGTCCAGAGACAGACCTGTCCTGTCCTGAGACAGTCGATTTGAAAATGCCCTGAGACAGCCCTGTCCTGTCCTGAGACAGTCGATTTGAATATGTCCCGAGACAGCCCTGTCCTGTCCTGAGACAGTCGATTTGAATATGTCCCGAGACAGCCCTGTCCTGTTCTGAGACAGTCGATTTGAAAATGTCCTGAGACCGCCCTGTCCTGTCCTGAGACAGTCGATTTGAATATGTCCCGAGACAGCCCTGTCCTGTCCTGAGACAGTCGATTTGAATATGTCCCGAGACAGTCCTGTCCTGTTCTGAGACAGTCGATTTGAAAATGTCCCGAGACAGCCCTGTCCTGTCCTGAGACGAGTCGATTTGAAAATGTCCTGAGACAGCCCTGTCCTGTTCTGAGACGAGTCGATTTGAAAATGTCCTGAGACAGCCCTGTCCTGTTCTGAGACGAGTCGATTTGAAAATGCCTCCAGAGGGAAAGAAGCCCTGAGAGAGAAAGAGAGGGTGTGTGGGAGAAATTGCCTGTCTCACTCTTCCCCACCGCATCCCCCTCCCCTCACCGAGCCTCTCTCTCCAGCTATTTCCCTCTATATTTCCTCTTCCAATAAAATGATAAAAACACCAATGTGATTTGTCGTTATTTGAATGGGGAGGCTGGTGGGGGTTGGGAATGTGTGTGTGTGTGGGTGGGGGGTGTGGAGGGGGCGGTTGAGTGGGAGCTTGTTAAGAAAGATGCAGGATATGGACTGGGCTCCTGTCTCCATCATGTTTATTTTTTGTGGGATCCTGCTGTGCACACTGCAACATGTAAACATGAACGTATCGACTTTCATAATGTTGCCGAGGTGCTGGAACTGAATTTGTAAATGTGAGGCTGTGTAAGGGATTGTTTCTAATCCCAGAATATCTCCTGTGCTGAAGAAGGACAGATTAGTAAAGTGTTGGTGATGGGGAGGGGGGGTGGTGTGGGGAGAGTGGAGGGGGGGGTTAATTCAGCTTACTGAGTTCTCCAAAGTTTCCAGGCTTCCCCCCCCCCCCCCCGGCCCTACTGTCAGTTTTAAAGAGGGGCTTCTATTTAATCAGACAATTTCCCAATCGCACAGTGCCCGTGTTGTACTGTGATTAATGTCACGGTTCCTTGTGAAAGCCCAGGGGACCGTTTGAATCGACTTTTACTGAGTTTCTGCTTGTCACATTCTCAGTCTCTCTCAGTCTCCATCGTTCTCCCAGAATGAGATAAATTGTTAAAGAGAGAGAGAGAGAGAGAGAAAAAGGGGAGAGCGAGGGAAACAGGACTAGACGGCAGAATAGAGGTGGAGTTTGGTGGGTGGGCCGAGGGAGGTGTGTGGCGGGGGGTTAGAGAGACAGTATCTGGGGGTCTCCAGTGTGAAGTCAGTGCCCAGCTCCCAGTCCCAGGCATGGGGGTGGGGGTGGGGGGGGGGGGGGGGGGGCTCTGTCACACCCTGTGGGGATTCCCTGATTTGGGAATAGAAATAAATTCTGGGGGGGCGATTTTAAAAAGTCTCCTAAAGGAATTGGCGGCTGATTCCCCAGTGTAAAGAGGGCAGTGACGTGATGACTTTGCATTTGTCCCTGTGTCTGTCGCTCTCTCTGTCGCTCTGTGTCTGCGTCATTTTCTCGTTCTGTCGATACCTCTCTGACTGCCTTGTCATGATATTCAAACACACACATCATGATGGACACACTAACAGGCAAATCAGAGTACACAACACCACAACCAATCACAGACAAGAACACCAACCACATAAAAAGCACGAGCACGACACCTGGAGGTCAGTAGGTCTGGGGAGAAGGAAGCATGAAAGAGCTGTTGAAACACCACAAGCAGGGAGCCCCCCACGTGCAGAGTGCAAAGACCAAGTTGTAAATAGTGAGTTTAAATAAACAAGTGTTGTACCATATGCAACTGTGTTGGCTCTTCTGTGTGTTAGAACACCCAACACCACATGGTACAGGAGTGGATCGATACCTGCCTACCAACCTGCCATTCTGGACATGGACCACACCGGCAAACCGCAGCCGATGCAAGTCACGGGGAACCTAGGCACCAACTGGAAGCTCTACAGGCAGCGATTTGACCTGTACATCCGTGCCACCGAAAAACAGAATGTCTCGGATGATTCGAAGATTGCAATGCTCCTCTTCTACGCAGGCCCCCACCCAAATGATGTCTTTAATTCACTGGTGTTCGAGGAAGGCGAAAACCAGGCCAAATATGACACGGTCATCCTCAAAATGGACCAGCACTTTCAAACTGAAGTAAACGAAACTTTCGAAAGATACATCTTTCAGCAACGCCTGCAAGGTAAGGAGGAGCTTTTTCAACCCTTTTTGACGCACCTCCGGATTCTAGCGCAGTCCTGCGGTTACGGCACCACCACAGAGTCCATGATCAGGGACCAGATTGTTTTTGGCGTTGCCTCCAGTGGCCTACGCCAGCAGCTTCTTAAAATAAAGAGCCTCACCTTAGCGTCTGCTGTGGAAGCCTGTGTCCTCCATGAAAATGCGACCTGCCGTTTTGCCCGATTTCAGGCGTCCGAGTTGGCACGGAGGGGGTCCCCAGCCGTCGAATCGGCAAGCCAGGCCGCCCACGACGTTGAACGCATCCAGGCCGTCGATTTCTTCCCGCCCCACGGCCCGGACGACAGCGGCCGCTTCCCGCGCTTTTCGCGGTCTCCCGCGCAGGTGCGCGCCAAGAATAACGGCCACAACGAGGGACGCACTGCGCAGGCGCGCCCACCGCAAGATCGCACTGCGCATGCGCAGTGGCGCAACGAACGCCGTGACGTCATGACGTGCAGCAAGTGTGGAGGTCTACACTTAAAAGGGCAATGTCCTGCAAAATACCAACAGTGCAACAGATGTGCCATGATAGGCCACTACGCAGCCCGCTGTCGTGCGGCTCAACCCATGGATCCGGCGCATCCTCGACAACCTCGCACACGAGTCAGGACCGTCCAGCCCACGCATCAAGACTTCCAGTTAAGTGATGCAGATGACCAGGATGACTTCAGAGTTGCCGTCATTGATGTCAACAAGGTCAATGCCATCAATCCAGACGATGAGTGGTGTGCCACCCTGACGGTCAACCGATCGCGCGTCGCCTTCCGTCTGGACACCGGCGCATCCGCCAACCTGATTGCTTACTCTGCAGTCCAGGCCATGAAGGTCAAACCACTCATCACACCATCCCGGCTTAAGATGGTTGACTATAACGGGAACGTTATCCCGTCCGTAGGATCTTGCCAGCTACAGGTGACTCACAAGAGGTACACGGCCACACTCCCCTTCGAAGTTGTGGGCTCATCAAAGGACTCGTTACTGGGCGCACAAGCGTGTAAGGTCCTTCACCTGGTACAGCGCATCATGTCTCTCTCTCCAGATGAGATATCCGACTTCCCGGATGCTGAGTTCCACGCGAATCTCCATTCCCTCCTCGCTCACAACCAGGAGGTTTTTGAAGGCATGGGGACATTGCCACACACGTACAAGATTCGACTCAGACCGGACGCCATCCCTGTCGTTCACGCACCTCGCAGGGTTCCTGCGCCTCTCAAAGACCGCCTCAAGGCACAACTGCAGATTCTTCAGGACCAAGGGGTCCTATCCAAGGTCACGGAGCCCACGCCATGGGTCAGCTCCATGGTCTGTGTAAAGAAGCCCTCTGGCGAGCTCCGTATATGTATAGATCCAAAAGATCTGAACAACAACATCATGCGGGAACACTATCCCATCCCAAAACGAGAAGACCTCACCAGCGAGATGGCGCGAGCCAACATATTCACTAAATTGGATGCGTCCAAAGGATTCTGGCAGATCCAACTGGACCCGGCCAGCCGAAGACTATGCACATTCAACACCCCTTTTGGCAGATTCTGCTACAACCGGATGCCATTCGGCATCATTTCGGCATCTGAAGTATTCCACCGCATTATGGAGCAGATGATGGAAGGCATCGAAGGGGTACGTGTATATGTGGACGATATCATCATTTGGTCCACCACTCCGCAGGAACACATGCATCGTCTTCGACGTGTCTTCACCCGCATACGGCAAAATGGCCTGCGTCTCAACCGTGCGAAGTGTGCTTTCGGCCAGACGGAGCTGAAATTCCTCGGGGACCACATCTCAAGGTCCGGGGTCCGTCCCGATGCAGACAAGGTTAGCGCCATCACAGCCATGCCACGACCGGCTGACAAGAAGGCTGTCTTAAGATTCCTGGGCATGGTCAACTTCCTTGGGAAGTTCATTCCCAACCTGGCTTCTCATACAACAAACATGCGCCATCTCGTAAAAAAATCGACGGAATTCAACTGGCACCAGTCGCATCAGCAGGAATGGGAGGAGCTCAAGCACAAACTGGTCACGGCACCAGTGCTGGCCTTCTTTGACGCGACTCGCCCTACAAAGATCTCAACAGACGCCAGCCAATCTGGTATTGGAGCGGTACTCCTGCAAAAAGACAGCACGTCATCATGGGCCCCGGTTGCGTATGCCTCACGAGCCATGACCCCTACCGAACAGCGCTACGCGCAAATCGAAAAAGAATGCCTGGGCTTGTTAACTGGACTGGACAAGTTCCACGACTATGTGTATGGCCTGCCACGATTTACGGTCGAAACTGACCACCGCCCCCTGGTCAACATCATTAACAAAGACCTGAACGACATGACTCCTCGCCTCCAGCGCATCTTACTCAAACTCAGGAGGTACGATTTTGAACTGATCTACACTCCGGGGAAGGAACTCATAGTGGCGGACACTCTTTCCCGAGCAGTGAGCACACCACCAGATGCGGAGGGGTTCGTGCGTCAAATTGAGGCACACGTGACTCTGACAGCAGCAAATATGCCAGCTGATGATCCTTGTCTGGCCCACATACGCGCAGAGACGGCGACTGACCCTCTGCTGCAGCGAGTGATGCGCCACATGACGGAAGGGTGGCTAAAAGGGCAGTGCCCCCAGTTTTACAATGTGCGAGATGATCTCACCAATATAGACGGGGTCCTTATGAAATCGCATAGGATCGTCATTCCACACAGTGTGCGCCAGATGATTCTTCGTCAACTACACGAAGGCCACTTGGGTGTCGAAAAATGCAGACGAAGGGCCCGGGCGGCGGTATATTGGCCGGGTATTAATGAAGACATAGCCAACATGGTGCTCAACTGCACAACCTGTCAGAGGTTTCAGCCGGCGCAACCTCCGGAAACACTTCTACCACACGAGATGGTGACGTCCCCCTGGGCGAAGGTGGGTGTTGACCTATTTCACGCGCTCGGCAGAGATTACATTGTTATTATAGACTACTTCTCAAACTACCCGGAAGTCATGCCTCTCCATGATCTGACGTCGTCCGCAGTCATTGGGGCCTGCAAGGAAACGTTTGCTCGCCATGGCATTCCAAGGACTGTCATGTCAGACAATGGACCTTGTTTTGCCAGCCGTGAATGGTCGTCCTTTGCCGCAGCATATGGTTTCACTCATGTGACATCCAGCCCTCTGCATCCACAATCGAACGGGAAGGCTGAAAAGGGTGTCCACATCGCAAAGCGGCTCCTGTGCAAGGCGGCTGATGCCGGATCGGACTTTAACCTTGCCTTGCTGGCCTATCGATCGGCCCCGTTATCCACGGGCCTCTCGCCAGCGCAGCTACTAATGGGTCGCTCCCTCAGGACGACGGTACCTTCCGTCCTGGCACCGACAACAGACCATGAGGCGGTTCTTCGGGACATGCAACTGCAGCGTGATCGCCAGAAAGGTCGGTACGACACACGAGCGACGGACCTGCCCCCCCCTGTCCTCCGGAGACAAAGTACGCGTCCATCAACCGTATGGTGGCTGGTCAGCACCGGCCGAAGTCCTCCGACAAGTGGCTCCCCGCTCGTTCCTGGTTCGCATGCCGGATGGTTCCGTGCGTCGCCGCAATCGGCGCGCCCTTCGCCGACTTCCACGTTCACAGCCACACAACACGCCAGATCCTCAACAGGCTTCCGAGGATGACTTTGTGGAGCTGCCGCACATCACGCCCTTTCCATCGCCACCCATGGCCATGCCTGCACAGCAGCCGGTGGTTCTTGATCCACCCTTAAGGCGGTCAACCCGAATTCGTCGCAAACCCATTAGAATGGACTTATAATACAGTTCATATGTTTAATAAGTTGGACAATTTTACATGATAACCTGTTGTTGTTTATCGTTCCAGATGTCGTCTGACTGGACAACTGTTCAAAATTTTTTTTCTTCTTCTCTCGTTCGCATTTCTGTTATGTTATGGTACAACTGGATTCATGTGACGCACTCGACATCGCCCCATGTACATAGTTCCGTCATAGACACATGCTGCACACGACACACACACACTCTTAGATGCACTCACGTCACGATCATATTTATTACCACGTAGGCACATATCTTTGTAAAAAGGGGGGATGTCATGATATTCAAACACACACATCATGATGGACACACTAACAGGCAAATCAGAGTACACAACACCACAACCAATCACAGACAAGAACACCAACCACATAAAAAGCACGAGCACGACACCTGGAGGTCAGTAGGTCTGGGGAGAAGGAAGCATGAAAGAGCTGTTGAAACACCACAAGCAGGGAGCCCCCCACGTGCAGAGTGCAAAGACCAAGTTGTAAATAGTGAGTTTAAATAAACAAGTGTTGTACCATATGCAACTGTGTTGGCTCTTCTGTGTGTTAGAACACCCAACACCACATGCCTAACTCTGTCTCTCTCTTTACCTCTCTCTCTCCCTCTGTCTCTGTGCCAGTTTCTCATTCTGTCTCTCGCTGACTGCCTGACTCTGTCTGTCTCTCTCCCTCTGCCTCTATCTTCTGTCTGTCTGTCTCTCTCTCCCCCTGTCGGTCTGTCTCTACCTCTCTCTGACTGCCTGACTCTGTCTGTCTCTCTCTCTCTGCCTCTATCTTCTGTCTCTGTCTGTCTCTCTCTCCCCGTCGGTCTGTCTCTACCTCTCTCTGACTGCCTGACTCTGTCTGTCTGTCTCTCTGCCTCTATCTTCTGTCTCTCTCTCTCCCCCTGTCGGTCTGTCTCTACCTCTCTCTGACTGCCTGACTCTGTCTCTCTCTCTCTGCCTCTATCTTCTGCCTCTGTCTGTCTCTCTCTCCCTGTCGGTCTGTCTCCACCTCTCTTTGACTACCTGTCTCTCTCACTTCTCTCTCACTCCCTCTGTCTCTGCCTGCCTGTCTGTGTGTCGTTGTGTCACTCTCTTTCTCTTTCTGTCTGTCTCATGGTTTAAAGTGCTCAACACAGCTGACATTGCAATAAATCCAGGTTCGAGTTAAATGCACAGAAAATATTTGGATTTGAGTTTTAGTGATGTACTGGCTTTGCATTTTTCCCTTCTCTCTGTCTGTTTCTGTCTCTGTCTGTTTCTCTCTCTCCCTCCCATCTTTGTCTTCAGCTTGTGAAGTATCAGAGAGAGACAGAGAGAGAGAGAGACAGAGAGAGAGACAGAGACAGAGAGAGAGAGTCAGAGTCAGAGAGAGAGAGTCAGAGTCAGAGAGAGACAGAGTCAGAGAGACAGAGTCAGAGAGACAGAGTCAGAGAGAGAGACAGAGTCAGAGAGACAGAGAGAGAGTCAGAGAGAGAGAGACAGAGAGAGAGACAGAGAGAGAGAGACGGGGAGAGAGAGTCAGAGAGAGAGAGTCAGAGAGAGAGAGTCAGAGACAGAGTCAGAGACAGAGAGAGACAGAGAGAGAGAGACAGAGAGAGAGACAGAGTCAGAGAGACAGAGAGAGAGCAGAGAGACAGAGTCAGAGAGAGAGTCAGAGAGAGAGAGACAGAGAGAGAGTCAGAGACAGAGACAGAGACAGAGTCAGAGCCAGAGAGAGACAGAGAGAGAGAGACAGAGAGAGAGACAGAGAGAGAGACAGAGTCAGAGAGACAGAGAGAGAGCAGAGAGAGAGTCAGAGAGAGAGTCAGAGAGAGAGAGACAGAGAGAGAGTCAGAGAGAGAGAGACAGAGAGAGAGTCAGAGACAGAGACAGAGTCAGAGAGAGAGAGAGTCAGAGACAGAGACAGAGTCAGAGACAGAGACAGAGTCAGAGAGAGAGAGAGACAGAGAGAGAGACAGAGTCAGAGAGAGAGTCAGAGAGAGAGAGACAGAGAGAGAGTCAGAGGGAGAGACAGAGAGAGAGTCAGAGAGAGAGAGAGAGGGAGAGAAGCCAGAGGGGCAGGGAGAGGAAGAGGAGATTTTTGGATGAGGGTCTCTGCTGCACAGCCAGGGCAGACCCCCACCTCCCCCCCCATATTCCTCACCTCGCCATGGTGTCCACACTGTAAACCTAAATAGACGGAGGGAAAGGGCGGGGGGAGAAACAGGGTGAGGGAGAACCAAACTGAGAGGGGGTGGGGAACATTGGGGACTCAGTGGGGGAAATCGATGCTGGATCTTGGAGCGGTTGAGTCCTCCTCCGTTGTGGGGCTGCCCGTGGGATCCTGCTGTGCAGAATGGTCTTCATTGTAACTTTAGTCATTAGTACATTGACTGGTGGGGGGGTAAGGTTTTGGGTTTTAGTTCTGTAATCATGAAAATTAAACCTGTCCAGTGTGGTGGGACACTCATTCTAAATGGGAAGACAGGAGATTTTCCGAGGACATTTCAATCCAGCTCTCACAAAGGGCCTGGAATGGGAAAGGCTGCGATTGAGGCCTGGTTTAATTTACCAATCGCACAGTGCCTGTGTTTTACTGGAATTAATGGGAAAGGAGAGAGAGAATGGGAAAGGAGAGAGAGAATGGGAAAGGAGAGAGAGAGAATGGGAAAGGAGAGAGAGAATGGGAAAGGAGAGAGAGAGAGAGAGAGAGAGAATGGGAAAGGAGAGAGAGAGAGAGAATGGGAAAGGAGAGAGAGAATGGGAAAGCAGAGAGAGAATGGGAAAGGAGAGAGAATGGGAAAGGAGAGAGAGAATGGGAAAGGAGAGAGAGAAAGGGAAAGGAGAGAGAGAATACAGTAAAGGGGGAGGGAGAGAGAGAAGGGGACGGAGATTGGTAACGGTGCCTTGGAGTCTTGCTGGGCAGAGATGACCTCCCGGAAAGTGCCTCCCTAAAGAAGCAGCCGCTGTGTTTTAAATCCATTCTCCACTTGTGAAGCTGGTGGGAGAGGGACGGGAATTGAAAGTTGTTTACGGTGAAGTTTTATTCCTGGATAATTCTGCTGGCAGTTTTCCCCACACGGGGATGAATTGAGGGATTCAGCGCAATGTGCAGGAAGCATTTTGAGTTTATTGAGGTGTTGACTGGATTTCTCTCTCTCTGTCTGCCTGTCCACATTTTGGACCATCTGTGAATTTTGTGTTTATACAGATCCACCCTGGATAATGTTGCTGTCCAGCTTGTTTTAAAGAAGGATACAGCTCTGGGGAGGATCAAAGGATGTGGGGGGGGATGGACAGGTTACTGAGTTGGATGGTCAGCCGTGATAATGAATGGCAGAGCAGGTTGGAAGGGCCGAATGGCCTGCTCCTGGTTTCCGTGTTTAAATTGTTCCCCTGTCCGTGAGCAGGTTGTGTGTGTGTGTGGGGAATCGTGCTGTGTACTCGCCTGGTCTGGCTTCCTATTACTTACAAACACCCGCGAGCTCACTGTAAATGTAAAAGATTGAGGGAAAGAGGGAGGCTGGGAGAGGGAGAGGCAGACACAGAGAGAGATAGATAGGGAAATGGAGGGAGGGAAGGGCAGCTGAACAGGGAGGGGCTGGGAGGGGGTGTGTGAGGGGCTCAGGAAGGGTAGTGGAAAAAGAAAGAGTGTAAGGAGGGGGGGGATGTCCACCTCTGCCGTGGGACTGTTACTGGGATCTTGCTGTGCGGAACTGCCTTCATTGCGACTGTAATCGATTCATTGACTGGAGAGGGTTTGGGATGTGATTGTGGAATGTTAAACATTAAAACATGTCCAGTGTAGCGGGACTTTATGAAAATGAAAACCGCTTATTGTCACAAGTAGGCTTCAATGAAGTTACTGTGAAAAGCCCCTAGTCACCACATTCCGGCGCCTGTTCAGGGAGGCTGGTACAGGATGATAAGACATCAACATTTCGAAGGACATTTCGATCGAGTGTTGACAAGGGCCTGGAATGTAAAAGGCGGTGACTGGAAGCGGGCTTAAATTGCCAATCAGAACGTTAGTATGTCACATTTACATGGAAAAGGCCAGGGACCATTTTAATTCACTTTACTGAGTTTCTGAGTGCAGAATGTTCTTGTCTCTCTGTCTCTTCCAGATTTCTCTCTGTTGGAGAGAATTGGGCGGTTGCGACACCTAACGTGTGGTGACATTCAAGGCTCTGGGCCTAGTGCTGGGCAGAGGGATGAGAGCAGATTAGAGTATTTACACTTGTCTCTCCAGGCTTGGTGGGTGGAAGGGCCTGTTCTGTACGGTCTGATTCTGTGGAGATCCGGCTCAGAGAGGGATAGGGAGAGAGAGAAATGAAATGAGAGAGAGGGAGAGAAATGAAATGAGAGGGAGGGAGAGAAATGAAATGAGAGGGAGGGAGGGAGAGAAATGAAATGAGAGAGAAATGAAATGGGAGAGAAAGAGAGAGATGGAGGCAGAGGTAAGTGATGGAAGTTGAAGGCTGGGGATGTGAAGGGGATCTGGAGGGGTGGGGGAGAGAGATAGAGAGTGTGGGAGGGGTGTCCTGCACCATCGTGGTACTGCCAGTGGGATCTTGCTGTGTAGAATTGCCTTCATTGCTCATGTACACTGACTGGAGGGGTGATTGGATCTGATTGTGCAATTAGGACGGAGATAGGGGAGAGTGCAAAGCCAGAGGGAGAGGAAAGAGAGACAAGAGTCATGGATGGGGGTTCCTGGTGTAGAGTCAGGGTCCAGCGCACCCCCCCCCCCCTTGCGCCCACTCAACCCACCCCATATTCCTTGCACGGCGACAATGTCCACACTGGGGGATGGGGGATGTTGGGGGCTGTGTGGGTGAAAGAGAGCCAATGAGGCGATGGGGTGGGAGGTGGGAGGGGGTATCCAGAGACAGCAAAGCAGAGATGGACATTGGTTGGTGGCTCAAGGGAGGGGGTGATAAAGACACAGAATCCGACGGTCTCCAGTGTGGGATCTTGCTGTGTGAGGCTGAGGGAAATATTGACGTGGGGCGGTGGGACCACTTGGGAGAGGCGAGCTTTGATCAGAAATAGTCAGCGTGGCAGAGGGAGGCCGTGCTGAACCAATGGGAGTGAATTATTTGAGGAGGTGACCAGATGAGGGTGGTGCAGTTGATGTAGTTTATCTGGATTGCAGCCAAGCCTCTGACAAGGTCCCACATGGGAGACTGATAAAGAAGTTAAATGCACATGGGAGATGGGGTAACTTGGAAGTAGAACTGAGTTAGTGATAGGAGACAGAGGGTGGTGGGAGAAGCCTGTTTGTGTGACTGGACGCCTGTCGAAAATGAAAATCGCTTATTGTCACAAGTAGGCTTGAAATGAAGTTACTGTGAAAAGCCCCTAGTCGCCACATTCCGGTGCCTGTTTGGCGAGGCTGGTACGGGAATTGAACCATGCTTCTGGCCTGCCTTGGTCTGCTTTCAAAGCCAGCAATTTAGCCCTGTGTTCAACCAGCCCAGTCATAAAGTTAAAGATGTTTACAGCATGGAAACTGGCCCTTCGGCCCAGCGTGTCCATGCTGCCCTGTTTCTATCACTAAGCTAGTCCCACTTGCCCGCATTTGGCCCATATCCCTCTGTACCCACCCTGCCCATGGATGGGAGGGTTCCTGCCCCCCTAGACCCCGCCCCACATTCCTCACCTAACAACTGCGGCACTTCTCACCTCAAACCCTTTTTTATCAAATCCGGCCGATACCACATTGCAGTGTGTGTGTGGGATCCTGCTGTGCGAGGATGAGGGACATATTGAAGTGGAGTAAGAGGGGGTAGTTTGTTTGGAGAGAGGTAAATGTTCTCGGGTGTTTGTGGGATCGGACTGTGCACTGCCACTGTACCATGGAATATACTGACTTCCAAGTGTTTGTGAGAGAGGGAGAGGCGACTGATGGAAGGGGAAGCGTCAGTATTAATACTGAATGAGGAAACAGCAGCAATCCTGGAGCACTGGCTCGGGAGACATTATCTTTGACCTTAATGATTTTGACAGTAAAATTCTCTCGTCCCACATTGTTGTAATGAAGTAAAGATGCTCCATCTGTGCAGTAATTGAGTAGCAGGTGCTACATCGGTGTTGTAATTGGTTAGCAGGTGCCCCATCAGTGCCGTAATTAATAATTGTGCTCGCTCAGTGTTGTAATTGTTTATCGGGTACTCCCTCAGTATCAGTGTTGTAATTGGGTATCGGGTTCTCCGTCAGTGTTGTAATTGGTTAACGGGTGCTCCCTCAGTGTTGTAATTGGTTATCGGGTGCTCCGTCAGTGTTGTAATTGGTTAACGGGTGCTCCCTCAGTGTTGTAATTGGGTTATCGGGTGCTCCCTCAGTGTTGTAATTGTTTACCGGGTGCTCCCTCAGTGTTGTAATTGTTTATCGGGTGCTCCGTCAGTGTTGTAATTGTTTATCGGGTGCTCCCTCAGTGTTGTAATTGTTTACTGGGTGCTCCGTCAGTGTTGTAATTGTTTATCGGGTGCTCCATCAGTGTTGTAATTGTTTATCGGGTGCTCCGTCAGTGTTGTAATTGGGTATCAGGTGCTCCGTCAGTGTTGTAATTGTTTATCGGGTGCTCCGTCAGTGTTGTAATTGTTTATCGGGTGCTCCGTCAGTGTTGTAATTGGGTATCGGGTGCTCCCTCAGTGTTGTAATTGTTTATCGGGTGCTCCCTCAGTGTTGTAATTGTTTATCGGGTGCTCCCTCAGTGTTGTAATTGTTTATCGGGTGCTCCGTCAGTGTTGTAATTGGGTATCAGGTGCTCCGTCAGTGTTGTAATTGTTTATCGGGTGCTCCGTCAGTGTTGTAATTGTTTATCGGGTGCTCCGTCAGTGTTGTAATTGGGTATCGGGTGCTCCGTCAGTGTTGTAATTGTTTATCGGGTGCTCCGTCAGTGTTGTAATTGGGTATCGGGTGCTCCGTCAGTGTTGTAATTGTTTATCGGGTGCTCCGTCAGTGTTGTAATTGGGTATCGGGTGCTCCGTCAGTGTTGTAATTGGGTATCGGGTGCTCCGTCAGTGTTGTAATAGTTTATCGGGTGCTCCGTCAGTGTTGTAATTGGGTATCAGGTGCTCCGTCAGTGTTGTAATTGGGTATCGGGTGCTTCCTCAGTGTTGTAATTGGGTATCAGGTGCTCCGTCAGTGTTGTAATTGTTTATCGGGTGCTCCGTCAGTGTTGTAATTGGGTATCGGGTGCTCCGTCAGTGTTGTAATTGGGTATCGGGTGCTCCGTTAGTGTTGTAATAGTTTATCGGGTGCTCCGTCAGTGTTGTAATTGGGTGTCGGGTGCTCCGTCAGTGTTGTAATAGTTTATCGGGTGCTCCGTCAGTGATGTAATTGGTTATCGGGTGCACCCTCAGTGTTGTAATTGGTTATCGGGTGCTCCCTCAGTTTTGTAATTGGTTATCGGGTGCTCCGTCAGTGTTGTAATTGGTTATCGGGCGCTCCGTCAGTGTTGTAATTGGTTATCGGGTGCACCCTCAGTGTTGTAATTGGTTATCGGGTGCTCCCTCAGTTTTGTAATTGGTTATCGGGTGCTCCGTCAGTATTGTAATTGGTTATCGGGTGCTCCGTCAGTGCTGTAATTGGTTATCGGGTGCTCCGTCAGTATTGTAATTGGTTATCGGGTGCTCCGTTAGTGTTGTAATAGTTTATCGGGTGCTCCGTCAGTGTTGTAATTGGGTGTCGGGTGCTCCGTCAGTGTTGTAATAGTTTATCGGGTGCTCCGTCAGTGATGTAATTGGTTATCGGGTGCACCCTCAGTGTTGTAATTGGTTATCGGGTGCTCCCTCAGTTTTGTAATTGGTTATCGGGTGCTCCGTCAGTGTTGTAATTGGTTATCGGGCGCTCCGTCAGTGTTGTAATTGGTTATCGGGTGCACCCTCAGTGTTGTAATTGGTTATCGGGTGCTCCCTCAGTTTTGTAATTGGTTATCGGGTGCTCCGTCAGTATTGTAATTGGTTATCGGGTGCTCCCTCAGTGTTGTAATTGTTTATCGGGTGCTCCCTCAGTGTTGTAATTGTTTATCGGGTGCTCCACCAGTGTTGTAATTGTTGATCGGGTGCTCCGTCAGTGTTGTAATTGTTTATCGGGTGCTCTCTCAGTGTTGTAATTGTTTATCGGGTGCTCCATCAGTGTTGTAGTTGTTTATCGGGTGCTCCCTCAGTGTTGTAATTGTTTATCGGGTGCTCCACCAGTGTTGTAATTGTTTATCGGGTGCTCCGTCAGTGTTGTAATTGTTTATCAGGTGCTCTCTCAGTGTTGTAATTGTTTATCGGGTGCTCCCTCAGTGTTGTAATTGTTTATCGGGTGCTCCGTCAGTGTTGTAATTGGGTATCGGGTGCACCATCAGTATTGTAATTGTTTATCGGGTGCTCCCTCAGTGTTGTAACTGGTTATCGGGTGCTCCATCAGTGTTGTAACTGGTTATCGGGTGCTCTCTCAGTGTTGTAATTGTTTATCGGGTGCTCCCTCAGTGTTGTAATTGTTTATCGGGTGCTCCGTCAGTGTTGTAATTGGGTATCGGGTGCACCATCAGTATTGTAATTGTTTATCGGGTGCTCCCTCAGTGTTGTAACTGGTTATCGGGTGCACCATCAGTATTGTAATTGTTTATCGGGTGCTCCCTCAGTGTTGTAACTGGTTATCGGGCGCGCCGTCAGTGTTGGAATTGGTTATCGGGTGCTCTCTCAGTGTTGTAATTGGTTATCGGGTGCTCCATCAGCGTTGTAATTGTTTATCGGGTGCTCGCTCAGTGTTGTAATTGGGTTATCGTTTGCTCCCCGAGCGTTGTAATTGGTTTTCGGGTGCTCCCTCAGTTTGTTATTGACTATCGGGTGCTCCGTCAATGTTGTAATTGGTTATCGGGTGCTCCGTCAATGTTGTAATTGGTTATCGGGTGCTCCGTCAGTGTTGTAATTGTTTATCGGGTGCTCCGTCAGTGTTGTAATTGTTTATCGGGTGCTCCGTCAGTGTTGTAATTGATTATCGGGTGCTCCGCCAGTGTTGTAATTGGTTATCGGGTGCTCTCTCAGTGTTGTAATTTGTAATCGGGTGCTCCATCAGTGTTGTAACTGGTTATCGGGTGCTCTCTCAGTGTTGTAATTGGTTATCGGTGCTCCGTCAGTGTTGTAATTGTTTATCGGGTGCTCCGTCAGTGTTGTAATTGTTTATCGGGTGCTCCCTCAGTGTTGTAACTGGTTATTGGGTGCTCCGTCAGTGTTGTAAATGTTTATCGGGTGCTCCCTCAGTGTTGTAACTGGTTATCGGGTTCTCCCTCAGTGTTGTAACTGGTTATCGGGTGCTCCGTCAGTGTTGTAAATGTTTATCCGGTGCTCCCTCAGTGTTGTAACTGGTTATCGGGTTCTCCCTCAGTGTTGTAATTGGGTATCGGGTGCTCCGTCAGTGTTGTAATTGGGTATCCGGTTTCCCTCAGTGTTGTAATTGACTATCGGGTGCTCAGTCAGTGTTGTAATTGGTTGCTCCCCGAGCGTTGTAATTGGTTTTCGGGTGCTCCCTCAGTGTTGTAATTGACTATCGGGTGCTCCGTCAGTGTTGTAATTGGGTGCTCCCCGAGCGTTGTAATTGGTTTTCGGGTGCTCCGTCAGTGTTGTAATTGGGTATCGGGTGCTCCCTCAGTGTTGTAATTGTTTATCGGGTGCTCCGTCAGTGTTGTAATAGTTTATCGGGTGCTCCGTCAGTGTTGTAATTGGGTGTCGGGTGCTCCGTCAGTGTTGTAATAGTTTATCGGGTGCTCCGTCAGTGATGTAATTGGTTATCGGGTGCACCCTCAGTGTTGTAATTGGTTATCGGGTGCTCCCTCAGTTTTGTAATTGGTTATCGGGTGCTCCGTCAGTGTTGTAATTGGTTATTGGGCGCTCCGTCAGTGTTGTAATTGGTTATCGGGTGCACCCTCAGTGTTGTAATTGGCTATCGGGTGCTCCCTCAGTGTTGTAATTGTTTATCGGGTGCTCCGTCAGTGTTGTAATTGGGTATCGGGTGCACCATCAGTATTGTAATTGTTTATCGGGTGCTCCCTCAGTGTTGTAACTGGTTATCGGGTGCACCATCAGTATTGTAATTGTTTATCGGGTGCTCCCTCAGTGTTGTAACTGGTTATCGGGCGCGCCGTCAGTGTTGGAATTGGTTATCGGGTGCTCTCTCAGTGTTGTAATTGGTTATCGGGTGCTCCATCAGCGTTGTAATTGTTTATCGGGTGCTCGCTCAGTGTTGTAATTGGGTTATCGTTTGCTCCCCGAGCGTTGTAATTGGTTTTCGGGTGCTCCCTCAGTTTGTTATTGACTATCGGGTGCTCCGTCAATGTTGTAATTGGTTATCGGGTGCTCCGTCAATGTTGTAATTGGTTATCGGGTGCTCCGTCAGTGTTGTAATTGTTTATCGGGTGCTCCGTCAGTGTTGTAATTGTTTATCGGGTGCTCCGTCAGTGTTGTAATTGATTATCGGGTGCTCCGCCAGTGTTGTAATTGGTTATCGGGTGCTCTCTCAGTGTTGTAATTTGTAATCGGGTGCTCCATCAGTGTTGTAACTGGTTATCGGGTGCTCTCTCAGTGTTGTAATTGGTTATCGGTGCTCCGTCAGTGTTGTAATTGTTTATCGGGTGCTCCGTCAGTGTTGTAATTGTTTATCGGGTGCTCCCTCAGTGTTGTAACTGGTTATTGGGTGCTCCGTCAGTGTTGTAAATGTTTATCGGGTGCTCCCTCAGTGTTGTAACTGGTTATCGGGTTCTCCCTCAGTGTTGTAACTGGTTATCGGGTGCTCCGTCAGTGTTGTAAATGTTTATCCGGTGCTCCCTCAGTGTTGTAACTGGTTATCGGGTTCTCCCTCAGTGTTGTAATTGGGTATCGGGTGCTCCGTCAGTGTTGTAATTGGGTATCCGGTTTCCCTCAGTGTTGTAATTGACTATCGGGTGCTCAGTCAGTGTTGTAATTGGTTGCTCCCCGAGCGTTGTAATTGGTTTTCGGGTGCTCCCTCAGTGTTGTAATTGACTATCGGGTGCTCCGTCAGTGTTGTAATTGGGTGCTCCCCGAGCGTTGTAATTGGTTTTCGGGTGCTCCGTCAGTGTTGTAATTGGGTATCGGGTGCTCCCTCAGTGTTGTAATTGTTTATCGGGTGCTCCGTCAGTGTTGTAATAGTTTATCGGGTGCTCCGTCAGTGTTGTAATTGGGTGTCGGGTGCTCCGTCAGTGTTGTAATAGTTTATCGGGTGCTCCGTCAGTGATGTAATTGGTTATCGGGTGCACCCTCAGTGTTGTAATTGGTTATCGGGTGCTCCCTCAGTTTTGTAATTGGTTATCGGGTGCTCCGTCAGTGTTGTAATTGGTTATTGGGCGCTCCGTCAGTGTTGTAATTGGTTATCGGGTGCACCCTCAGTGTTGTAATTGGCTATCGGGTGCTCCCTCAGTTTTGTAATTGGTTATCGGGTGCTCCGTCAGTATTGTAATTGGTTATCGGGTGCTCCCTCAGTGTTGTAATTGTTTATCGGGTGCTCCCTCAGTGTTGTAATTGTTTATCGGGTGCTCCACCAGTGTTGTAATTGTTGATCGGGTGCTCCGTCAGTGTTGTAATTGTTTATCGGGTGCTCTCTCAGTGTTGTAATTGTTTATCGGGTGCTCCATCAGTGTTGTAGTTGTTTATCGGGTGCTCCCTCAGTGTTGTAATTGTTTATCGGGTGCTCCACCAGTGTTGTAATTGTTTATCGGGTGCTCCGTCAGTGTTGTAATTGTTTATCAGGTGCTCTCTCAGTGTTGTAATTGTTTATCGGGTGCTCCCTCAGTGTTGTAATTGTTTATCGGGTGCTCCGTCAGTGTTGTAATTGGGTATCGGGTGCACCATCAGTATTGTAATTGTTTATCGGGTGCTCCCTCAGTGTTGTAACTGGTTATCGGGTGCTCCATCAGTGTTGTAACTGGTTATCGGGTGCTCTCTCAGTGTTGTAATTGTTTATCGGGTGCTCCCTCAGTGTTGTAATTGTTTATCGGGTGCTCCGTCAGTGTTGTAATTGGGTATCGGGTGCACCATCAGTATTGTAATTGTTTATCGGGTGCTCCCTCAGTGTTGTAACTGGTTATCGGGTGCACCATCAGTATTGTAATTGTTTATCGGGTGCTCCCTCAGTGTTGTAACTGGTTATCGGGCGCGCCGTCAGTGTTGGAATTGGTTATCGGGTGCTCTCTCAGTGTTGTAATTGGTTATCGGGTGCTCCATCAGCGTTGTAATTGTTTATCGGGTGCTCGCTCAGTGTTGTAATTGGGTTATCGTTTGCTCCCCGAGCGTTGTAATTGGTTTTCGGGTGCTCCCTCAGTTTGTTATTGACTATCGGGTGCTCCGTCAATGTTGTAATTGGTTATCGGGTGCTCCGTCAATGTTGTAATTGGTTATCGGGTGCTCCGTCAGTGTTGTAATTGTTTATCGGGTGCTCCGTCAGTGTTGTAATTGTTTATCGGGTGCTCCGTCAGTGTTGTAATTGATTATCGGGTGCTCCGCCAGTGTTGTAATTGGTTATCGGGTGCTCTCTCAGTGTTGTAATTTGTAATCGGGTGCTCCATCAGTGTTGTAACTGGTTATCGGGTGCTCTCTCAGTGTTGTAATTGGTTATCGGTGCTCCGTCAGTGTTGTAATTGTTTATCGGGTGCTCCGTCAGTGTTGTAATTGTTTATCGGGTGCTCCCTCAGTGTTGTAACTGGTTATCGGGTTCTCCCTCAGTGTTGTAACTGGTTATCGGGTGCTCCGTCAGTGTTGTAAATGTTTATCCGGTGCTCCCTCAGTGTTGTAACTGGTTATCGGGTTCTCCCTCAGTGTTGTAATTGGGTATCGGGTGCTCCGTCAGTGTTGTAATTGGGTATCCGGTTTCCCTCAGTGTTGTAATTGACTATCGGGTGCTCAGTCAGTGTTGTAATTGGTTGCTCCCCGAGCGTTGTAATTGGTTTTCGGGTGCTCCCTCAGTGTTGTAATTGACTATCGGGTGCTCCGTCAATGTTGTAATTGGGTGCTCCCCGAGCGTTGTAATTGGTTTTCGGGTGCTCCGTCAGTGTTGTAATTGGGTATCGGGTGCTCCCTCAGTGTTGTAATTGTTTATCGGGTGCTCCGTCAGTGTTGTAATTGGGTATCGGGTGCTCCGTCAGTGTTGTAATTGGATATCGGGTGCTCCGTCAGTGTTGTAATAGTTTATCGCGTGCTCCGTCAGTGTTGTAATTGTTTATCGGGTGCTCCCTCAGTGTTGTAATTGTTTATCGGGTGCTCCACCAGTGTTGTAATTGTTTATCGGGTGCTCCGTCAGTGTTGTAATTGTTTATCAGGTGCTCTCTCAGTGTTGTAATTGTTTATCGGGTGCTCCCTCAGTGTTGTAATTGTTTATCGGGTGCTCCGTCAGTGTTGTAATTGGGTATCGGGTGCACCATCAGTATTGTAATTGTTTATCGGGTGCTCCCTCAGTGTTGTAACTGGTTATCGGGTGCGCCGTCAGTGTTGTAATTGGTTATCGGGTGCTCTCTCAGTGTTGTAATTGGTTATCGGGTGCTCCATCAGTGTTGTAATTGTTTATCGGGTGCTCGCTCAGTGTTGTAATTGGGTTATCGTTTGCTCCCCGAGCGTTGTAATTGGTTTTCGGGTGCTCCCTCAGTTTGTTATTGACTATCGGGTGCTCCGTCAATGTTGTAATTGGTTATCGGGTGCTCCGTCAGTGTTGTAATTGTTTATCGGGTGCTCCGTCAGTGTTGTAATTGTTTATCGGGTGCTCTGTCAGTGTTGTAATTGTTTATCGGGTGCTCCGTCAGTGTTGTAATTGATTATCGGGTGCTCCGTCAGTGTTGTAATTGGTTATCGGGTGCTCTCTCAGTGTTGTAATTTGTAATCGGGTGCTCCATCAGTGTTGTAACTGGTTATCGGGTGCTCTCTCAGTGTTGTAATTGGTTATCGGGTGCTCCGTCAGTGTTGTAATTGATTATCGGGTGCTCCGTCAGTGTTGTAATTGTTTATCGGGTGCTCCCTCAGTGTTGTAACTGGTTATTGGGTGCTCCGTCAGTGTTGTAAATGTTTATCGGGTGCTCCCTCAGTGTTGTAACTGGTTATCGGGTTCTCCCTCAGTGTTGTAACTGGTTATCGGGTGCTCCGTCAGTGTTGTAAATGTTTATCCGGTGCTCCCTCAGTGTTGTAACTGGTTATCGGGTTCTCCCTCAGTGTTGTAATTGGGTATCGGGTGCTCCGTCAGTGTTGTAATTGGGTATCCGGTTTCCCTCAGTGTTGTAATTGACTATCGGGTGCTCAGTCAGTGTTGTAATTGGTTGCTCCCCGAGCGTTGTAATTGGTTTTCGGGTGCTCCCTCAGTGTTGTAATTGACTATCGGGTGCTCCGTCAGTGTTGTAATTGGGTGCTCCCCGAGCGTTGTAATTGGGTATCGGGTGCTCCCTCAGTGTTGTAATTGACTATCGGGTGCTCCGTCAGTGTTGTAATTGGGTATCGGGTGCTCCCTCAGTGTTGTAATTGCAAAGCAGTGGGGCTGAAAGGGTCGCAGTCCTCAGCAACGGCAGGGAGCTGGATTGACACGATAGGTACAGCTGCTTCAGGAGGGACAGAGGTGCAGGAAAGGGGAGTTGCCTTTTTGATTAAGGGGAACGCCACGGCAGTAGTCAAGAGATGAAATAACCGAGGAATCATCCAGCAATGTTTTGTGGGTGGAACTAAGGATGGGATGGTGACCTCATTGGGATTGTACCCAAATAGTCAACAGGAATTAGAAGATGAAATGTGCAGGGAGATTGGGAAAACTTGCAGGAGTAATGGAGTGGTCACACTGGGGGATTTTAATTTTCATAATATAGTCTCGGTCAAGGTTGGGGGTGAGGGAAAGAGTGAGTGTGCAAGAGGGTAGGGGGAGTCTGAGGGGGAGAGGGTGGGAGGAGTCTGAGGGGGAGAGGGTGGGGGGGGTGAGACAGAGGGGGAGAGGGTGGGGGGGAGACAGAGGGTGGGTGGGAGACAGAGGGGGAGAGGGTGGGTGGGAGACAGAGGGGGAGAGGGTGGGGGGAGACAAAGGGGGAGAGGGTGGGGGGAGACAAAGGGGGAGAGGGTGGGGGGAGACAAAGGGGGAGAGGGTGGGGGGAGACAAAGGGGGAGAGGGTGGGGGGAGACAAAGGGGGAGAGGGTGGGGGGAGACAAAGGGGGAGAGGAAGACAGAGGGTGGGGGAGACAGAGGGGGAGAGGGTGGGGGGGGGGAGACAGAGGGCGGGGAGAGACAGAGGGGGAGAGGGTGGGGGAGGTGACAGAGGGGCAGATGTGGGAGGCGGGGAGAGACAGAGTCTAAACACCAGTCCTGGAGTGAGCAGGGAGAGTGGGGGAGCGGAAAGTGTCAGATATTTATCAGGATTTGTTGGAGGCAAAGGAAGACAGAGGGGAAGAGGGTGGGGGGGAGACAGAGGGTGGGGGGAGACAGAGGGGGAGAGGGTGGGGGGAGACAGAGGGGCAGATGTGGGAGGCGGGGGAGAGACAGAGACTAAACACCAGTCCTGGAGTGAGCAGGGAGAGTGGGGGAAGGGAAAGTGTCAGATATTTATCAGGATTAGTTGGAGGTGGAGGAACTGAAGGGCAAGTGGGAGGAGGAGTTAGGTGGAGAGTTAGAGGCGGGTCTGCGGGCAGACACCCTAAGCAGGGTTAATTCCTCCTCACCATGTGCCAGGCTCAGCCTAATCCAGTTTAAAGTGGTACACCGGGCACACATGGCAGCGGCGAGGATGAGCAAGGTTTTTGGGTAGAAGATAGATGTGCGAGGTGTGCGGGAAGCCCAGCAAACCACGTCCACATGTTTTGGGCATGTCCGAAGCTCAGAGGGTTTTGCTGAAGCAATGTCCAGGGTGCTAGACACGCGGGTGGTGACGAATCCGGAGGCAGCGATCTTTGGAGTGTCAGAAGACCCGGGAGTTCAGGGAGTGAAGGAGGCCGACGTTCTGGCCTTTGCCTCCCTGGTAGGCCGTAGATGGATCCTTTTAACGTGGAGGGACTCGGAGCTCCCCCGAGTGTGGAGACTTGTCTCAGTGACATGGCTGGGTTTCTCCAGCTGGAGAAAATAAAGTTTGCCTTGAGGGGGTCAATGCTGGGGTTCTCTCGGAGGAGGCAGCCGTTCGTCGAGTTTCTCGGGGAAAATTAATGTCAGCAGAAGCAGCATTGTGAAGAGGGGGAGGAGAGGTGCAATATGGTTAAGGGATGTACAGAAGGGGTTGGGTGGGAAATGTCTAGTCTACCATGTTGATGGTTATGTTATAATTGCTTTTGTTATTGTTATAAAAATTATGCAAGTACTTCAATAAAATGTTTTTTAAAACAACTAAATTGTAGCATCGTCTGGCCGTGTTTATAAAATGGGTTTTATTAAACAGATTGAGGGCAGTCCCAGAATGTTGCTGTGCCTTTATTATTTCAATAACGCTTGGCTTTAATCAATTTCCAGCTTTCTCTCCCCGAGGAAAGTTGATTTTGAAGCTTGGACGACGCAAAGAGAATCTTTCCTCGGCGAGGATTTCCTCAGACAGGAGTTCTAACCTGAGAGAAACAGAATAAATGTCAATGTGTGTTTGTCCGGCATTATTGGGGTTTCATTATTCTAATCGGCACTCAAGCGTTGGGCTCGATTTTGTTTTTTTGGGAGGTGTGGGCTGGAGTCTCAGTGTCGCTGGGGGTGAGTGGGGGGGGGGGGGGGGGGAGAAGAAGAGGCAGGAGTCAGTGTCTCTGGGGGAGTGGGAGACCGGTGACATTTGCACATCGAGGGTTGGGTGAGTTATTCCAGTGAACAAGATGTCGTGTGGGAGCAGGAGGGAACGCAGCCTCAGGAGGGGATTAAGGAGGTGGAGTGTGGGAGCAGGAGGGAACGCAGCCTCAGGTGATTAAGGAGGTGGAGTGTGGGAGCAGGAGGGAACGCAGCCTCAGGAGAGGATTAAGGAGGTGGAGTGTGGGAGCAGGAGGGAACGCAGCCTCAGGAGGGGATTAAGGAGGTGGAGAGTGGGAGCAGGAGGGAACGCAGCCTCAGGAGAGAATTAAGGAGGTGGAGTGTGGGAGCAGGAGGGAACGCAGCCTCAGGAGGGGATTAAGGAGGTGGAGAGTGGGAGCAGGAGGGAACGCAGCCTCAGGAGATTAAGGAGGTGGAGTGTGGGAGCAGGAGGGAACGCAGCCTCAGGAGGGGATTAAGGAGGTGGAGTGTGGGAGCAGGAGGGAACGCAGCCTCAGGTGATTAAGGAGGTGGAGTGTGGGAGCAGGAGGGAACGCAGCCTCAGGAGAGGATTAAGGAGGTGGAGTGTGGGAGCAGGAGGGAACGCAGCCTCAGGAGGGGATTAAGGAGGTGGAGAGTGGGAGCAGGAGGGAACGCAGCCTCAGGAGAGAATTAAGGAGGTGGAGTGTGGGAGCAGGAGGGAACGCAGCCTCAGGAGGGGATTAAGGAGGTGGAGGTTGGGAGCAGGAGGGAACGCAGCCTCAGGTGGGGATTAAGGAGGTGGAGAGTGGGAGCAGGAGGGAACGCAGCCTCAGGAGGGGATTAAGGAAGTGGAGAGTGGGAGCAGGAGGGAACGCAGCCTCAGGAGAGGATTAAGGAGGTCGAGTGTGGGAGCAGGAGGGAACGCAGCCTCAGGAGGGGATTAAGGAGGTGGAGGTTGGGAGCAGGAGGGAACGCAGCCTCAGGAGGTGATTAAGGAGGTGGAGTGTGGGAGCAGGAGGGAACGCAGCCTCAGGAGAGGATTAAGGAGGTGGAGTGTGGGAGCAGGAGGGAACGCAGCCTCAGGAGAGGATTCAGGAGGTGGAGAGTGGGAGCAGGAGGGAACGCAGCCTCAGGAGAGGATTAAGGAGGTGGAGAGTGGGAGCAGGAGGGAACGCAGCCTCAGGAGGGGATTAAGGAGGTGGAGAGTGGGAGCAGGAGGGAACGCAGCCTCAGGAGGGGATTAAGGAGGTGGAGAGTGGGAGCAGGAGGGAACGCAGCCTCAGGAGAGGATTAAGGAGGTGGAGAGTGGGAGCAGGAGGGAACGCAGCCTCAGGAGGGGATTAAGGAGGTGGAGAGTGGGAGCAGGAGGGAACGCAGCCTCAGGAGGGGATTAAGGAGGTGGAGTGTGGGAGCAGGAGGGAACGCAGCCTCAGGAGGGGATTAAGGAGGTGGAGTGTGGGAGCAGGAGGGAACGCAGCCTCAGGTGATTAAGGAGGTGGAGTGTGGGAGCAGGAGGGAACGCAGCCTCAGGAGAGGATTAAGGAGGTGGAGTGTGGGAGCAGGAGGGAACGCAGCCTCAGGAGGGGATTAAGGAGGTGGAGAGTGGGAGCAGGAGGGAACGCAGCCTCAGGAGAGAATTAAGGAGGTGGAGTGTGGGAGCAGGAGGGAACGCAGCCTCAGGAGGGGATTAAGGAGGTGGAGGTTGGGAGCAGGAGGGAACGCAGCCTCAGGTGGGGATTAAGGAGGTGGAGAGTGGGAGCAGGAGGGAACGCAGCCTCAGGAGGGGATTAAGGAAGTGGAGAGTGGGAGCAGGAGGGAACGCAGCCTCAGGAGAGGATTAAGGAGGTCGAGTGTGGGAGCAGGAGGGAACGCAGCCTCAGGAGGGGATTAAGGAGGTGGAGGTTGGGAGCAGGAGGGAACGCAGCCTCAGGAGGTGATTAAGGAGGTGGAGTGTGGGAGCAGGAGGGAACGCAGCCTCAGGAGAGGATTAAGGAGGTGGAGTGTGGGAGCAGGAGGGAACGCAGCCTCAGGAGAGGATTCAGGAGGTGGAGAGTGGGAGCAGGAGGGAACGCAGCCTCAGGAGAGGATTAAGGAGGTGGAGAGTGGGAGCAGGAGGGAACGCAGCCTCAGGAGGGGATTAAGGAGGTGGAGAGTGGGAGCAGGAGGGAACGCAGCCTCAGGAGGGGATTAAGGAGGTGGAGAGTGGGAGCAGGAGGGAACGCAGCCTCAGGAGAGGATTAAGGAGGTGGAGAGTGGGAGCAGGAGGGAACGCAGCCTCAGGAGGGGATTAAGGAGGTGGAGAGTGGGAGCAGGAGGGAACGCAGCCTCAGGAGGGGATTAAGGAGGTGGAGGTTGGGAGCAGGAGGGAACGCAGCCTCAGGAGGGGATTAAGGAGGTGGAGTGTGGGAGCAGGAGGGAACGCAGGAGGGGTCTGATGTGTTTTAATAAATTAAATAGTGGATTTGCACCTTCATTTCATTTGAACTCTCCCCGTGTTGGTCAGGGTTTTGTAAGGGGGGGCCCAACCCCCCCCCCCCCAACCCAACCCCCCCCCCAACCCAACCCCCCCCCCCAACCCAACCCCCCCCCCCCAACCCAACCCCCCCCCCCCAACCCAACCCCCCTCCCCCCAACCCAACCCCCCCCCCCCCCCCCACCCCTCCAACCCCCCCCCCCCCCCCACCCAGCTCTGTATCCACATTGGCAATAAAATGTGTAAACAACCAACCTGACCTGAGGATTGTTTTTTTTCCCAGGGGGATTATATTTGGGGGGGGAAAATATTTGGAGGGGGGGGAAATAATTGCAGGAAAACGTTTTTGGGTTGTAAAAAAATTTGAGGGGGGGTGGGAATAGTTGGCGGGGGGGGGGGGCAAATAGAGGGGGGGGAAACAGTTGGGGGGGGGGAACAGTTGGGGGGGGAAGAAACAGTTGGGGGGGGGGGAAACAGTCGGGGGGGGGGAAACAGTCGGGGGGGGGGAAACAGTCGGGGGGGGGGAAACAGTCGGGGGGGGGGAAACAGTCGGGGGGGGGAAACAGTCGGGGGGGGGGAAACAGTCGGGGGGGGGGAAACAGTCGGGGGGGGGGAAACAGTCGGGGGGGGGGAAACAGTCGGGGGGGGGAAACAGTCGGGGGGGGGGAAACAGTTGGGGGGGGGGGACAGTCGGGGGGGGGCAGACACGGGGGGGGCAGACACGGGGGGGGGCAGACACGGGGGGAGGGACAGACACGGGGGGAGGGACAGACACGGGGGGAGGGACAGACACAGAGGGACAGACACAGAGGGACAGACACAGAGGGACAGACAGAGAAAGGACAGAGAGACAGAGAAAGACAGAGAGAAAGAAGGACAGAAAGACGGAGAGGAAGTGGGAAAAGACACAGAGAAAGGGAGAAAAGACACAGAGAAAGGGAGAAAAGACACAGAGAAAGACAGAGAGAGAGAGAAGGACAGAGAGAGAGAGAAGGACAGAGAAGGAAGGACAGAGAAGGAAGGACAGAGAAGGAAGGACAGAGAAGGAAGGACAGAGAGAGAGACAGAGAGAGAGACAGAGAGAGAGACAGAGAGAGAGACAGAGAGAGAGACAGAGAGAGAGACAGAGAGAGAGACAGAGAGAGAGACAGAGAGAGAGACAGAGAGAGAGACAGAGAGAGAGACAGAGAAAGAGACAGAGAAAGAGAGACAGAGAAAGAGAGACAGAGAAAGAGAGACAGAGAAAGAGAGACAGAGAAAGAGAGACAGAGAAAGAGAGACAGAGAAGGACAGAAAGAGAGAGAGAAAGAAGGACAGAGAGAAAGACAGAGAGAGAAAGGACAGAGAGAAGACAGAGAGAAAGAAGGACAGAGAGAGAGAGAGAGAGACAGAGAAAGACAGAGACAAAGAAGGACAGAGAGAAAGGTCAGAGAGAAAGAGAAGGACAGAGAGAAAGATAGCGAGAGAAAGAAGGACAGAGAGTCAGAGAGAGAAAGAAGGACAGAGAAAGACAGAAAGAGAGAGAGAGAAAGACAGAGAGAGAGAGAGATGGAGACAGTGAGAAAGTCAACGTGGAGAAAAGCTAGATCATACATCGTTATGGAATGAAAGACAGAGATTGAGATAGGGAAAAGACAGGGAGAGAGAGATTGGGTGGAATGCAGTAAGAAAGAGAGAGAGAGAGAGAGAGAGTGGATTGAAAAGAGACAGTCAGTAGCAGAATGAGGCAGGAATCAAAGAGACAGAAATTGGAGTTTCATACTCACCGTTCCACATATCTCCAGGGCTTGATTCACCCTCAGCTCAGCCTCGGTGTTGGGGAGAGAGATCCCAGGTCAGAATTGTACTGTGGGGTGCAAAATATCAGAGCTGCGACTCCATGCTCACACACACACATTCACACACAGAGCTCAGACACTTATACTTACGAGGTCCACATGGTAAAGAGAGAGAAGATGGATTCCTACTCTTTAAATACCCCCAATGAGTCACAAAAAGAATCCCCACCTCCCCACTAATGATACCCAACCAGCTCACGGTTATCCTCACCTGAACACACCTCCTCCAGGTCTGGGCCAGACCAAGAGAAACCTCAGAGATTGGGGGGGTGGCTTGTCGACCCCTGCTCGAAGGATTATCCCAGGGCTGTGTCTCTCTCTCTCTCTTGCCCCAATCCACACCTCGGCCACAACGCAGATCCCAATGAACACCATCTACAACTGGCCATTGCAGCTTGATCATCTCCGACTACAGAAGGTAGAGCCACTCCTGATTTGCTGCTTTATGTTAAGTTTCCACAGACATACATTTCTTCCAAACATTCTTGCTGCTTTTACAGTGGGAGCTCACGCTTAGAAACTGACCTCTTTGTTTAACGTGCCTGTGTGTGTGTGTCCCTGTGTGTGTGTTTGTGTCCCTGTGTCTGTGTGTGTGTGAGTCTGTGTCTGTGTGTGTCCCTGTGTGTGTGTGTCTGTTTGTGTCCCTGTGTGTGTGTGTGTGTGAGTCTGTGTCTGTGTGTGTCCCTGTGTGTGTGTGTGTGTGTGTGTGTGTGTGCCTGTGTGTGTGTGTGTGTGCCTGTGTGTGTGTGTGTCCCTGTGCCTGTGTGTGTGTGTGTCCCTGTGCCTGTGTGTGTCTCTTCGTGTCTGCCTGGACATTCACATTTAGGCAGTCGCTACAGTTTAGAGCTGGAAAACGTGACACATTTCAGAATCTTAGCACTCGCTGAGCAATGGGGAGAGATCTGATGCTGCAAATGTGCCTTTGACAAGTAGCCTCAGAGAGATACAGGAGGCTCAGCTCTCTGTAACCTGTACCTCACACACACTCAGCTCCTGTGTCACAGGCATTCCAGGCCCAGCTCTCTGTAAACTGTACCCCACACACACACTCAGCTACACAACAACTCCTGTGTCACAGGCATTCCAGGCTCAGCTCTCTGTAAACTGTACCCCACACACACTCAGCTACACAACAGGTCCTGTGTCACTCGCAATCCAGGTGACTCATTTGAAAAATTTAAATGAAAATCGCTTATTGTCACAAGTAGGCTTCAAATGACGTTACTGTGAAAAGCCCGTTTGGGGATGCAGGTACGGGAATTGAACCGTGCTGCTGGCCTGCCTTGGTCTGCATTCAAAGCCAGCGATTTAGCCCTGAAATCTGTGAGGCTTTATTCCATGACGATCACATTGCCCCGAAAGTTGACTCCCATGTGAATACAGTGTGTGTGGCACTGCAAGGGACTCCAATACACTGACCCATTGGTTACGTTAACAATCTTCATTTACTACCCAACATTCTCCCATGTGTGTTGTGTGACACACATCATACTGACAGCTCTCCATCCACAGCAACTTGCAGCCACCTCCCGGAGACTTTGGCAGCGAGTGAACGAGTGTCAGCTCCACTCAGCTTCGGGTGTCTTTGGAGTTTAATTTGAAAATTTTATATCCCTCACTTCCCTGCCTCCCAGACTGTGTGCTGACAGCTCGGATATGTGTGGACCCCTGTCACTGTAGCAAAGTCACTCTGCTGGACTCCCCCTGTGGGAGAGTCATCCTCACTCATTTCCATTTAAACATGCTGCTGCGAACATAACTCAGTAGAAACAGAGTCTTCAGCCCTCTGCTCAGGAGCTGGGCTAGTCACACACAGCCTCAATATACTCAACAGACACAGCAGCAGGAGACAGGACTCTAACCTGCTTTTTATTGTAAGAAGTCTTACAACACCTCTTCATTCACCTGAGGAAGGAGCAGTGCTCCGAAAGCTAGTGAATCAAAACAAACCTGTTGGACTTTAACCTGGTGTTGTTAGACTTCTCACTGAGCCCAGGCCAGTCCAAAACCGGCATCTCCACATCATGGCTGCTTTTTATTATTCATTTCTCCACAGGTTGCAGGCCCCTCTGTTTGGGACAGGGACAGCATTTTATAATCCATCCCTATTTGCTGCTGGCTATGGTTAGAATATCACACACACTCACAGATCTTCAACGACACAGTCACACAAACATATTCACACACACAGCCACACACACACACACAAACATATGCTCACGTGCACTGACATGCTGGCCAGACACATACATATTCACACACACACACAGCCACACACAAACACTCACATACACATACATATGCTCAAGTGCACTGACATGCTGGCCAGACACATACATATTCACACACACACACACACACAAACACTCACATACACATACATATGCTCACGTGCCCTGACATGCTGGCCAGACACATACATATTCACACACACAAGCAGTCCTATCCTCACATACGCAGATGGACACAAGCTCTCACACACACACTTACACACACTCACATAAATCTTCACACACAAGCTCTCACACACAGACACACACACTCACACTCACACACGCTCACGTACCTTACCCACATTTGCTGATTACTATTACATTAAAGCTGACTTTAACTTGAATCAATTTCTTCCAAAAGTTCTGGTTGCTTTTACAAATGGAGCTGACCTTTGCAAGCTGACCTATTTGTTGTGTGTGGGGGCGAGAGTGTGTCTGGGTTACATGTTTTGTCTGTCCACAGACATTACCGGCAGGAACCTTTACACATTTCAGAATCATAAACAACTCGGTGGCAAGAGATTCAGAAGATCAAATGCTGCATTTTTCTGCCTCTGACAAGCAGCTCTGCAGAGGCAGAGAGAGAGAGGCCCTCTGGTGGGGAATGTCTGAATCACACACACACTTTTACCAATCTCCACCTAGTGGGGAATGTCTGAATCACACACACACCTTTACCAATCTCCACCTAGTGGGGAATGTCTGAATCACACACACACCTTTACCAATCTCCACCTAGTGGGGAATATCTGAATCACACACACACCTTTACCAATCTCCACCTAGTGGGGAATGTCTGAATCACACACACACACCGTTACCAATCTCCACCTAGTGGGGAATGTCTGAATCACACACACACACCTTTACCAATCTCCACCTAGTGGGGAATGTCTGAATCACACACACACCTTTACCAATCTCCAACTAGTGGGGAATGTCTGAATCACACACACACCTTTACCAATCTCCACCTAGTGGGGAATGTCTGAATCACACACACACCTTTACCAATCTCCACCTAGTGGGGAATGTCTGAATCACACACACACCTTTACCAATCTCCACCTAGTGGGGAATGTCTGAATCACACACACACCTTTACCAATCTCCACCTAGTGGGGAATATCTGAATCACACACACACCTTTACCAATCTCCACCTAGTGGGGAATGTCTGAATCACACACACACCTTTACCAATCTCCACCTAGTGAGAATGCAGAGTGCTGGGTTGAAAATGGTTTCTTAGTTTATGGGATTTTGTTTTTGAATTGGAGCAGTTAAGGGGGAGTTCATTAAGTGTAATACATAAATTACTGTAGCTGTGGAGTATCTTTGTTTGTAATTGATAAAAATGTTTGCTGTGTGTTTATATAAATGATACTAAGTTCTTAGAATAAAGTTTATTTTGATTAAATTGTCTAGGAAGACTGTTGAATCATACTTGAAGTGAAGGCTCTTGAGTTAATTCTAGCCAAAATCAACAAAACGTTATCCCACTCTCTGTCATTCTGCTGTGCTCCATGTGCCTATCCAATAACTGCTTGAAAGTTCCTAAAGTGTCCGACTCCACTATCACAGCAGGCAGTCCATTCCACACTCTAACCACTCACTGAGTAAAGAATCTACCTTGGACATCCCTCCTATATCTCCCACCCCAAACCTTATAGTTATGCCCCCTTGTAAAAGCTACATCCACCCGAGGGAATAGTCTCTGAACTCCACTCTATCTATGCCCCTCATTATCTTATAAACCTCTATTAAGTCGCCTCTCATCCTCCTTTGCTCCAATGAGAAAAGCCCTCGCTCCCTCAACCTTTCCTCATAAGACCTACCCTCCAATCCAGGCAGCATCCTGGTAAATCTCCTTTGCACCCTTTCCAATGCTTCCACATCCTTCCCATAATGAGGTAACCAGAACTACACACAATACTCCAAATGTGGTCTCACTAGGGTCCTGTACAGTTGCAGCATAACCCCATGGCTCTTAAACTCAAGCCCCCTGTTAATAAACGCTAACACACTATACGCCTTCTTCACGGCTCCATCCACTTGAGTGGCAACCTTAAGAGATCTGTGGACATGAAACCCAAGATCTCTCTGTTCCTCCACATTCCTCAGAACCCTGCCGTTGACCCTATAATCCGCATTCAAATTTGTTCGACCAAAATGAATCACCTCGCACTTATCAGGGTTAAACTCCACCTGCCATTTTTCAGCCCAGCTCTGCATCCTATCAATGGCTCTTTGCAGTCGACAACAGCCCTCCGCCTCATCCACTACTCCACCAATCTTGGTGTCATCAGCAAATTTCTTGACCCACCCTTCAGCCCCCTCCTCCAAGTCATTTATAAAAATCACAAATAGCAGAGGACCCAGCACTGATCCCTGTGGTACACCACTGGTAACTGGTCTCCAGTCTGAAAATTTTCCATCCACCACCACCCTCTGCCTTCTATGTGATAGCCAGTTACTTATCCAATTGGCCAAATTTCCCTCTATCCCACACCTCCTTACTTTCTTCATGAGATGACAATGGGGAACCTTATCAAATGCCTTACTGAAATCCATGTATGTGACATCAACTGCTCTACCTTCATCTACACACTTCGTTACCTCCTCAAAGAATTCAATCAAATTTATGAGGCAAGACTTACTCTTCACAAATCCGTGTTGACTATCCCGGATTCAGCTGCATCTTTCCAAATGGTCATTATTCCTATCCCTCAGGACCCTTTCCATTAACTTACCGACCACCAAAGTAAGATTAACCAGCCTATAATTACTAGGGTCATTCTTATTCCCTTTCTTGAGCAGAGGAACAACATTCGCCACTTTCCAGTCCTCTGGCACTATCCCCATGGACAGTGAGGACCCAAAGATCAAAGCCAAAGGCTCTGCAATCTCATTCCTTGTCTCCCAAAGAATCCTAGGATATATCCCATCTGGCACAGGGAACTTGTCGACCCTCAGGTTTTTCAAAATTGCTAATATATCTTCCCTCAGAACATCTACCTCCTCCAGCCTACATCACACTCTCATCCTCAAAAACATGGCTCCTCTCCTTGGTGAACACTGAAGAAAAGTATTCATTCAACGCCTCTCCTATCTCTTCTGACTCCATGCACAAGTTCCCACTACTGTCCTTGACCAGCCCTAACCTCACCCTGGTCATTCTTTTATTTCTCACATAAGAGTAAAAAAGCTTTGGGGTTTTCCTTGATCCGGCCCGCCAAAGACGTTTCATGCCCCCTCTTAGCTCTCCTAAGCCCTTTTTTTTTAGCTCATTCCTTGCTACCTTGTAACCCAACTGAACCTTGTTTTCTCATCCTTACATACACTTCCTTTTTCTTCTTGACAAGACATTCAACCTCTTTTGTGAACCACGGATATTTCCTCCCTGCCTGACAGGGACATGTCTATCAAGGACATGCAGTATTTGTTCCTTGAACAAGCTCCACTTTTCATTTGTGCCTATCCCTGACAGTTTCTGTTCCCATCTTATGCTTCCTAATTCTTGCCTAATCGCATTACCCCTCCCCCAATTATAAACCCTGCCCTGCGTATGGCCCTATCGCTCTCCATTGCAATAGTGAAAGACACCGAATTGTGGTCACTATCTCCAAAGTGCTCTCCCACAATCAAATTTAATACTTGGCCCGGTTCATTGCCCAGGATCAAATCCAATGTGGCCCCACCTCTTGTCGGCCTATCCACATATTGTGTCAGGAAACCCTCCTGCACACACTGTACAAAAACTGCCCCATCCGAACTGTTCGAACTATAGAGGTTCCAATCAATAGTTGGAAAGTTAATGTCACCCATGACAACAACCCTGAGATCTCCACACCTATCCATAATCTGCTTCACAATTTCTTCCTCTGCATCTCTATTACTATTTGGGGGCCTATAGAAAACATCTAACAACGTGACCGCTCCTTTCCTATTTCTAGCTTTAGCCCATATTACCTCAGTAGGCAGATCCTCCTCGAACTGCCTTTCTGCATCCATTAAACTATCCTTGTCAACAATGCTACTCCTCCACCTCTTTTACCACCTTCCCGACTCTTACCAAAACATCTATATAGCGGAACTTCCAACAACCATTCCTGTCCCTGTTCTAACCAAGTCACCGTATTGGCCACAACATCGTAGTCCCAAGTACCAATCCACGCTCCAAGTTCACCTACCTTATTTCGGATGCTCCTTGCATTAAAATAGACACACAAACTGAACATAAACTGAAAATGGAGCAAAATTGATGAAAATTCTCGATGGCTGTTGTAATTTGGCGAAGATGATGTTGTCACGATTCTTCCACTGAGGAGATCTTTTAAGACAGACCCAAACTTAAGGTGGCAAATCCTTGTGATCCCTTTTCAGAGTGAAGAGGGGAGGAAATGCGATAGAATAAAATTAAAGTTTAGCGGCAAATGGGAGCTGAAAGGTTTGAAAAAAGTGTGATAGAAAACATGACTCAAGGTTGGTACTGCAGAGATTCTGCTAGAGTTTGCTGTTTTCACCAAGGAGCATTGAGCATCTCTTCTCAATCTACTTGCTTTGATCTAAATGTATGAAGGCACAGTTGAGATTTGAACTGGCAAATTGGGAAGTGAATGAAAATCACCTGAAAACTATAGGGTTATAATGCATGACAAGCCCAGGAGAGAGTTTTAACATTAACTGAAAACAGAGCAAAATTGATAAGAATTCTCGATGGGCGTTGCAATTTGGCGAAGGTGATGTTGTCACGATTCTTCCACTTTCCCTGAAGCATCCTGCATTTTATATTCATTTGCTATTGTTCATTGGGAAGCAAACGTCCTCATCCAAAATAAGAGTCCTGACAGGAACTCGAATCCTGGTCTCTCAGCTTAAAGGTCTGATGCTCTATCGACTAGGTTATTTCAATGTCTTGTGAGGGATGTTTTGAATTTCCTTGTTTGGTAATGCAGCCTCTCCAGCTTATTTTCCTAGCAGACAAACCGGCAAGCTCCCTATGGCATCCTTTTACAAATTCATCAGGTTGCATCAACTACTCGCTTCTTACCAGTGACTTGTGATGTGACAACTATTACCCACCGAATTGCACTGGGAACTCAAGGCTTTGAAGATGACGCTTAGTTTGGTGAGATCTTAGTGCAAAGCTAAGTTTGCTACTTTACCGGGTGAGCTTACTTACGTTCACACTCTGCCGCAACAAACAACAGATGACACCCAACTATCAAATCCATAGCTATGGTCCCTCATCTAAAAAGATCTGTCACTGCATTTCCAATTCCTGGCGTAGCTGCACCCTCATGGATTTTGACAGCTAAGATTTTAGGGGCGTTGATCTGTTCCAGTGTACCCCACATTCTACCCATCACACATTTAAGGATGGCTGGGCCCACAAAGATGCAGCCGATAGCCACCACTAAATGCATGACCATATTTATCAACCAGTCCTTCCAACCTCCAAATCCCCAGTTACCCCAAGCGTCAGGATCCTGCATTCCGTCTAGGTGATCCCGTATGTGATCCATAAATTTAGTGATGTTAGCGGTCAAGTCCTGAACTCCCATGATACACTTGTTCTGCACTATGGCGCATACCCCACCCTCACGGGCCAGAAGATAGTCAAGAGCATACCGGTTCTGCATTGCAAACAACCGTAGCTGAGGCAATTCCTTGGTTATTGCCCCGAAGGCTCCCAAGGTTTCATTTCCCAAGATGGTAAGGCCACAAATAAAATAATTCCTATTGCTGACAGCCAAGGAACCCCCCAGTAGCCCAGTTTATCTAGCTTCGAAATGCCCATTCGGGCCGCCTAGCAATGCGGAAAGTCCTCGTCCCAACAGTGATATGAGAGACATTCCCCCAGCCACAAAGGAGCTGGAGGCCGGCGTTCAATGGAACGCAAGTGGTGTTGTAACAAACGCATTGGCCAGACGCCTGGGTGATATGGCACCTCCTGTCCGTACAGGTGGGGAACAGACATGTTATATTCGTTTCCACCTGTACCAGCAAACAGCCGTATCCTTCACTGCTGAAACAATTCTCGTACGACCGGGAATCCCTATTGGGAGTGAAGTGGTTAGGTGTATATGCCCTCCACCGTTGCAGCCTATCATACTGTGAATGGGAATTATCCCGAGGAAGGGATAGGCAAATAGCCGGTGGTGCTGAATCCGGATCGTAAGGAAGAGTGATTTGCTCGGGCGGTGGCTCGGAACGTTGACAATGAACAACCATTTGGGGAGAGCCCCAAAGCGGTGAAACAGAAAATAACCTAGACACCGCTGCGGGGTTCGGGTAGCAGACAACCCGTCCGTGGCCATACAAGTGGTGGTAAATCTGGTAGAAGTGATTCATGCTACCCAGGTTTTCCTCAGTTTGGCCTTTAACTAAATTAAGTGTATCTCCCGATAACCTACGTTCTAGCTGTACTTCCCTTCTCACACGCCCCGTCCTCTCTCTCGTTCCTCTCTCTCTCTCACAATCTCTTCCTACGCTCCCCTGACGGTCTGATGTTACGTTTATCGCACCAATCTTAACACATCCAAAATCAAACTTACATGTACTCCAAAAATGAGGCAATGTCCATATAATGTTCCCTTCCCATCGCCGGGACCGGTGCAATTGCTTCATGACTCCTGCATTCTCCTTAACTTTGACGACCTTCCATGAGTCGATACCATGTCTTCGTATATGGGGGCAGCGAAGAACATCACCTTTGCATAGGTGATGTATCCTTGTAGATTGGTTGGGGTTTCAAATATAGATAATATTCCCCTTTTCTATGTCCGTCGCCAATAACACTCCAAGCGAGGTGAGGCCAAATATCACACAGACGGTGCGTAGCCACCCCATCATGCTCCACACCTGTAAAATAGCACTGGAGAAGGGAGGCAGGTTAATCTGTCCAAGAAAATGAGGCCCGTTATCAGAACTCAACTGAGCTGGTCTACTGTACCGGGGAATGATTTCCCGCATCAGAACTTTAACCACAGTAGCAGCTTTATTATCGGTAGTCGGATACGCCTCAACCCATCTGCTGAACCCATCCACAATGACCAAAACATATTTATAACATTGACACCTTTCCAACTCAATGTAATCCATTTAGAGCGTCTCAAAGGGACCACTGGGCAATGGGGTTTGCCCCAACCCACAAGGGATACCTTTTCCGGTGTTATATTGCTGACAAATCAAACACCGATTACTGATACTCTGGGCCAACCCCTGCATTTTAGGGTGCCACCAAGTGTCCAGCAACAAATCACTAGTCGCTCGAGCCCCACAATGATTTGCAAAGTGTACACATTCAATGGCCCATAAAGCCAGCACATCAGACATACAAGTCTGATGTGCTGGCGTGGTCCATAAAGAAGAAACAGAATCATATGTACAACCTAACCGTTTCCACATTTGTTTATCACTCTCAGGAGCGTCCTCCTGTAACCTTATGACGTCTTGGATGGTTGGCATTGACTTGTCAGAAGCAGACATATTTATAGTAGATCGTTTAGTCTGACTTAACATTTTAGGCACCATCACTTGCTGAATTTGCGCGGCTGTCCGCGCTGCACAATCTGCTTGTTCATTACCAACGTCAACTGGGGTCTAACCATTTGTGTGGGCAGCGCATTTAATAACTGAAATCTGCGCGGGCATAAGGAGGGCCTGCAGTAAGTCATTAACTAAACCCCGGTGGGATATTTGACCACACATAATCATGTCAGGTTGTTCTGACGAAATGTCACTCAAATCGACCCTTATTGTGGTAGTTTCCTGAATCAAAGCTAAACAGTCGTGGCCAGGTGCGTCTTCATGGACAGGGGGGCCACTAAGAAAACAGGCTGGATTGATAGTGGTACAGTGTTTAAATGTCACACGTGGATTGTTCAAAAGGTATATCTCATACCTATTCTGACGAGCTGCGGTAAGATGCTGAGTCTGCAGTTGCCTCAGTAGTGCGATGACCGAGTGGGAGCTATACACCGTAATATCCTATTGGAGGGCAGCACGGTAGCATGGTGGTTAGCACAATTGCTTCTCAGCTCCAGGGTCCCAGGTTCGATTCCCAGCTTAGGTCACTGTCTGTGCGGAGTCTGCACATCCTCCCCGTGTCTGCGTGGGTTTCCTCCGGGTGCTGCGGTTTCCTCCCACAGTACAAAGGTGTGCGGGTTAGTTGGACTGGCCATGCTAAATTGCCCTTAGTGTCCAAAATTGCCCTTAGTGTTGGGTGGGGTTACTGGGTTATGGGGATAGGGTGGAGGTGTTGACCTTGGGTAGGGTGCTCTTTCCAAGAGCCGGTGCAGACTCGATGGGCCGAATGGCCTCCTTCTGCACTGTAAATTCTATGATTCTATGATTTTATGAGGGTGAGAGCATGTAACGGCTATGCGATGGCATTGATTGAACGTAAATCCTGTACTAATCGGTACTGGTCTGGTTTGGCTGGTTTAGGCACAGCAAGTATGGGGGTGTTACATTCTGATTGGCAAGGGACCAAAATACCCTGTTGCAACAGCTCTTGGGTTAATTTGTCTATAGACGGAGCAGCTTGGGATTTCAGGGGGTATTGCCGAATGGAAGGTAGCTTTACATGATCCTTAATCGTTACCTTTATAGGTGTAACATTTGTCTTTCCCACTTGTGATGGGTATTTCGCCCAGACCTGTGGATTGACATATTCCAAAACATCATGTCCCCAGTGATGCTGCAGTCGAGTGTTAATTGTTTCAGGGACCTCAAAATATTTTATGGCAGTGCCGTCCGGCATGACTTGAAGTGCGTACTCTGTTGGATCCGAATGATCCACTGCCCTCCTTACCATTTGCCCCAGATCCCTGGCATGGTACTGGTCGTGGACCTGACGTGTAATATGAGGGCTTACCGAAGCTGACTGTGGCCATAAATGTGGTGGTATTGTAACAAAATCGGCTGTACCTTCTTTTCCCGTGACTGTGGCTGTACCTTTGACTGGCCATTCGGTCCCAATTAATGGCCGGTATTTGTCCTCCAACTCCCTGTTTTGTCCGGTTCTGTCATAGGCCAGGGTAACGTGGTGCAGTGACTGTTCAATGTCTAACGTTCACCACTGGGGGTGATAGAAATATAGCACTGTTGTCTCATCCTCCATGATTGGACCGTTACCCCTTCGTCTCCGTACTCTAGCTGCAGCTGGAAGATACACAGTAAATCTCGGGCCAACAAATTACTGTCCAATCCAGTAGTCACTACAAACTGATGATCTGCAGACTTATTCTCGTAAGTGACTGTCACAGGTTCAAAAATAGGATACTCACACACCTGTCCTTGGAACCCTGACAATTACTGCGTGTGGTCGGATAATGGTAGTCGAAGTTCTGATTGCACAGAAGACATGGCTGCTCCAGTGTCGATTACAAATGAGTGACGTTAATCTCCAATCTGCAGAGAGATAATAGGTTCCCTGTCCGATTGGAGAGTCCTTATGACGAAATTAGCTAGTCAATCCTGTGTTGGGAAAGGGTTTTCCTGGGAGAAGTCAGTGTATCTCGTCTGTCCTCCCCTTGGTGGGTACCCCCTCCTTTGGGTCGGATAATCTCCTTCTGCTGCCTGTCTTTTAAAGGGGCATTCCTGTTGCCAGTGATCTGCACGGCCACAATTAAAACATGCATTGCTCCCTCTATATCTACCCCGTCCTCTTCTCCCAGTAGACCAATGGCCCCTCAGAGGGGGCGTCGGTTGTAAAGCTGTTGGTGCATACGGTGGGCCATAAAAAGGAGCTGAGGGTCCCTTTGGGTGGGTTTGATATCCTCCCCCTCGCTGATCCACCCACCCAGAGTCACAATATTGGGGCTCCTGCTGGTAAACTACCATTTCTGCCACTTGTTGGGGTCGCAGATCATCCTTTTTCATTACATACTCAGTCTTAACCTTTGTAACCGAGCCTCCTTCCTGGCCTACACTCTCCTTCCAATAAAATCTGACTGCCCTTGCCATCTGGGAAGGGTCGTTCTCTGTCCAATTCATGTTATTACATTTCACAGCAGTAGCCACAGAAGGTGGTAGGCAATGCATTAACATAGCACAATATTGAGGGGAATTCTGACCATTTTGATATGGCAAGTCGCCTGACTGCCCACGGTAGATTTCATTAAAACGCTCCAGAAATTCCTCTGGCTCTTCAGTCTTCTTAGGTTTTAGGTCTAAGATAGCAGAAATATTTATGGGCTTTTGAAATGTGTTATTCAACGCATTCAGGATCTGTGTCCATCTATCGTCGTCTAACGCATGGGCTTGCTGAAGTGCGGCGTGGCTAGCATAATTCAGGTGATTGGTATCTTCCTAATCGGCAACTGTCTCCGAGTCCCACCAGGGGGCACTCTAGCTATTTCCTCTGGTTCTTCCAAGACTTCGACGTCCCTCCCTGTCACTAGAGGGAGTTCTTTCTCTTCAAAATCATCTGTTGCAGCTCCCTTTGTTCTCGAAATTTGCGGTTTCCCCTTGGTTTGGAGGGATTTAGGTGGTATGCTTAATTGTTTCTGGTTAGGATCAAGCCCGTCTCTCGCTGTCCGAGATCTGGTCCGAGAGCTAACTAGGCTTGCGGAACAGAGCTCCTCTTTCTCTACTGATCGTGAAGATGGTAAATCGGGACCCACACTATCAACCAAAAAGGGCTGGAGTTACAGGCATGATTAGAATCTGGGGAGCAGTGACTGGATATAAATTATTATACTCTGGTGGTTCTGGAATTAGTGCAGACAATGCTACAGGTGCAGTCAAAACTTTTACTGACATTTTTAAAGTATTGAATTAATCATTTTCTGTCAATTCAAGGCCAGCCATTGAAGTACATAGCTCCTCTTTTGTTGGACCCGAGCCTTTCCTGTCTCTACTTGCGCATTTTTTTCTTGGCAAAACGATTGAAAAGGTTCTAACAGTGTTCTTTTAAAACTTAAAAATGTTTGAAAATTCAAATTGAATTACTGCAACTTGCAAGCTTAGCTCTGATCTCAACTCAGAACTAAATTTACGATTTGCTTAACACAAACTTGTATAACATTTACAACTTAATTAATTCTTTATCTTAACAATTTTTCTTGAAACGAGTTTTTCTTACATTCACAAAAATGTTGGCAAAGTCAACTATCATCTCCAGATTTACACTTTTTAAAATGGTGTCAGTGATCTTCTTTAAGTTTCTATTAATTCACAAATAAAATGAGATAAACATTATTTCAAGTAAGTAAAACTTAAGATTCTGGCAATTTCAATCAATTGCTTTCGAAAATAATAACTTTTATCAAAGAGGTGGAGAAACCCACTGGTTTCCTTTAATTAATTCAAAACGTAACTTTGCTGGAGTTCACTGACTCAAAGGAAAGGTATCCGATTACACTACAGGATGCTGCTGTTATCCCAAGGCCTGAGTGAGAAGCACTGTCTGTCGTCTTTAATTTTGGCTGCTGCTGTTAACCCTTTGAGAGACTTCTGCTTCAACCAATATGCAGCATTCCCCACAATCTCAACTAGTCCTCAGAACTGCACCCTTCGCCACAACAGCCCAAGGGTACAATTTTTTAGCTTAATCAACTATAGATTTAAAACACTAACACATGGAATTGAATCATCTTCAGATTTAAAAACACTTATACTTGACTGAACCTTGACTACTGAAGTCACATCAGCCATAAAAACACTTATTCTTGACTGAACCTCCATCTACTGAAGTCACATCAGCCATAAAAACACTTATACTTGGAATTGAATCATCTTTTAGATGTCCCATCAACCCAATACCTAACCCAAGCCGAATCAACAATATGAAATCCCATCAATTAAATTTCTAATCCCCAGACTGACCTTTGATTTCATCGAGACGATCTTTCTATACCAACCGCAAGTGACCAGACTAATCAGACGATAAGAAGAGGGGAAAAATCAATGCGCGGTCATTTTCCAGCTGTACATTGTGGGCCCTTTTTCCCCATACTCCTGTTCATAATCAGTCAAATTCTGATTTCGCAGTTGGTCAGAACCGTCCTGAGAAATCCCGGATTTCGGCACTAATTGTCAAATCCCAAATTTCTGTACCCGTCAGTCTGGCCTCAATAAAAGTCGAGATGGATTTGAAGGTACAGCATGAGTTATTTTATTTGGCTTGCAAGCTTGATTCATCTCAGAGGCATAAGACACATCCAGTCTACTACACCCCGGAAAGCGAATGAACAAAGAGACAAAGGGATCTCTGCAAATCAATTCAAATGGTATCAATTTTCACCTACACGATTCCCATAGGTCATCCTATACCCCTCCTGACCAAGTCAGACATTCTGATTTGCTCACTTCCAATCCCTTCCACTGGCCCCTATTACACCGCATCATTTTCTCCTCCTTTGGTGGACACACCTCCTCCTTGCTTTGCCATGCGGTCTGAAATCCTTTGTCTGTGAACTCACCAGAATGAGACTGGCCTATCTCTACATTACAGTAACTAATATATCTAAAGTAACTATTGAATATCACGTTCGTCAATCCTTCTACAGGGCTGAAGCGAGGAGGAAATGCGATGGTGTAGGTGAGCAAAATTGAAGATGAGCGGAAAATGGGAGTTAAAAGGTTTGAAAAAATTGCTTCTGCACACAAGGGAAAAGAAGCTTTAACATTCGTGTTGCAGGGATTGTGCCAACATTTTCTGCATTCACCATGAAATGTTGAACATTACTCCAGCTGTTAAGTTCGAATGAAGGAACTGCTGAGATTTAAACTCAGGATCTCCTGTTTACTAGACAGGCGCTTTAACCATCTAAGCCACAGAACCAGCATGCAAGCTTAGTGTGCAAGTTTAGAACAGATTTCAATCATGTTGATTCAACATCAGTTTTCCTGACATCTCATACGGGCCTTCCGAGTGCATATTAAAACATTCTTTGGAACTGTAAAATTGCATTTATTACTGGAAATGCTGGATTTGTAGCAGTTCTGCATGGGATAAGTAAACAAACAGGAACTGATTGGTCGAACTGGGAAGTGAGTGAACATGACCAGAAATCGATTATGGTTTCATTCAGGACAATGTCAGGAGAGAGTTTTAACATGAACTGAAAATGTAGCAAACTTCTTGACAATTCTCCACGGCTGTTGCACTTTAGGAAAGATGATATTGTCACCTTTCTTGCATTTTCCCTGACCCGTTCTGCATTCTTTATTCTTCTTTTTTGTTGTTCATTGGGAAGCAAACGTCTTGAGCCAAAGTAAGAGCCCTGATAGGGACTTGAACGCTGGACCCTCATATTAAAATTCTGAAGCTCTACCGGATGAGCTACCACGGCCTAATCTTTGCTGCTTCTCATAAGTTACTTCAAAGTCTCATGAGGGATGTTTTGAATTTCCTTCTTTGGTGATGCAGCCTCTCCAGCTCATTTTACTCGCAGGCATAGCAGCAGCCTCCGTTTGGCTTCCTGTCACAAATTCTTCAGCTTGCACCAACTACTCGCTTCTTACCAGTGACTTGTGATGTGACATCAGTTGTTACCCCCGGACCTGCACTGTCACTTCAAGGCTTTGAAGATTACGTTTAAATCGGTGAAATATAAGTGGGAAGCTACAAAGACACAGATTGTATTGTGAGAGAGAGTAAAGGGTGTCATCTGGTGTTTGTTGTGGCAGAGTGTGAATGCAAGTAAGGTTAACCGGTCAAGTTGCAAAGTGTCAAAATCTCAAAGTTTTTGGGTGGAAATAGATTTGTCAGCACCAAATCTTCATGCAAAACGGACCGCTATTTCTCCCGTCCGAATTCTTCTTGCTAACGTACAGCAACAGAAATTGTTCAATATCAAAGCAAATTATTGCGGATGTGAAATCTCAAAGAAAAAGGGGAAAAGATGGAAAATCTCAGCGGTTCTGGCGGCATCTGTGAAGAGAGAACTGAGCAATTTTTTCGACTCAGGGTCACTCTTAGGCAGAGCAAATCAGTTAATCATTCAATCGTTACACTCTGTTGTCGTTGCTATACTTTTAAAATGTTCCTCCAGGTTTTCTTGAGGTAAATCCTATTATGCATTCAAAGGAAAATACCGCGGATGCTGCAAATCTGAAAGAGAAACTAAAAGTGAGAGGGTAACATCTTTAAAAATCTGAGGATATCCGTGGTGCCAGACACAGAGTTAAAGTTTCAAATGCGCGTGATTCTTCTACAAGGCACAAGCGAGGAGGAAATGCGATGGTGTAGGTGAGCAAAATTGAAGATGAGCGGAAAATGTGAGTTTAAAGGTTTGAAAAAATTGCTGAAGCACACAAGGGAAAGTGAGCTTCAAGGTTCGCATTGCAGGGATTGTGCCAACATTTTCTGCATTCACCATGAAATGTTGAGCATCACTCCAGCTGTTAATTTCCATTGAAGGCACTGCTCAGATTTGAACTCGGGATCTTCTGTTTACTAGACAGGCGTTTTAACCATCTAAGCCACAGCACCAGCAAACAAGCTTAGTTAGCAAGTTTAGAACAGATTTCAATCATTTTGATTCAACATCAGTTTTCCTGACATCTCACACGGGCCTTCTGTGTGCATATTAAAACATTCTTTGAAACTGTAAAATTGCATTTATTACTGGAAATGCTGAATTTGTAGCAGTTCTGCATGGGATAAGCAAACAAACTTAGGTGGATTGGCCATGATAAATTGCCCTTAGTGTCCAAAATTGCCCTGAGAGTGTTGGGTGGTGTTACTGGGTTATGGGGATAGGGTGAGGTGTTGGCCTTGGGTAGGGTGCTCTTTCCAAGAGCCGGTGCAGACTCGATGAGCCGAATGGCCTCCTTCTGCACTGTAAATTCTATGATAATCTATGAAACAGGAAATGCTTGGTCGAATTGGGAAGTGAGTGAACATGACCAGAAATCTATTGTGGTATAAGACAGGACAATGCCAGGAGAGAATTTTAACATGAACTGAAAATGTAGCAAACGTCTTGACAATTCTCCCTGGCTGTTGCACTTTAGCAAACATGATATTGTCACCATTCTTCCATTTTTACAGACCCGTTCTGCATTCTTTATTCATTTTTTTTGTTGTTCATTGCGAAGCAAACGTCTTGAGCCAAAGTAAGAGCCCTGATAGGGACTTGAACGCTGGACCCTCATAATAAAAGTCTGAAGCTCGACCGAATGAGCGACCAAGGCCCAATCTTTGCTGGTTCTCATAAGTTACTTCAAAGTCTCATGAGGGATGTTTTGAATTTCCTTCTTTGGTGATGCAGCCTCTCCAGCTCATTTTACTCGCAGGCATAGCAGCAGCCTCCGTTTGGCTTCCTTTCACAAATTCTTCAGCTTGCACCATCTACTCGCTTCTTGCCAGTGACTTGTGATGAGACAACAGTTGTTACCCCCGGTCTGCACTGTCACTTCAAGGCTTTGAAGATTACGTTTAATTAGGTGAAATATAAGTGGGAAGCTACAAAGACACAGATTGTATTGTGAGAGAGAGTAAAGGGTGTCATCTGGTGTTTGTTGTGGCAGAGTGTGAATGCAAGTAAGGTTAACCGGTCAAGTTGCAAAGAGTCAAAATCTCAAAGTTTTTGGGTGGAAATAGATTTGTCAGCACCAAATCTTCATGCAAAACGGACCGCTATTTCTCCCGTCCAAATTGTTCTTGCTAACGTCCAGCAACAGAAATTGTTCAATATAAAAGCAAATTATTGCGGATGTGAAATCTCAAAGAAAAAGGGGAAAAGATGGAAAATCCCAGCGGTTCTGGCAGCATCTGTGAAGTGAGAACTGAGCAATTTTTTCGACTGAGGGTCACTCTTAGGCAGAGCAAATCAGTTAATCATTCAATCGTTACACTCTTGTCGTTGCTATACTATTAAAATGTTCCTCCAGGTTTTCTTCAGGTAAATCCTATGATGCAATCAAAGGAAAATACCGCGGATGCTGCAAATCTGCAAGAGAAACTAAAAGTGAGAGGATAAAATCTTAAAAAATCTGAGGATATCCGTGGTGCCAGACACAGAGTTAAAGTTTCAAACGCGCGTGATCCTTCTACAGGGCTGAAACGAGGAGGAAATGCGATGGTGTAGGTGAGAAAATTGAAGATGAGCGGGAAATGGGAGTTAAAAGGTTTGAAAAAAAGCACTTCAGCACACATGGGATAGCAAGCTTTAAGGTTGTTGTTGCAGGGATTGTGCCAACGTTTTCTGCATTCACCATGAAATGTTCAGCATTACTCCAGCTGTTAATTTCCATTGAAGGCACTGCTGAGATTTGAACTCAGGATCTCCTGTTTACTAGACAGGCGCTTTAACCATCTAAGCCACAGCACCAGCAGGAAAGCTCAGCTTGCAAGTTTAGAACAGATTTCAATCATTTGATTCAACATCAGTTTTCCTGACATCTCATACCGAGTGCAAATTAAAATATTCAGTGGCACTAGTCTTTGATACTGTAAAATTGCATTTATTACTGGAAATGCTGGATTTGTAGCAGTTCTGCATGGGATAAGTTAACAAATAGGAAATGATTGGTCGAACTGGGAAGAGAGTGAACATGACCAGAAATCTATTGTGGTTTAATACAGGATAATGTCAGGAGAGAATTTTAACATGAACTGAAAATGTAGCAAACTTCTTGACAATTCTCCATGGCTGTTGCTCTTCAGCAAAGATAATATTGTCACCGTTCTTCCATTTTCCCTGACCCGTTCTGCATTCTTTATTCTTCTTTTTTGTTGTTCATTGGGAAGCAAACGTCTTGAGCCAAAGTAAGAGCCCTAATAGGGACTTGAACGCTGGACCCTCATATTAAAAGTCTGATGCTCTACCGAATGAGCTACCAAGGCCTAATCATTGGTGCTTCTCATAAGTTACTTCAAAGTCTCATGAGGGATGTTTTGAATTTCCTTCTTTGGTGATGCAGCCTCTCCAGCTCATTTTACTCGCAGGCAGAGCACCAGCCTCCGTTTGGCTTCCTTTCACAAATTCTGCAGCTTGCACCATCTACTCGCTTCTTACCAGTGACTTGTGATGTGACATCAGTTGTTACCCACGGACCTGCACTGTCACTTCAAGGCTTTGAAGATTACGTTTAATTCGGTGAAATATAAGTGGGAAGCGACAAAGGCACAGATTGTATTGTGAGAGAGAGTGTCATCTGGTGTTTGTTGTGGCAGAGTGTGAATGCAAGTAAGGTTAACCGGTCAAGTTGGAAAGTGTCAAAATCTCAAAGTATTTGGGTGGAAATAGATTTGTCAGCGCCAAATCTTCATGTAAAACGGACCGCTATTTCTCCCGCCCGAATTGTTCTTGCTAACGTACAGCAACAGAAATTGTTCAATATAAAAGCAAATTATTGCGGATGTGAAATCTCAAAGGAAAAGGGGAAAAGATGGAAAATCACAGCGGTTCTGGCAGCATCTGTGAAGAGAGAACTGAGCAATCTTTTCGACTCAGGGTCACTCTTAGGCAGAGCAAATCAATTAATCATTCAATCGTTACACTCTGTTGTCGTTGCTATACTTTTAAAATGTTGCTCCAGGTTTTCTTGAGGTAAATCCTATTATGCATTCAAAGGAAAATACCGTGGATGCTGCAAATCTGCAAGAGAAACGAAAAGTGAGAGGATAAAATCTTTAAAAGTCTGAGGATATCCGTGGTGCCAGACACAGAGTTAAAGTTTCAAATGCGCGATATCCTTCAACAAGGCTGAAGCGAGGAGGAAATGCGATGGTGTAGGTGAGCAAAATTGAAGATGAGTGGAAAATGTGAGTTAAAAGGTTTGAAAAAATTGCTTTAGCACACATGGGAATGCAAGCTTTGAGGTTCGCGTTGCAGGGATTGTGCCAACATTTTCTGCATTTACCATGAAATGTTCAGCATCACTCCAGCCGTTAATTTCCATTGTAGGCACTGCTGAGATTTGAACTCCGGATCTCCTGTTTACTAGACAGGCACTTTAACCATCTAAGCCACAGCACCAGAATGCGAGCTTAGGGTGCAAGTTTAGAACAGATTTCAATCATTTTGATTCAACATCAGTTTTCTTGCCATCTCATACGGGCCTTCCGAGTGCATATTAAAACATTCTTTGGAACTGTAAAATTGCATTTATTACTGGAAATGCTGGATTTGTAGCAGAACTGCATGGGATTAGTAAACAAACAGGAAATGATTGGTCGAACTGGGAAGTGAGTGAACATGACCAGAAATCTATTGTGGTATAATACAGGACAATGTCAGGAGAGAATTTTAACATTAACTGAAAATGATGCAAACTTCTTGACAATTCTCCATGGCTGTTGCTCTTTAGCAAAGATGATATTGTCACCGTTCTTCCATTTCCCTGACCCGTTCTGCATTCTTTATTCTTCTTTTTGTTGTTCATTGGGAAGCAAACGTCTTGAGCCAAAGTATGAGCCCTGATAGGGCCTTGAACGCTGGACCCTCATAATAAAAGTATGAACCTCTACCGAATGAGCTACCAAGGCCTAATCTTTGCTGGTTCTCATAATTTACTTCAACGTCTCATGAGGGATGTTTTGAATTTCCTTCTTTGGTGATGCAGCCTCTCCAGCTCATTTTACTCGCTTGCATTGCAGCAGCCTCCGTTTGGCTTCCTTTCACAAATTCTTCAGTTTGCACCAACTTCTCGCTTCTTACCAGTGACTTGTGATGTGACATCAGTTGTTACCCCCGGACCTGCACTGTCACTTCAAGGCTTTGAAGGTTACGTTTAATTCGGTGAAATATAAGTGGGAAGCTACAAAGACACAGATTGTATTGTGAGAGAGAGTAAACGGTGTCATCTGGCGTTTGTTGTGGCAGAGTGTGAATGCAAGTAAGGTTAACCGGTCAAGTTGCAAAGTGTCAAAATCTCAAAGTTTTTGGGTGGAAATAGATTTGTCAGCACCAAATCTTCATGCAAAACGAACCGCTATTTCTCCCGCCCGAATTGCTAACGTACAGCAACAGAAATTGTTCAATATTAAAGCAAATTACTGCGGATGTGAAATCTCAAAGAAAAAGGGGAAAAGATGGAAAATCTCAGCGGTTCTGGCAGCATCTGTGAAGAGAGAACTGAGCAATTTTTTCGACTCAGGGTCACTCTTCGGCAGAGCAAATCAGTTTATCATTCAATCGTTACACTCTGTTGTCGTTGCTATACTTTTAAAATGTTCCTCCAGGTTTTCTTGAGGTAAATCCTATTATGCATTCAAAGGAAAATACCGCGGATGCTGCAAATCTGCAAGAGAAACTAATAGTGAGAGGATAAAATCTTTAAAATTCTGAGGTTATCCGTGGTGCCAGACACAGAGTTAAAGTTTCAAATGCGCGATATCCATCTACACGGCTGAAGCGAGGAGGAAATGCGATGGGGTAGGTGAGCAAAATTGAAGATGAGCGGAAAATGTGAGTTTAAAGGTTTGAAAAAAATGCTACAGCACACAAGGAAAAGCGAGCTTTAAGGTTCGCGTTGCAGGGATTGCGCCAACATTTTCTGCATTCACCATGAAATGTTCAGCATCACTCCAGCCGTGAATTTCCATTGAAGGCACTGCTGAGATTTGAACTCAGGATCTCCTGTTTACTCGACAGGCGCTTTAACCATCTAATCCACAGCACCAGCATGCGAGCTTAGGGTGCAAGTTTAGAACAGATTTCAATCATTTTGATTCAACATCAGTTTTCTTGCCATCTCATGCGGGCCTTCCGAGTGCATATTAAAAAATTCTTTGGAACTGTAAAATTGTATTTATTACTGGAAATGCTGGATTTGTAGCAGTTCTGCATGGGATTAGTAAACAAACAGGAAATGATTGGTCGAACTGGGAAGTGAGTGAACATGACCAGAAATCTATTGTGGTATAATACAGGACAATGTCAGGAGAGAATTTTAAAATGAACTGAAAATGTAGCAAACTTCTTGACAATTCTCCATGGCTGTTGCTCTTTAGCAAAGATGATATTTTCACCGCTCTTCCATTTTCCTTGACCCGTTCTGCATTCTTTCTTCGTCTTTTTTGTTGTTCATTGGGAAGCAAACATCTTGAGCCAAAGTAAGAGCCCTGATAGGGACTTGAACGCTGGACCCTCATAATAAAAGTCTGAAGCTCTACCGAATGAGTTACCAAGGCCTGATCTTTGCTGGTTCTCATAATTTACTTCAACGTCTCATGAGGGATGTTTTGAATTTCCTTCTTTGGTGATGCAGCCTCTCCAGCTCATTTTACTCACAGGCATTGCAGCAGCCTCCATTTGGCTTCCTTTCACAAATTCTTCAGCTTGCACCAACTACTCGCTTCTTACCAGTGACTTGTGATGTGACATCAGTTGTTTCCCCCGGACCTGCACTGTCACTTCAAGGCTTTGAAAATTACGTTTAATTCGGTGAAATATAAGTGGAAAGCTACAAAGACACAGATTGTATTGTGAGAGAGAGTAAAGGGTGTCATCTGGTGTTTGTTGTGGCAGAGTGTGAATGCAAGTAAGGTTAACCGGTCAAGTTGCAAAGTGTCAAAATCTCAAAGTTTTTGGTTGGAAATAGATTTGTCAGCACCAAATCTTCATGCAAAACGGACCGCTATTTCTCCCGCCGAATTGTTCTTGCTAACGTACAGCAACAGAAATTGTTCAATATAAAAGCAAATTACTGCGGATGTGAAATCTCAAAGAAAAAGGGGAAAAGATGGAAAATCTCAGCGGTTCTGGCGGCATCTGGGAAGAGAGAACTGAGCAATTTTTTCGACTCAGGGTGACTCTTTGGCAGAGCAAATCAGTTAATCATTCAATCGTTACACTCTGTTGTCGTTGCTATACTTTTAAAATGTTCCTCCAGGTTTTCTTGAGGTAAATCCTATTATGCATTCAAAGGAAAATACCGCGGATGCTGCAAATCTGCAAGAGAAACTAAAAGTGAGAGGATAAAATCTTTAAAAATCTGAGGATATCCGTGGTGCCAGACACAGAGTTAAAGTTTCAAATGCGCGTGATCCTTCTACGGGGCTGAAACGAGGAGGAAATGCGATGGTGTAGGTGAGCAAATTTGAAGATGAGCGGGAAATGGGAGTTGAACGATTTGAAGAAAGTGCTTCAGCACAGAAGGGTAAACAAGTTTTAAGGTTTGCGCTGCAGAGACATTGCCAACATTTTTTGCATTCACCCTGCAATGTTGTGCATCACTCCAGCTGCTAACTTCCATTGAAGGCACTGCTGAGAATTGAACTCAGGACCTCCTGTCTGCAAGACAGGCTCTTTAACCATCTAAGCCACAGCACCAGCATGCAAGATTAGCGTGCAAGTTTAGAACAAATTTCAATCATTTTGATTCAACATCAGTTTTCCTGACATCTCATACGGGCCTTCCGAGTGCAAATTAAAATTTTCATTGGCACTGGTCTTTGAAACTGTAAAATTGCACTTATTACTGGAAATGCTGGATTTGTAGCAGTACTCATGGGATAAGTAAACAAACAGGAAATGATTGGTCGAACTGGGAAGTGAGTGAACATGACAAGAAATGTATTGTGGTATAATACAGGACAATGTCAGGAGAGAATTTTAACATGAACTGAAAATGAAGCAAACTTCTTGACAATTCTCCATGGCTGTTGCTCTTTAGCAAAGATGATATTGTCACCGATCTTCCATTTTCCCTGACCCGTTCTGCATTCTTTATTCTTCTTTTTTGTTGTTCATTGGGAAGCAAACGTCTTGAGCCAAAGTAAGAGCCCTGATAGGGACTTGAACGCTGGACCCTCATAATAAAAGTCTAAAGCTCTACCGCATGAGCTACCAAGGTCTAATCTTTGCTGGTTCTCATAAGTTACTTCAAAGTCTCATGAGGGATATTTTGAATTTCCTTCTTTGGTGATGCAGCCTCTCCAGCTCATTTTACTCGCAGGCACAGCAGCAGCCTCCGTTTGGCTTCCTTTCACAAATTCTTCAGCTTGCACCAACTACTCGCTTCTCACCAGTGACTTGTGATGTGACATCAGTTGTTACCCCCGGACCTGCACTGTCACTTCAAGGCTTTGAAGGTTACGTTTAATTCGGTGAAATATAAGTGGGAAGCTACAAAGACAGAGATTGTATTGTGAGAGAGAGTAAACGGTGTGATCTGGCGTTTGTTGTGGCAGAGTGTGAATGCAAGTAAGGTTAACCGGTCAAGTTGCAAAGTGTCAAAATCTCAAAGTTTTTGGGTGGGAATAGATTTGTCAGCACCAAATCTTCATCCAAAACGGACCGCTATTTCTCCCGCCCGAATTGTTCTTGCTAACGTACAGCAACAGAAATTGTTCAATATTAAAGCAAATTACTGCGGATGTGAAATCTCAAAGAAAAAGGGGAAAAGCTGGAAAATCTCAGCGGTTCTGGCAGCATCTGTGAAGAGAGAACTGCGCAATTTCTTCGACTCAGGGTCACTCTTAGGCAGAGCAAATCAGTTAATCATTCAATCGTTAAACTCTGTTGTCGTTGCTATAATTTTAAAATGATCCTCCTGGTTTTCTTGAGGTAAATCCTATTCTGCATTCAAAGGAAAATACCGCGGATGCTGCAAATCTGCAAGAGAAACTAAAAGTGAGAGGATAAAATCTTTAAAAATCTGAGGATATCCGAGGTGCCAGACACAGAGTTAAAGTTTCAAATGCTGGTGATCCTTCTGCAGGGCTGATGCGAGGAGGAAATGCAAAATTGAAGATGAGTTGAAAATATGAGTTAAAAGGTTTGAAGAAAGTGCTGCAGCACACAACGCAAAGCGAGCTTTAAAGTTTGCATTGCAGGGATTGTGCCAACATTCACAGCATTCACCTTTAAATGTTGAGCATCACTCCAGCAGTTAATTTCCATTGAAGGCACTGCTGAGATTTGAACTCAGGATCTCCTGTTTACTAGACAGGCGCTTTAACCATCTAAGCCACAGCACCAGCATGCCAGCTTAGTGTGCAAGTTTAGAACAGATTTCAAACATTTTGATTCAACATCAGTTTTCTTGCCATCTCATACGGGCCTTCTGAGTGCAAATTAAAATATTCATTGGCAATGGTCTTTGAAACTGTAAAATTGCATTTATTCCTGGAAATGCTGGATTTGTAGCAGTTCTGCATGGGATAAGTAAGCAAACAGGAAATGATTGGTCGAACTGGGAAGTGAGTGAACATGACCAGAAATCTATTGTGGTATAATGCAGGACAATGTCAGGAGAGAATTTTAACATGAACTGAAAATGTAGCAAACTGCTTGACAATTCTCCATGGCTGTTGCACTTTAGCAAAGATGATATTGTCACCGTTCCTCCATTTTCCCTGACCCGTTCTGCATTCTTTATTGTTCTTTTTTGTTGTTCATTGGGAAGCAAACGTCTTGAGCCAAAGTAAGAGCCCTGATAGGGACTTGAACGCTGGACCTTCATATTAAAATTCCGAAGCTCTATCAAATGAGCTACCAAGGCCTAATCTTTGCTGGTTCTCTAAGTTACTTCAAAGTCTCATGAGGGATGTTTTGAATTTCCTTCTTTGGTGATGCAGCCTCTCCAGCTCATTTTACTCGCAGGCATAGCAGCAGCCTCCGTTTGGCTTCCTTTCACAAATTCTTCAGCTTGCACCAACTACTCGCTTCTTACCAGCGACTTGTGATGTGACAACAGCTGTCACCCCCGGACCTGCACTGTCACTTCAAGGCTTTGAAGATTACGTTTAATTCGGTAATTATAAGTGGGAAGCTACAAAGACACAGATTGTATTGTGAGAGAGAGTAAAGGGTGTCGTCTGGTGTTTGTTGTGGCAGAGTGTGAATGCAAGTAAGGTTAACCGGTCATGTTGCAAAGTGTCAAAATCTCAACGTTTTTGGGTGGGAATAGATTTGTCAGCACCAAATCTTCATGCAAAACGGACCGCTATTTCTCCCGCCCGAATTGTTCTTGTTAACGTACAGCAACAGAAATTGTTCAATATAAAAGCAAATTACTGCGGATGTGAAATCTCAAAGAAAAAGGGGAAAAGATGGAAAATCTCAGCGGTTCTGGCGGCATCTGGGAAGAGAGAACTGAGCAATTTTTTCGACTCACGGTCACTCTTCGGCAGAGCAAATCAGTTAATCATTCAATCGTTACACTCTGTTGTCGTTGCTATACTTTTAAAATGTTCCTCCAGGTTTTCTTGAGGTATATCCTATTATGCATTCAAAGGAAAATACCGCAGATGCTGCAAATCTGCAAGAGAAACTAAAAGTGAGAGGATAAAATCTTTAAAAATCTGAGGAGTGGTGCAGACACAGAGTTAAAGTTTCAAATGCACGTGATCCTTCTACAGGACTGAAGCGAGGAGGAAATGCGATGGTGTAGGTGAGCAAAATTTAAGATCAGCCGAAAATGGGAGTTAAAAGGTTTGAAAAAAGTGCATTCAAAGGAAAATACCGCGGATGCTGCAAATCTGCAAGAGAAACTAAAAGTGAGAGGATAAAATCTTTAAAAATCTGAGGATATCCGAGGTGCCAGACACAGAGTTAAAGTTTCAAATGCTGGTGATCCTTCTGCAGGGCTGATGCGAGGAGGAAATGCAAAATTGAAGATGAGTTGAAAATATGAGTTAAAAGGTTTGAAGAAAGTGCTGCAGCACACAACGCAAAGCGAGCTTTAAAGTTTGCGTTGCAGGGATTGTGCCAACATTCACAGCATTCACCTTTAAATGTTGAGCATCACTCCAGCAGTTAATTTCCATTGAAGGCACTGCTGAGATTTGAACTCAGGATCTCCAGTTTACTAGACAGGCACTTTAACCATCTAAGCCACAGCACCAGCATGCAAGCTTAGCGTGCAAGTTTAGAACAGATTTCAATCATTTTGATTCAACATCAGTTTTCCTGACATCTCATACGGGCCTTCCGAGTGCAAATTAAAATATTCATTGGCACTGGTCTTTGAAACTGTAAAATTGCATTTATTACTGGAAATGCTGAATTTGTAGCAGTTCAGAATGGGATAAGTAAACAAACAGGAAATGCTTGGTCGAATTGGGAAGTGAGTGAACATGACCAGAAATCTATTGTGGTTTAATACAGGACAATGTCAGGAGAGAGTTTTAACATGAACTGAAAATGTAGCAAACTTCTTGACAATTCGCCATGGCTGTTGCTCTTCAGCAAAGATGATATTGTCACCGTTCTTCCATTTTCCCTGACCCGTTCTGCATTCTTTCTTCGTCTTTTTTGTTGCTCATTGGGAAGCAAACGTCTTGAGCCAAAGTAAGAGTCCTGATAGGGACTTGAACGCTGGGCCCTCATATTAAAAGTCTGAAGCTCTACCGAATGAGCTACCAAGGCCCAATCTTTGCTGGTTCTCATAAGTTACTTCAACGTCTCATGAGGGATGTTTTGAATTTCCTTCTTTGGTGATGCAGCCTCTCCAGCTCATTTTACTCGCAGGCAAAGCAGCAGCCTCCGTTTGGAATCCTTTCACAAATTCTTCAGCTTGCACCAACTACTCGCTTCTTACCAGTGACTTGTGATGTGACAACAGTTGTTACCCCCGGACCTGCTCTGTCACTTCAAGGCTTTGAAGATTACGTTTAATTCGGTGAAATATAAGTGGGAAGCTACAAAGACACAGATTGTATTGTGAGAGAGAGTAAAGGGTGTCATCTGGTGTTTGTTGTGGCAGAGTGTGAATGCAAGTAAGGTTAACCGGTCAAGTTGCAAAGTGTCAAAATCTCAAAGTTTTTGGGTGGAAATAGATTTGTCAGCACCAAATCTTCATGCAAAACGGACCGCTATTTCTCCCGCCCGAATTGTTCTTGCTAACGTACAGCAACATAAATTGTTCAATATAAAAGCAAATTAGTGCGGATGTGAAATCTCAAAGAAAAAGGGGAAAAGATGGAAATTCTCAGCGGTTCTGGAAGCATCTGTGAAGGAAGAACTGAGCAATTTTTTCGACTCAGGGTCACTCTTAGGCAGAGCAAATCAGTTAATCATTCAATCGTTACACTCTGTTGTCGTTGCTATACTTTTAAAATGTTCCTCCAGGTTTTCTTGAGGTAAATCCTATTATGCATTCAGAGGAAAATACCGTGGATGCTGCAAATCTGCAAGAGAAACTAAAAGTGAGAGGGTAAAATCTTTAAGAATCTGAGGATATCCGTGGTGCCAGACACAGAGTTAAAGTTTCAAATGCGCGATATCCTTCTACAAGGCTGAAGCGAGGAGGGAATGAGATGGTGTAGGTGAGCAAAATTGAAGATGAGCGGAAAATGGGAGTTAAAAGGTTTGAAAAAAGTGCTTCAGCACACAAGGGAAAGCGAGCTTTAAGGTTGGTGTTGCAGGGATTGTGTCAACATTTTCTGCATTCACCATGAAATGTTGAGCATCACTCCAGCAGTCAATTTCCATTGAAGGCACTAGCTGAGATTTAAACTCAGGATCTCCTGTTTCTTGACAGGCGCTTTAACCATCTAAGCCACAGCACCAGCATGCAAGCTTAGCGTGCAAGTTTAGAACAGATTTCAATCATTTTGATTCAACATCAGTTTTCTTGCCATCTCATACGGGCCTTCCGAGTGCATATTAAAACATTCTTTGGAACTATCAAATTGCATTTATTACTGGAAATGCTGGATTTGTAGCAGTTCTGCATGGGATAAGTAAACAAACAGGAAATGATTGGTCGAACTGGGAAGTGAGTGAACATGACCAGAAATCTATTGTGGTTTAACACAGGACAATGTCAGGAGAGAGTTTTAACATGAACTGAAAATGTAGCAAACTTCTTAACAATTCTCCATGGCTGTTGCTCTTTAGCAAAGATGATATTGTCACCGCTCTTCCATTTTCCCTGACCCGTTCTGCATTCTTTATTCTTCTTTTTTGTTGTCATTGGGAAGCAAACATCTTGAGCCAAAGTAAGAGCCCTGATAGGGACTTGAACGCTGGACCCTCATATTAAAAGTCTGAAGCTCTACCGAATGTGCTACCAAGGCCCAATCTTTGCTGGTTCTCATAATTTACTTCAATGTCTCATGAGGGATGTTTTGAATTTCCTTCTTTGGTGATGCAGCCTCTCCAGCTCATTTTACTCGCAGGCATAGCAGCAGCCTCCGTTTGGCTTCCTTTCACAAATTCTTCAGCTTGCACCAACTACTCGCTTCTTACCAGTGACTTGTGATGTGACATCAGTTGTTACCCCCGGACCTGCACTGTCACTTCAAGGCTTTGAAGATTACGTCTAATTCAATGAAATATAAGTGGGAAGCTACAAAGACACAGATTGTATTGTGAGAGAGAGTAAACGGTGTCATCTGGCGTTTGTTGTGGCAGAGTGTGAATGCAAGTAAGGTTAACCGGTCAAGTTGCAAAGTGTCAAAATCTCAAAGTTTTTGGGTGGAAATAGATTTGTCAGCACCAAATCTTCATGCAAAACGGACCGCTATTTCTCCCGCCCGAATTGTTCTTGCTAACGTACAGCAACAGAAATTGTTCAATATTAAAGCAAATTACTGCGGATGTGAAATCTCAAAGAAAAAGGGGAAAAGATGGAAAAGCTCAGCGGTTCTGGCGGCATCTGGGAAGAGAGAACTGAGCAATTTTTTCGACTCAGGGTGACTCTTCGGCAGAGCAAATCAGTTAATCATTCAATCGTTACACTCTGTTGTCGTTGCTATACTTTTAAAATGTTCCTCCAGGTTTTCTTGAGGTAAATCCTATTATGCATTCAGAGGAAAATACCGTGGATGCTGCAAATCTGCAAGAGAAACTAAAAGTGAGAGGGTAAAATCTTTAAGAATCTGAGGATATCCGTGGTGCCAGACACAGAGTTAAAGTTTCAAATGCGCGATATCCTTCTACAAGGCTGAAGCGAGGAGGGAATGAGATGGTGTAGGAGGGCAAAATTGAAGATGAGCGGAAAATGGGAGTTAAAAGGTTTGAAAAAAGTGCTTCAGCACACAAGGGAAAGCGAGCTTTAAGGTTGGTGTTGCAGGGATTGTGCCAACATTTTCTGCATTCAACATGAAATGTTGAGCATCACTCCAGCTGTCAATTTCCATTGAAGGCACTAGCTGAGATTTAAACTCAGGATCTCCTGTTTCTTGACAGGCGCTTTAACCATCTAAGCCACAGCACCAGCATGCAAGCTTAGCGTGCAAGTTTAGAACAGATTTCAATCATTTTGATTCAACATCAGTTTTCTTGCCATCTCATACGGGCCTTCCGAGTGCATATTAAAACATTCTTTGGAACTGTAAAATTGCATTTATTACTGGAAATGCTGGATTTGCAGCAGTGTTGCATGGGATAAGTAAACAAACAGGAAATGATTGGTCGAACTGGGAAGTGAGTGAACATGACCAGAAATCTATTGTGGTTTAACACAGGACAATGTCAGGAGAGAGTTTTAACATGAACTGAAAATGTAGCAAACTTCTTAACAATTCTCCATGGCTGTTGCTCTTTAGCAAAGATGATATTGTCACCGCTCTTCCATTTTCCCTGACCCGTTCTGCATTCTTTATTCTTCTTTTTTGTTGTCATTGGGAAGCAAACATCTTGAGCCAAAGTAAGAGCCCTGATAGGGACTTGAACGCTGGACCCTCATATTAAAAGTCTGAAGCTCTACCGAATGTGCTACCAAGGCCCAATCTTTGCTGGTTCTCATAATTTACTTCAACGTCTCATGAGGGATGTTTTGAATTTCCTTCTTTGGTGATGCAGCCTCTCCAGCTCATTGTACTCGCAGGCATAGCAGCAGCCTCCGTTTGGCTTCCTTTCACAAATTCTTCAGCTTGCACCAACTCCTCGCTTCTTACCAGTGACTTGTGATGTGACATCAGTTGTTACCCCCGGACCTGCACTGTCACTTCAAGGCTTTGAAGGTTACGTTTAATTCGGTGAAATATAAGTGGGAAGCTACAAAGTCACAGATTGTATTGTGAGAGAGAGTAAACGGTGTCATCTGGCGTTTGTTGTGGCAGAGTGTGAATGCAAGTAAGGTTAACCGGTCAAGTTGCAAAGTGTCAAAATCTCAAAGTTTTTGGGTGGAAATAGATTTGTCAGCACCAAATCTTCATGCAAAACGGACCGCTATTTCTCCCGCCCGAATTGTTCTTGCTAACGTACAGCAACAGAAATTGTTCAATATTAAAGCAAATTACTGCGGATGTGAAATCTCAAAGAAAAAGGGGAAAAGATGGAAAAGCTCAGCGGTTCTGGCGGCATCTGGGAAGAGAGAACTGAGCAATTTTTTCGACTCAGGGTGACTCTTCGGCAGAGCAAATCAGTTAATCATTCAATCGTTACACTCTGTTGTCGTTGCTATACTTTTAAAATGTTCCTCCAGGTTTTCTTGAGGTAAATCCTATTATGCATTCAAAGGAAAATACCGCGGATGCTGCAAATCTGCAAGAGAAACTAAAAGTGAGAGGATAAAATCTTTAAAATTCTGAGGTTATCCGTGGTGCCAGACACAGAGTTAAAGTTTCAAATGCGCGATATCCTTCTACAAGGCTGAAGCGAGGAGGAAATGCGATGGTGTAGGTGAGCAAAATTGAAGATGAGCGGTGTAAGGTTTTCGGGCAATTCGGCCCTTTTTGGACTGCCCAAGGATAAAACCCAGAGACTGTAAACTGGACACTTTTCAGCCAAGGGAACGTAACCAAATTTCCCAGCAGGCTTGGTCCGCTGAGCCGAGTAGGGGCATAGGTATTTACAAACCCCCCCCAGGAGCTACAAGGAAGAAGGAGCCAGACAACTAGATAAGATTAAAACACAGACAAAGGGGCACGGGAATACACAAGGGGCCTGCCTGCAAGCAGGACAACGGGATGGTCATAGCCCCATGCAGATGTAAATGACTATGCCTCCACCAGAGCAGAATCCAATCAACACCCCATCAACATAGCAGCGATCTCCGGAGCAGATGGAAGACTTTGAAAATCTTCACAAGGGAGCTCAACCTCGTTATCTCAAAAAGCAGACTGGAGGCGGACCGAGGGGAGGTACTCCTATCTTGACAGGTCTGACCGGCTCAAAGGGGGCAGGACCAGCGGGAACTTTAAACCTTATGGATTCAATGCAAAAGGGGCTGGCCGAACACAGGAAAAAGCCAGGTAAAACAATATAAAAGGGGCTGTGTTTCGATTGAGGGTCTCTTGGCTTGACCTCTCCACCTTTGACTTGACCTCCTGCAGCCTGTGACTGTAAGTACCCTGCAGCAGCTTGCGAAACTCCCTTGACTTTGATAGTGGTTGAGGCTTTGGGGAAGGGGACTTGATTTGTGTTCTGTGTCATTGCTAAAACTGTGTAACAATAAGATTTTACGTTGTGTCCGTTATAGTACTTTCTGAATAGACTTAGTTTGTGTTAGAGTTTAAGATTTTATTATAATTTCTTCTGTTTGATGATTTTGACCTGGGTTTTGCAATAAACCTTGATTTGCTGATAATTGGAGTCGTTTAAATTCTTCAATCTCTCACCAGCGATCTCTGACCAAGTCATTGTTAAGATATTCCTCACCTTAATTCCGGGTTCGAGAATCTAGGGTCATCTTGAACGATTCACTCAGGACAGGCTGCTGGTTAGGTAATAAACAGCAGTGTCCTCTTCTCTCTCTTGGGAAAGCTACTCCAGCGAAGTAGGAACCGGGTGGGTGTTGTACCACCGGCAAGAGAGAGAATCACCTGGGCATTGGTGGGGGTCTGGATATCTGTGTGATATAAGCCTCAGGCTTCCGGTTAGGAATAAACGGCAGGCTTGATTCAGTGCTCTCTTCTGTGGAGGTGTCCCAGTGCGGCATCCCCTGGCCTCTGAAGTTTCAGTGCCAGCTGGAGAGAGACACACACAGATACTCAAACCCCAGATATCGGCCCAGTAGTGGAGTAGCAGAGATGGCACCCTCTACAATGGCGACCGCGGCAGGAGCCCGGTGGTTTGGAGTATGTGACTTGGCAGAGGGGGTGAGGGAACGAAGTAAAATGGAGGAGAGAATCTCCTCGTATATGTGGCAAAAGGTCAACCTCACCAAACCTTGGGTCTCAGAACTAATCAATGCGGAGCGACCCGTAATGGTGGCGGCTGCATGGACAGAAAGTAAGGCACACAAACGGCACTTGGAGAAGGCAGTTTGGCTGGTCTGCCTGTCCCAGCAGGTAGTCAAAACAGAGCGAAGGGTCGAAGAATTAGAGCAGGAGTTGGGAGAAGTTAGGGCCAGCGCAGGGGACAGCGCTAGCGCAGCGGAACGACTGCGGGAGGAATTGGCAGAAATGAAACAGGACAGCCTACAGGAAAGCGAGTCTAACCGGTGCGAGAAGGAATATCTCCACTGCCAGATAGTGGAGGGTAAGACAAAGGAATGGAGGCTCCAGGAACTCTATGCTCGGAGTACAGAGCAGTGTAGGAAGCTGGAGGGGAAGTTCCGGGACATCCAGGCAGCGTACCGAGTGGCTCGCGAGGAAGTAGGGGACTGTGCTCACGGGCCGTGCCAGGCACGGATAACAGAGTTGGAGGAGACCTTGTCCAAGGTCAGGGGACAGGTACACCTGGTAGGTCCAGGGGGGTTTCCAAGGGGCAAGGGGCTCCTCGCAGCGGATGATTCCCCAAAGGCTAAGGGGAATCGACCGCCTCCTGAGGCGCCGGGATTGTGTCCGGGTCGGCAGGGGGGGATCGGATTGCACGTTCAGGGGCAAGTCCAAGGGGGGTCGGCAGGGTACCCCCAGCTGGCGGCGTGTCCGCCTGGTTTCGTATGTGGGTCCCCATGGGATGGGGACAGACCGCTGCCTGGGATGCCGGTGATGGGGCCGGGTCAGCAGGTAGGGTTCGGACCGCCCGGTCAGGGGCAGGTCCAAGGGGGGTCAGTGGTGTATCCCCAGATAGCGGCGTCTCCTATATGGGTAGTTAGCCCGGGGACAGGGGGGCTACCCAACGGGGCAGGAGAGCTGGACGCCGGGGAGGCGGAGGAGCAGGAACCCCAGGTAGGGCAGATGTGCCCTGTCAGGCAGAGAAGGTATGGTCCCCCGGCGGGACTGGCGAATAGGGGACCGGTTGAGGGCGACATTATCATTCCTCATGGGGCATCCGCGCTCAGGGGGATGGTGGCCCACGTTCCCAGGCTAACTCCAAAAGGGGATCCGTCGCTTCATTTTATGGCGGTGGAGCAGGCAGCCAGCATTAATGACTGCGACGAGGGGGAGCAAGTAAGGATGCTCCTGATGACCCTAGATGCACAGCTATGCAGGGCAGTGACCTCCGGGAATGGGGGACAACCTGACACATGGGCGGCAGCACAGACTGCTGTGCTGGAGGCAATGGGTTTGAATCTGGGGAGCCCTTTCATGAGGGTGGGGGAAACCAAGCAGCAACCAGGGGAATCTCCCACTATGTTCGCAGACAGGATGTGGATTGTCTATGTGGAGGCGTGCGGGGTCCCCGCGGATAGACTGAATTTAGGGGAGAGAACAGCCCACTGGCTAAAGACCCTAGTAGCCAACTGTCTCCCTAACGTTAGGGCAAAAGCCGAACACTGGTTCGACCCGCAGACCCCGGCCCTTAATGAGGCAGAGGTCCTTAGGAAACTCACCCTCGCATATCGCAATGGGGAGAGGAGTGAGGAAAAGCCCCTTAAGGGTAAGGTGCATGAAATCGCGCCAGCACCCCCTAAGAGAGAGTGGAAGCATGAGGGCACCCGGACCTCCGACAAGAGACCGGTATGCTACAGGTGTGGTAAGGCCGGGCATTTCAAGAGGGAGTGTGAAAACCCTAGCAAGGAGGAGAGGGCTCCCGCAGTAAAGAGTCAGACCCCGGCGGCAGGAGCAGCTGCCCCGGAAACCATCGAATTAAAAAAACTTTTAGCCTTTTTGCAGAGCCTAGCAGCTGGGTCGGGACAGGTGGCAATGGCAACGGGCCAGGGCCTGCCCGCACCCACACCACAAGAACCCGTATGACTACCCAGGGAGCAGCCTCAGGAAAAAGGGAGCGCAGGGGTAGTTCTAGCCCCAGACCCTGGTCCGGTCCAGGTGCAGGGTCCCAATCTGGAGGCTGCCTCAGCGGCTATTTGCAGTTTAAATCCCTTAAGGTGGGACCCATGCGAACGCTACATCAGTCAATTTAAATTGTTCCACCCCATAAGGGCAAGAAAGAGCAAGGTGGGGGGAAGACTGGGGATGGTAGTGGAGAAACCCCCCGTAGAATTAACGACGGTGGGGGAGATCCCTGACTCCACGGTCACACAGCCGGTGACAAGGTGCTGTCCCGAAGGGGCAGTCCCAAAGAAATTGACAGTGCTGCAAGCACCCAGCCCAGGGACAGTAACGATTCCCAAGCCATTACCTGTGGGTCAGGTGGCCTGCCTTAGTATACAGGCTAGGGAGGCAGAGGAGAGGGAGGTATCACCTTGGGCGTGGGAACCATCCAGGGGACGAAGGAGCAATCGGGTCTCCAAGCCCCCGGTAAGATGGTCCCCAGTAGAAGGGAACGGTGAGGGATGTAGGACATTATCCAGTGCTGCCACAGGTAGCCCAGTCTCCGGAGGGAGCAGAAAGGGATCCCCGAACCCCTTTGGGGAAGGAGAGGCAAGGGGCAGTCCGGACCCCCGGGAGGGGGAGGTCTGGCCCGAGCCGTTGGTCCAAACAGGTGAACAGCCCCAGTATAGCGGGGTCCAGTTTTAATTTGGCCACCCGGAGACGGGTGGCATTGTATATAGCATTCCCCCCCTGTTAGTTCTAATTAATGTTTAGTGGTGTGTGGGTTATTTAGGATCGTGGGATCACAGAAGCGCATAGTGCAGTGAAATAATGATTGAGCAGCAGGCACTAGGACCCTGGTGGAGCCGGGCTGTGGACACAGAACCACAGACAGGCTGCGGCAATTTCATGTCAATTTCCCAACTTCAAAGCGGGAGCTGCTGCTGCCGCTGGATAGAAGCCATGCACTTTAAGGTAGGTAGTTCTGTAGAGGCAAGGATGTGTTTTGTCTGTTTTACAGATGGGGCACCCGCCGATGTGGAACTTGCTGATGATCCTGGCGATGGTGGGACCGGGAGAACTCCGCAGAGGCGAGACAGAAGAGTCCTTCGTCTACGGGTGCTCTGGCGGCAGAGCCCCTCTTGTCACTACCGGACAGGGAGACCAGGTGGCCACAGAGCAGACCCGCTACTCACACCTGGGGAGGTGGCCTGGGTGGCTGGGGTCAAACTCGACCAGGTACTCCAGCCACCAGAGCTTCGCCTATGGAGAGGCCTCTGTACTCTGCGAGGAGATACAGGTGGCGACTGACCGGGTTAGGGTGACTGAGGGCAGGCGGGTGTGTTTAACCTGTAAGGGGGACATTCCTTTGGGGAGATGGTGGTGGCCCAGGAAGCTGAGCCTGGACATGAGGGATCGGTCCTCGGACTGGGAACGCCTGGACAACAACACCTACCGGACCATCACAGGCTCACCGGGTAGGATCACCGTTTGCTGGGATAAGTGGTGGGCTTCTGACCAGGGCATTTATTTGTGTTTATGGGGGTCTACCAAGGCATGTCCACAAGGGGCATCGATCACTTTTGTAAGGTGATGGCAGAACCCAGGGAACGGGATGAATTGACCGCAGTGGGGAGGGATGTGTAACGCCCAGGGAAGGGATGACTGTAAAAGCTACCGAACTGCTGGTTCAGGTAAAGCGACCCCTGCCCACAGCCCAACCAATCGACCCTCACAACTGTCCGATCACCACCAGGGGGGCCTGAGAATGGTTTAATGTTTGTCCCCACAAAGAAAATGTTGTACCAGGGGGTACATTATGCTGTCGCCTCAGTTGTACTGAACCTCTCAGCTGCAGGTATCGACGATGGAGGAAAAATGAAGAGCCTTCAACGGGAAGAAGCGAAGTGCAGCCCAGAAAAGAGCATCCTTAGTGAAATAAAGAGATTCAAATGTAAATAGGTGTATGGATTCGCGGGTTTCAGTTACTTGATTGTGATATATGTACAGGGACCCTTACGTTTGGGGTTCCGGTGAAATGTGTGTATGTTACTGTGTGTTTGAATTAAGTATGGTCTTGTCTTTCCCTTTCAATGAAATTAGGGGTAGCCTAGATTAAGGGAACTGTCTTGGGACTTGTAGTTTCGCATGTTGTTGAGGGGGGGGCCTACGGTCCACACAAAAGGAAATGAATTGCCCTTCACCTGTGTCGATACGGTCCAAGCAGGTAGGGACGTATCGAAGGGGCATCTGTAAGGTTTTCGGGCAATTCGGCCCTTTTTGGACTGCCCAAGGATAAAACCCAGAGACTGTAAACTGGACACTTTTCAGCCAAGGGAACGTAACCAAATTTCCCAGCAGGCTTGGTCCGCTGAGCCGAGTAGGGGCATAGGTATTTACAAACCCCCCCCAGGAGCTACAAGGAAGAAGGAGCCAGACAACTAGATAAGATTAAAACACAGTCAAAGGGGCACGGGAATACACAAGGGGCCTGCCTGCAAGCAGGACAACGGGATGGTCATAGCCCCATGCAGATGTAAATGACTATGCCTCCACAAGAGCAGAATCCAATCAACACCCCATCAACATAGCAGCGATCTCCGGAGCAGATGGAAGACTTTGAAAATCTTCACAAGGGAGCTCAACCTCGTTATCTCAAAAAGCAGACTGGAGGCGGACCTAGGGGAGGTACTCCTATCTTGACAGGTCTGACCGGCTCAAAGGGGGCAGGACCAGCGGGAACTTTAAACCTTATGGATTCAATGCAAAAGGGGCTGGCCGAACACAGGAAATAGCCAGGTAAAACAATATAAAAGGGGATGTATTTCGATTGAGGGTCTCTTGGCTTGACCTCTCCACCTCTGACTTGACCTCCTGCAGCCTGTGACTGTAAGTACCCTGCAGCAGCTTGCGAAACTCCCTTGACTTTGATAGTGGTTGAGGATTTGGGGAAGGGGACTTGATTTGTGTTCTGTGTCATTGCTAAAACTGTGTAACAATAAGATTTTACGTTGTGTCCATTATAGTACTTTCTGAATAGACTTAGTTTGTGTTAGAGTTTAAGATTTTATTATAATTTCTTCTGTTTGATGATTTTGACCTGGGTTTTGCAATAAACCTTGATTTGCTGATAATTGGAGGGAATGCAAGCTTTAAGGTTCGCGTTGCAGGGATTGCGCCAACATTTTCTGCATTTACCATGAAATGTTCAGCATCACTCCAGCTGTTAATTTCCATTGAAAGCACTGCTGAGATTTGAACTCAAGATCTCCTGTTTACTAGACAGGCGCTTTAACCATCTAAGCCACAGCACCAGCATGTGAGCTTAGGGTGCAAGTTTAGAACAGATTTCAATCATTTTGATTCAACACCAGTTTTCTTGCCATCTCATACGGGCCTTCCGAGTGCATATTAAAATATTCTTTGGAACTGTAAAATTGCATTTATTACTGGAAATGCTGGATTTGTAGCAGTTCTGCATGGGATTAGTAAACAAACAGGAAATGATTGGTCGAACTGGGAAGTGAGTGAACATGACCAGAAATCTATTGTGGTATAATACAGGACAATGTCAGGAGAGAATTTTAACATTAACTGAAAATGATGCAAACTTCTTGACAATTCTCCATGGCTATTGCACTTTAGCAAAGATGATATTGTCACCGTTCTTCCATTTTCCCTGACCCGTTCTGCATTCTTTATTCTTCTATTTTGTTGTTCATTGGGAAGCAAACGTCTTGAGCCAAAGTAAGAGCCCTGATAGGAACTTGAACGCTGGACCCTCATAATAAAAGTCTGAAGCTCTACCGAATGAGCTACCAAGGCCCAATCTTTGCTGGTTCTCATAATTTACTTCAACGTCTCATGAGGGATGTTTTGAATTTCCTTCTTTGGTGATGCAGCCTCTCCAGCTCATTTTACTCGCAGGCATAGCAGCAGCCTCCGTTTGGCTTCCTTTCACAAATTCTTCAGCTTGCACCAACTACTCGCTTCTTACCAGTGACTTGTGATGTGACAACAGTTGTTACCCCCGGTCCTGCACTGTCACTTCAAGGCTTTGAAGATTACGTTTAGTTCGGTGAAATATAAGTGGGAAGCTACAAAGACACAGATTGTATTGTGAGAGAGAGTAAAGGGTGTCATCTGGTGTTTGTTGTGGCAGAGTGTGAATGCAAGTAAGGTTAACCGGTCAAGTTGCAAAGTGTCAAAATCTCAAAGTTTTTGGGTGGGAATAGATTTGTCAGCACCAAATCTTCATGCAAAACGGACCGCTATTTCTCCCGCCCGAATTGTTCTTGCTAACGTACAGCAACAGAAATTGTTCAATATAAAAGCAAATTACTGCGGATGTGAAATCTCAAAGAAAAAGGGGAAGAGATGGAAATTCTCAGCGGTTCTGGCGGCATCTGGGAAGAGAGAACTGAGCAATTGTTTCGACTCAGGGTGACTCTTCAACAGAGCAAATCAGTTAATCTTTCAATCGTTACACTCTGTTGTCGTTGCTATACTTTTAAAATGTTCCTCCAGGTTTTCTTGAGGTATATCCTATTATGCATTCAAAGGAAAATACCGCGGATGCTGCAAATCTGCAAGAGAAACTAAAAGTGAGAGGATAAAATCTTTAAAATTCTGAGGTTATCCGTGGTGCCAGACACAGAGTTAAAGTTTCAAATGCGCGATATCCTTCTACAAGGCTGAAGCGAGGAGGAAATGCGATGGTGTAGGTGAGCAAAATTGAAGATGAGCGGAAAATGTGAGTTTAAAGGTTTGAAAAAATTGCTTCAGCACACAAGGGAAAGAGAGCTTGAAGGTTCGCGTTGCAGGGGTCGTGCCAACATTTTCTGCATTTACCAGGAAAAGTCAGACATTACTCCAGCTGTTAATTTCCATTGAAGGCACTGCTGAGATTTGAACTCACAATCACCTGTTTACTAGACAGGCACTTTAACCATCTAAGCCACAGCACCAGCATGCATGCTTAGCGTGCAAGTTTAGAACAGATTTCAATCATTTTGATTCAACATCAGTTTTCCTGACATCTCATACGGGCCTTCCGAGTGCAAATTAAAATATTCATTGGCACTGGTCTTTGAAACTGTAAAATTGCATTTATTACTGGAAATGCTGGATTTGTAGCAGTTCTGCATGGGATAAGTAAACAAACAGGAAATGATTGGTCGAACTGGGAAGTGAGTGAACATGACCAGAAATCTATTGTGGTATAATACAGGACAATGTCAGGAGAGAATTTTAACATGAACTGAAAATGAAGCAAACTTCTAGACAATTCTCCATGGCTGTTGCACTTTAGCAAAGATGATATTGTCACCGTTCTTCCATTTTCCCTGACCCGTTCTGCATTCTTTATTCTTCTTTTTTGTTGTTCATTGGGAAGCAAACGTCTTGAGCCAAAGTAAGAGCCCTGATAGGGACTTGAACGCTGGACCCTCATAATAAAAGTATGAAGCTCTACCGAATGAGATACCAAGGCCCAATCTTTGCTGGTTCTCATAATTTACTTCAACGTCTCATGAGGGATGTTTTGAATTTCCTTCTTTGGTGATGCAGCCTCTCCAGCTCATTTTACTCGCAGGCATCGCAGCAGCCTCCGTTTGGCTTCCTTTCACAAATTCTTCAGCTTGCACCAACTACTCGCTTCTTACCAGTGACTTGTGATGTGACATCAGTTGTTACCCCCGGACCTGCACTGTCACTTCAAGGCTTTGAAGGTTACGTTTAATTCGGTGAAATATAAGTGGGAAGCTACAAAGACACTGATTGTATTGTGAGAGAGAGTAAAGGGTGTCATCTGGTGTTTGTTGTGGCAGAGTGTGAATGCAAGTAAGGTTAACCGGTCAAGTTGCAAAGTGTCAAAATCTCAAAGTTTTTGGGTGGAAATAGATTTGTCAGCACCAAATCTTCATGCAAAACGGACCGCTATTTCTCCCGCCCAAATTGTTCTTGCTAACGTACAGCAACAGAAATTGTTCAATATTAAAGCAAATTACTGCGGATGTGAAATCTCAAAGTAAAAGGGGAAAAGATGGAAAATCTCTGCGGTTCTGGCGGCATCTGGGAAGAGAGAACTGAGCAATTTTTTCAACTCAGGGTCACTCGTAGTCAGAGCAAATCAGTTAATCATTCAATCGTTACACTCTGTTGTCGTTGCTATACTTTTAAAATGTGCCTGCAGGTTTTCTTGAGGTAAATACTATCATGCATTCAAAGGAAAATACCGCGGATGCTGCAAATCTGCAAGAGAAACTAAAAGTGAGAGGGTAAAATCTTTAAAAATCTGAGGATCTCCGTGGTGCCAGACAGAGAGTTAAAGTTTTAAATGCGCGTGATCCTGTCAAATCCCAAATTTCTTTACCCGTCAGTCTGTCCTCAATAAAAGTCGAGATGGATTTGCAGTTACAGCATTAGTTATTTTATTTGACTTGCAAGCTTGATTCATCTCAGAGGCATAAGACACATCCAGTCTACTACACCCCGGAAAGCGAATGAAAAAAGAGACAAAGGGATCTCTGCAACTCAATTCAAATGGTATCAAGTTTCACATACACGATTCCCATAGGTCATCCTATACCCCTCCTGACCTAGTCAGACATTCTGATTGGCTCACTTCCAATCCCTTCCTCTGGCCCCTATTACCCAGCATCCTTTTCTCCTCCTTTGGTGGACACACCTCCTCCTTGCTTTGCCATGCGGTCTGAAATCATTTGTCTGTGAACTCACCAGAATGAGACTGGCGTATCTCTACATTACAGTAACTAATATCTCTAAAGTAACTATTTTATATCACATTCGTCATTCCCTCCTTTTATCATTCCATGATAACCGAACTATCAAATCCATAGCTACGGTCCCTCATCTAAAAAGATCTGTCACTGCATTTCCAATTCCTGGCGTAGCTGCACCCTCATGGATTTTGACAGCTAAGATTTTAGGGGCGTTGATCTGTTCCAGTGTACCCCACATTCTACCCATCACACATTTAAGGATGGCTGGGCCCACAAAGATGCAGCCGATAGCCACCACTAAATGCATGACCATATTTATCAACCAGTCCTTCCAACCTCCAAATCCCCAGTTACCCCAAGCGCCAGGATCCTGCATTCCGTCTAGGTGATCCCGTATGTGATCCATAAATTTAGTGATGTTCGCGGTCAAGTCCTGAACTCCCATGATACACTTGTCCTGCACTATGGCGCATACCCCACCCTCACGGGCCAGAAGATAGTCAAGAGCATACCGGTTCTGCATTGCAAACAACCGTAGCTGAGGCAATTCCTTGGTTATTGCCCCGAGGGCTCCCAAGGTTTCATTTCCCAAGATGGTAAGGCCACAAATAAAATAATTCCTATTGCTGACAGCCAAGGAACCCCCCAGTAGCCCAGTTTATCTAGCTTCGAAATGCCCATTCGGGCCGCCTAGCAATGCGGAAAGCCCTCGTCCCAACAGTGATATGAGAGACATTCCCCCAGCCACAAAGGAGCTGGAGGCCGGCGTTCAATGGAACGCAAGTGGTGTTGTAACAAACGCATTGGCCAGACGCCTGGGTGATATGGCACCTCCTGTCCGTACAGGTGGGGAACAGACATGTTATATTCGTTTCCACCTGTACCAGCAAACAGCCGTATCCTTCACTGCTGAAACAATTCTCGTACGACCGGGAATCCCTATTGGGAGTGAAGTGGCTAGGTATATATGCCCTCCACCGTTGCAGCCTATCATACTGTGAATGGGAATTATCCCGAGGAAGGGATAGGCAAATAGCCGGTGGTACGGAACCCGGATCGTAAGGAAGAGTGACTTGCTCGGGCGGTGGCTCGGAACGTTGACAATGAACCACCGTTTGGGGAGTTCCCCAAAGCGGTGAAACAGAAAATAACCTAGACACAGCTGCGGGGTTCGGGTAGCAGACAACCCGTCCATGGCCATACAAGCAGTGGTAAATCTGGTAGAAGTGATTCATACTACCCAGGTTTTCCTCAGGTTGGCCTTTAACTAAATTAAGTGTATCTCCCGACAACCTACGTTCTAGCTGTACTTCCCTTCTCACACGCCCCGTCCTCTCTCTCGTCCCTCTCGCTCTCTCACAATCTCTTCCTACGCTCTCCTGACGGTCTGATGTTACCTTTATCGCACCAATCTTAACACATCCAAAATCAAACTTACATGTACTCCAAAAACGAGGCAATGTCCATATAATGTTCCCTTCCCATCGCCGGGACCAGTGCAATTGCTTCATGACTCCTGCATTCTCCTTAACTTTGACGACCTTCCATGAGTCGATACCATGTCTTCGTATATGGGGGCAGCGAAGAACATCACCTTTGCATAGGTGATGTATCCTTGTAGATTGGTTCGGGTTACAAATATAGATAATATTCCCCTTTTCTATGTCCGTCGCCAATAACACTCCAAGCGAGGTGAGGCCAAATATCACACAGACGGTACATTGCCACCCCATCATGCTCCACACCTGTAAAACAGCACTGGAGAAGGGAGGCAGGTTAATCTGTCCAAGAAAATGAGGCCCGTTATCAGAACTCAACTGAGCTGGTCTACTGTACCGGGGAATGATTTCCCGCATCAGAACTTTAACCACAGTAGCAGCTTTATTATCGGTAGTCGGATATGCCTCAACCCATCTGCTGAACCCATCCACAATGACCAAAACATATTTATAACATTGACACCTTTCCAACTCAATGTAATCCATTTGGAGCGTCTCAAAGGGACCACTGGGCAATGGGGTTTGCCCCAACCCACAAGGGATACCTTTTCCGGTGTTATATTGCTGACAAATCAAACACCGATTACTGATACTCTGGGCCAACCCCTGCATTTTAGGGTGCCACCAAGTGTCCAGCAACAAATCACTAGTCCCCCGAGCCCCACAATGAGTGCAAAGTGTACACATTCGATGACTCATAAAGCCAGTACATCAGACATACAAGTCTGATGTGCTGGCGTGGTCCATAAAGAAGAAACAGAATCATATGTACAACCTAACCGTTTCCACATTTGTTTATCACTCTCAGGAGCGTCCTCCTGTAACCTTATGATGTCTTGGATGGTTGGCATTGACTTGTCAGAAGCAGACATATTTATAGTAGATCGTTTAGTCTGACTTAACATTTTAGGCACCACCACTTGCTGAATTTGCGCGGCTGTCCGCGCTGCACAATCTGCTTGTTCATTACCAACGTCAACTGGGGTCTAACCATTTGTGTGGGCAGCGCATTTAATAACTGAAATCTGCGCGGGCATAAGGATGGCCTGCAGTAAGTCATTAACTAAACCCCGGTGGGATATTTGACCACACATAATCATGTCAGGTTGTTCTGACGAAATGTCACTCAAATCGACCCTTATTGTGGTAGTTTCCAGAATCAAGGCTAAACAGTCGTGGCCAGGTGCGTCTTCATGGACCACTAAGAAAACAGGCTGGATTGATAGTGGTACAGTGTTTAAATGTCAGACGTGGATTGTTCAAAAGGTATATCTCATACCTATTCTGACGAGCTGCGGTAAGATGCTGAGTCTGCAGTTGCCTCAGTAGTGCGATGACCGAGTGGGAGCTATACACCGTAATATCCTGTTGGAGGGTGAGAGCATGTAACGGCTATGCGATGGCATTGATTGAACGTAAATCCTGTACTAATCGGTACTGGTCTGGTTTGGCTGGTTTAGGCACAGCAAGTATGGGGGTGTTACATTCTGATTGGCAAGGGACCAAAATACCCTGTTGCAACAGCTCTTGGGTTAATTTGTCTATAGACGGAGCATCTTGGGATTTCAGGGGGTGTTGCCGAATGGAAGGTAGCTTTACATGATCCTTAATCGTTATCTTTATAGGTGTAACATTTGTCTTTCCCACTTGTGATGGTTATTTCGCCCAGACCTGTGGATTGACATATTCCAAAACATCATGTCCCCAGTGATGCTGCAGTCGAGTGTTAATTGTTTCAGGGACCTCAAAATATTTTATGGCAGTGCCGTCCGGCATGACTTGAAGTGCGTACTCTGTTGGATCTGAATGATCCACTGCCCTCCTTACCATTTGCCCCAGATCCCTGGCATGGTACTGGTCGTGGACCTGACGTGTAATATGAGGGCTTACCGAAGCTGACTGTGGTCATAAATGTGGTGGTATTGTAACAAAATCGGCTGTACCTTCTTTTCCCGTGACTGTGGCTGTACCTTTGACTGGCCATTCGGTCCCAATTAATGGCCGGTATTTGTCCTCCAACTCCCTGTTTTGTCCGGTTCTGTCATAGGCCAGGGTAACGTGATGCAGTGACTGTTCAATGTCTAACGTCCACCACTGGGGGTGATAGAAATATAGCACTGTTGTCTCATCCTCCATGATTGGACCGTTACCCCTTCGTCTCGTACTCTAGCTGCAGCTGGAAGATACACAGTAAATCTCGGGCCAACAAATTACTGTCCAATCCAGTAGTCACTACAAACTGATGATCTGCAGACTTATTCTCGCAAGTGACTGTCACAGGTTCAGAAATAGGATACTCACACACCTGTCCTTGGAACCCCGACAATTGCTGTGTGTGGTCGGATAATGGTAGTCGAAGTTCTGATTGCACAGAAGACATGGCTGCTCCAGTGTCGATTACAAATGAGTGACGTTAATCTCCAATCTGCAGAGAGATAATAGGTTCCCTGTCCGATTGGAGAGTCCTTATGACTAAATTAGCTAGTCAATCCTGTGTTGGGAAAGGGTTTGCCTGGGAGAAGTCAGTGTATCTCGTCTGTCCTCCCCTTGGTGGGTACACCCTCCTTTGGGTCGGATAATCTCCTTCCGCTGCCTGTCTTTTAAAGGGGCATTCCTGTTGCCAATGATCTGCACGGCCGCAATTAAAACATGCATTGCTCCCTCTATATCTGCCCCGTCCTCTTCTCCCAGTAACCAATGGCCCCTCAGAGGGGGCGTCAGTTGTAAAGCTGTTGGTGCATACGGTGGGCCATAAAAAGGAGCTGAGGGTCCCTTTGGGTGGGTTTGATATCCTCCCCCTCGCTGATCCACCCACCCAGAGTCACAATATTGGGGCTCCTGCTGGTAAACTACCATTTCTGCCGCTTGTTGGGGTCGCAGATCATCCTTTTTCATTACATACTCAGTCTTAACCTTTGTAACCGAGCCTCCTTCCTGGCCTACACTCTCCTTCCAATAAAATCTGACTGCCCTTGCCATCTGGGAAGGGTCGTTCTCTGTCCAATTCATGTTATTACATTTCACAGCAGTAGCCACAGAAGGTGGTAGGAAATGCATTAACATAGCACAATATTGAGGGGAATTCTGACCATTTTGATATGGCAAGTCGCCTGACTGCCCACGGTAGATTTCATTAAAACGCTCCAGAAATTCCTTTGGCTCTTCAGTCTTCTTAGGTTTTAGGTCTAAGATAGCAGAAATATTTATGGGCTTTTGAAATGTGTTATTCAACGCATTCAGGATCTGTGTCCGTCTATCGTCGTCTAACGCATGGGCTTGCTGAAGTGCGGCGTGGCTAGCATAATTCAGGTGATTGGTATCTTCCTAATCGGCAACTGTCTCCGAGTCCCACCAGGGGGCACTCTAGCTATTTCCTCTGGTTCTTCCAAGACTTCGACGTCCCTCCCTGTCACTAGTGGGAGTTCTTTCTCTTCAAAATCATCTGTTGCAGCTCCCTTTGTTGTCAAAATTTGCAGTTTCCCCTTGGTTTGGAGGGATTTAGGTGGTATGCTTAATTGTTTCTGGTTAGGACCAAGCCCTTCTCTCGCTGTCCGAGATCTGGTCCTAGAGCTAACTGGGCTTGCGGAACAGAGCTCCTCTTTCTCTACTGATCGTGAAGATGGTAAATCGGGACCCACACTATCAACCAAAAAGGGCTGGAGTTACTGGCATGATTAGAATCTGGGGAGCAGTGACTGGATATAAATTATTATACTCTGGTGGTTCTGGAATTAGTGCAGACAATGCTACAGGTGCAGTCAAAACTTTTACTGACATTTTTAAATTATTGAATTAATCATTTTCTGTCAATTCAAGGCCAGCCATTGAACTACGTAGCTCATCTTTTGTTTGACCCGAGCCTTTCCTGTCTCTACTTGCACGTTTTGTTTTCTTGGCAAAACGATTGAAAAGGTTCTAACAGTGTTCTTTTAAAACAGAAAAATGTTTGAAAATTCAAATTGAATTATTGCAACTTGCAAGCTTAGCTCTGATCTCAACTCAGAACTAAATTTACGATTTGCTTAACACAAACTTGTATAACATTTACAACTTAATTAATTCTTTATCTTAACAATTTTTCTTGAAACGAGTTTTTCTTACATTCACAAAAATGTTGGCAAAGTCAACTGTCATCTCCAGATTTACACTTTTTAAAATGGTGTCAATGATCTTCTTTAAGTTTCTATTAATTCACAAATAAAATGAGATAAACATTATTTCAAGTAAGTAAAACTTAAGATTCTGGCAATTTCAATCAATTGCTTTCGAAAATAATAACTTTTATCAAAGAGGTGGAGAAACCCACTGGTTTCCTTTAATTAATTCAAAACGTAACTTTGCTGGAGTTCACTGACTCAAAGGAAAGGTATCCGATTACACTATAGGCTGCTGCTGTTATCTCAAGGCCTGAGTGAGAAGCACTGTCTGTCGTCTTTAATTTTGGCTGCTGCTGTTAACCCTTTGAGAGACTTCTGCTTCAACCAATATGCAGCATTCCCCACAATCTCAACTAGTCCTCAGAACTGCGCCCTTCGCCACTACAGCCCAAGGGTACAATTTTTTAGCTTAATCAACTATAGATTTAAAACACTCACACATGGAATTGAATCATCTTCAGATTTAAAAACACTTATACTTGACTGAACCTTCACTACTGAAGTCACATCAGCCATAAAAACACTTATACTTGACTGAATCTCCATCTACTGAAGTCACATCAGCCATAAAAACACTTATACTTGGAATTGAATCATCTTTTAGATGTCCCATCAACCCAAAACCTAACCCAAGCCGAATCAACAATATGAAATCCCATCAATTAAATTTCTAATCCCCAGACTGACCTTTGATTTCATCGAGACGACCTTTCTGTACCAACCGCGAGTGACCAGACTAATCAGACGATAAGAAGAGGGGAACAATCAATGCGCGGTCATTTTCCAGCTGGACATTGTGGGCCCTTTTTCCCCATCCTCCTGTTCATAATCAGTCAAATTCTGATTTCGCAGTTGGTCAGAACCGTCTTGAGAAATCCCGGGTTTCGGCACTAATTGTCAAATCCCAAATTTCTGTACCCGTCAGTCTGGCCTCAATAAAAGTCGAGATGGATTTGAAGGTACAGCATGAGTTATTTTATTTGGCTTGCAAGCTTGATTCATCTGAGAGGCATAAGACACATCCAGTCTACTACACCCCGGAAAGCGAATGAACAAAGAGACAAAGGGATCTCTGCAAATCAATTCAAATGGTATCAAGTTTCACCTACACGATTCCCATAGGTCATCCTATACCCCTCCTGACCTAGTAAGACATTCTGATTGGCTCACTTCCAATCCCTTCCACTGGCCCCTATTACCCAGCATCATTTTCTCCTCCTTTGGTGAACAATTGTTCAAGATAAAAGCAAATTACTGCGGATGTGAAATCTCAAAGAAAAAGGGGAAAAGATGGAAAATCTCAGCGGTTCTGGCGGCATCTGGGAAGAGAGAACTGAGCAATTTTTTCAACTCAGGGTGACTCTTCGGCAGAGCAAATCAGTTAATCATTCAATCGTTACGCTCTGTTGTCATTGCTATACTTTTAAAATGTTCCTCCAGGTTTTCTTGAGGTAAATCCTATTATGCATTCAAAGGAAAATACCGCGGATGCTGCAAATCTGCGAGAGAAACTAAAAGTGAGAGTATAAAATCTTTAAAATTCTGAGGTTATCCGTGGTGCCAGACACAGAGTTAAAGTTTCAAATGCGCGTGATCCTTCTACAAGGCTGAAGCGAGGAGGAAATGCGATGGTGTAGGTGAGCAAAATTGAAGATGAGCGGAAAATGTGAGTTTAAAGGTTTGAAAAAATTGCTTTAGCACACATGGGAATGCAAGTTTTAAGGCTCGCGTTGCAGGGATTGTGCCAACATTTTCTGCATTTACCATGAAATGTTCAGCATCACCCCAGCTGTTAATTTCCATTGAAGGCACTGCTGAGATTTAAACTCAGGATCTCCTGTTTACTAGACAGGCGCTTTAACCATCTAAGCCACAGCACCAGCATGCAAGCTTAGCATGCAAGTTTAGAACAGATTTCAATCATTTTGATTCAACATCAGTTTTCCTGACATCTCATACGGGCCTTCCGAGTGCAAATTAAAATATTCATTGGCACTAGTCTTTGAAACTGTAAAATTGCATTTATTACTGGAAATGCTGGATTTGTAGCAGTTCTGCATGGGATTAGTAAACAAACAGGAAATGATTGGTCGAACTGGGAAGTGAGTGAACATGACCAGAAATCTATTGTGGTATAATACAGGACAATGTCAGGAGAGAATTTTAACATTAACTGAAAATGATGCAAACTTCTTGACAATTCTCCATGGCTGTTGCTCTTTAGCAAAGATGATATTGTCACCGTTCTTCCATTTTCTCTGACCCGTTCTGCATTCTTTATTCTTCTATTTTGTTGTTCATTGGGAAGCAAACGTCTTGAGCCAAAGTAAGAGCCCTGATAGGGACTTGAACGCTGGACCCTCATAATAAAAGTATGAAGCTCTACCGAATGAGCTACCAAGGCCCAATCTTTGCTGGTTCTCATAATTTACTTCAACGTCTCATGAGGGATGTTTTGAATTTCCTTCTTTGGTGATGCAGCCTCTCCAGCTCATTTTACTCGCAGGCACAGCAGCAGCCTCCGTTTGGCTTCCTGTCACAAATTCTTCAGCTTGCACCAACTACTCGCTTCTTACCAGTGACTTGTGATGAGGCAACAGTTGTTACCCCCGGTCCTGCACTGTCACTTCAAGGCTATGAAGATTACGTTTAATTCGGTGAAATATAAGTGGGAAGCTACAAAGACACAGATTGTATTGTGAGAGAGAGTAAAGGGTGTCATCTGGTGTTTGTTGTGGCAGAGTGTGAATGCAAGTAAGGTTAACCGGTCAAGTTGCAAAGTGTAAAATCTCAAAGTGTTTGGGTGGAAATAGATTTGTCAGCACCAAATCTTCATGCAAAACGGACCGCTATTTCTCCCGCCCGAATTGTTCTTGCTAACGTACAGCAACAGAAATTGTTCAATATAAAAGCAAATTGCTGCGGATGTGAAATCTCAAAGAAAAAGGGGAAAAGATGGAAAATCTCAGCGGTTCTGGCGGCATCTGGGAAGAGAGAACTGAGCAATTTTTTCGACTCAGGGTGACTCTTCGGCAGAGCAAATCAGTTCATCATTCAATCGTTACACTCTGTTGTCGTTGCTATACTTTTAAAATGTTCCTCCAGGTTTTCTTGAGGGAAATCCTATTATGCATTCAAAGGAAAATACCGCGGATGCTGCAAATCTGCAAGAGAAATTAAAAGTGAGAGGATAAAATCTTTAAAATTCTGAGGTTATCCGTGGTGCCAGACACAGAGTTAAAGTTTCAAATGCGCGTGATCCTTCTACAGGGCTGAAACGAGGAGGAAATGCGATGGTGTAGGTGAGCAAAATTGAAGATGAGCGGAAAATGGGAGTTAAACGGTTTGAAGAAAGTGCTTCAGCACACAAGGGAAAGCGAGCTTAAAGGTTTGCGTTGCAGGGATTGTACCAACATTTTCTGCATTCACCATGAAACATTGAGCATCACTCCAGCTGTTAATTTCCATTGAAGGCACTGCCGAGATTTGAACTCAGGATCACCTGTTGATTAGGCAGGCACTTTAACCATCTAAGCCACAGCACCAGCATGCAAGCTTTGCCTGCAAGTTTAGAACAGATTTCAATCATTTTGATTCAACATCAGTTTTCTTGCCATCTCATACGGGCCTTCCGAGTGCATATTAAAACATTCTTTGGAACTGTAAAATTGCATTTATTACTGGAAATGCTGGATTTGTAGCAGTTCTGCATGGGATAAGTAAACAAACAGGAAATGATTGGTCGAACTGGGAAGTGAGTGAACATGACCAGAAATCTATTGTGGTATAATACAGGACAATGTCAGGAGAGAATTTTAACATGAACTGAAAATGATGCAAACTTCTTGACAATTTCCATGGCTGTTGCTCTTTAGCAAAGATGATATTGTCACCGTTCTTCCATTTTCCCTGACCCGTTCTGCATTCTTTATTCTTCTTTTTTGTTGTTCATTGGGAAGCAAACGTCTTGAGCCAAAGTAAGAGCCCTGATAGGGACTTGAACGCTGGACCGTCATAATAAAAGTATGAAGCTCTACCGAATGAGCTACCAAGGCCCAATTATTGCTGGTTCTCATAATTTACTTCAACGTCTCATGAGGGATGTTTTGAATTTCCTTCTTTGTAGATTCAGCCTCTCCCGCTCATTTTACTCGCAGGCATAGCAGCAGCCTCCGATTGGCTTCCTTTCTCAAATTCTTCAGCTTGCACCAACTACTCGCTTCTTACCAGCGACTTGTGATGTGACAACAGTTGTTACCCCCGGTCCTGCACTGTCACTTCAAGGCTTTGAAGATTACGTTTAATTCGGTGAAATATAAGTGGGAAGCTACAAAGACAAAGATTGTATTGTGAGAGAGAGTAAAGGGTGTCATCTGGTGTTTGTTGTGGCAGAGTGTGAATGCAAGTAAGGTTAACCGGTCATGTTGCAATGTGTCAAAATCTCAAAGTTTTTGGGTGGGAATAGATTTGTCAGCACCAAACCTTCATGCAAAACGGACCGCTATTTCACCCGCCCGAATTGTTCTTGCTAACGTACAGCAACAGAAATTGTTCAATATAAAAGCAAATTACTGCGGAGGTGAAATCTCAAAGAAAAAGGGGAAAAGATGGAAAATCTCAGCGGTTCTGGCGGCATCTGGGAAGAGAGAACTGAGCAATTTTTTCGACTCAGGGTCACTCTTCGGCAGAGCAAATCAGTTAATCTTTCAATCGTTACACTCTGTTGTCGTTGCTATGCTTTTAAAATGTTCCTCAAGGTTTTCCTGAGGTAAATCCTATTATGCATTCAAAGGAAAATACCGCGGATGCTGCAAATCTGCAAGAGAAACTAAAAGTGAGAGGGTAAAATCTTTAAAATTCTGAGGTTATCCGTGGTGCCAGACACAGAGTTAAAGTTTCAAATGCGCGTGATCCTTCTACAGGGCTGATGCAAGGAGGAAATGCAAAATTGAAGATGAGTTGAAAATGGGAGTTAAAAGATTTGAAAAAAGTGCTTCAGCACACAAGGGAAAGCAAGCTTTAAAGTTCACGTTGCAGGGATTGTGCCAACATTTACTGCATTCACCTTGAAAAGTTAAGCATCACTCCAGCTGTTAATTTCCATTGAAGGCACTGCTGAATTTTTAGCAGTTCTGCATGGGATAAGTAAACAAACTTTGGTGGATTGGCCATGATAAATTGCCCATAGTGTCCAAAATTGCCCTTAGAGTGTTGGGTGGGGTTACTGGGTTATGGGGATAGGGTGAGGTGTTGACCTTGGGTAGGGTGCTCTTCCCAAGAGCCGCTGCAGACTCGATAGGCCGAATGGCCTCCTTCTGCACTGTAAATTCTATGATAATCTATGAAACAGGAAATGCTTGGTCGAACTGGGAAGTGAGTGAACATGACCAGAAATCTATTGTGGTATAATACAGGACAATGTCAGGAGAGAATTTTAACATGAACTGAAAATAAAGCAAACTTCTAGACAATTCTCCATGGCTGTTGCACTTTAGCAAAGATGATATTGTCACCGTTCTTCCATTTTCCCTGACCCGTTCTGCATTCTTTATTCTTCTTTTTTGTTGTTCATTGGGAAGCAAACGTCTTGAGCCAAAGTATGAGCCCTGATAGGGACTTGAACGCTGGACCCTCATAATAAAAGTATGAAGCTCTACCGAATGAGCTACCAAGGCCCAATCTTTGCTGGTTCTCATAATTTACTTCAACGTCTCATGAGGGATGTTTTGAATTTCCTTCTTTGGTGATGCAGCCTCTCCAGCTCATTTTACTCGCAGGCATAGCAGCAGCCTCCGTTTGGCTTCCTTTCACAAATTCTTCAGCTTGCACCAACTACTCGCTTCTCACCAGTGACTTGTGATGTGACATCAGTTGTTACCCCCGGACCTGCACTGTCACTTCAAGGCTTTGAAGGTTACGTTTAATTCGGTGAAATATAAGTGGGAAGCTACAAAGACACAGATTGTATTGTGAGAGAGAGTAAACGGTGTCATCTGGCGTTTGTTGTGGCAGAGTGTGAATGCAAGTAAGGTTAACCGGTCAAGTTGCAAACTGTCAAAATCTCAAAGTTTTTGGGTGGAAATAGATTTGTCAGCACCAAATCTTCATGCAAAACGGACGGCTATTTCTCCCGCCCGAATTGTTCTTGCTAACGTACAGCAACAGAAATTGTTCAATATTAAAGCAAATTACTGCGGATGTGAAATCTCAAAGAAAAAGGGGAAAAGATGGAAAATCTCAGCGGTTCTGGCGGCATCTGGGAAGAGAGAACTGAGCAATTTTTTCGACTCAGGGTGACTCTTCGGCAGAGCAAATCAGTTAATCATTCAATCGTTACACTCTGTTGTCGTTGCTATACTTTTAAAATGTTCCTCCAGGTTTTCTTGAGGTAAATCCTATTATGCATTCAAAGGAAAATACCGCGGATGCTGCAAATCTGCAAGAGAAACTAAAAGTGAGAGGATAAAATCTTTAAAATTCTGAGGTTATCCGTGGTGCCAGACACAGAGTTAAAGTTTCAAATGCGCGATATCCTTCTACAAGGCTGAAGCGAGGAGGAAATGCGATGGTGTAGGTGAGCAAAATTGAAGATGAGCGGAAAATGTGAGTTTAAAGGTTTGAAAAAATTGCTTCAGCACACAAGGGAATGCAAGCTTTAAGGCTCGCGTTGCAGGGATTGTGCCAACACTTTCTGCATTTACCATGAAATGTTCAGCATCACTCCAGCTGTTAATTTCCATTGAAGGCACTGCTGAGATTTGAACTCAGGATCTCCTGTTTACTAGACAGGCACTTTAACCATCTAAGCCACAGCACCAGCATGCAAGCTTAGCGTGCAAGTTTAGAACATATTTCAATCATTTAGATTCAACATCAGTTTTCTTGCCATCTCATACGAGCCTTCCGAGTGCATATTAAAACATTCTTTGGAACTGTAAAATTGCATTTATTACTGGAAATGCTGGATTTGCAGCAGTGTTGCATGGGATAAGTAAACAAACAGGAAATGATTTGTCGAACTGGGAAGTGAGTGAACATGACCAGAAATCTATTGTGGTTTAACACAGGACAATGTCAGGAGAGAGTTTTAACATGAAATGAAAATGTAGCAAACTTCTTGACAATTCTCCATGGCTGTTGCTCTTTAGCAAAGATGATATTGTCACCGCTCTTCCATTTTCCTTGACCCGTTCTGCATTCTTTCTTTGTCTTTTTTGTTGTTCATTGGGAAGCAAACATATTGAGCCAAAGTAAGAGCCCTGATAGGGACTTGATCGCTGGACCCTCATATTAAAAGTCTGAAGCTCTACCGAATGAGCTACCAAGGCCTAATCTTTGCTGGTTCTCATAATTTACTTCAACGTCTCATGAGGGATGTTTTGAATTTCCTTCTTTGGTGATGCAGCCTCTCCAGCTCATTTTACTCGCAGGCATTGCAGCAGCCTCCGTTTGGCTTCCTTTCACAAATTCTTCAGCTTGCACCAACTACTCGCTTCTTACCAGTGACTTGTGATGTGACATCAGTTGTTACCCCCGGACCTGCACTGTCACTTCAAGGCTTTGAAGATTACGTTTAATTCGGTGAAATATAAGTGGAAAGCTACAAAGACACAGATTGTATTGTGAGAGAGAGTAAAGGGTGTCATCTGGCGTTCAATATAAAAGCAAATTATTGCGGATGTGAAATCTCAAAGAAAAAGGGGAAAAGATGGAAAATCTCAGCGGTTCTGGCGGCATCTGGGAAGAGAGAACTGAGCAATTTTTTCGACACATGGGTCACTATTCGGCAGAGCAAATCAGTTACTCATTCAATCGTTACACTCTGTTGTCGTTGCTATACTTTTAAAATGTTCCTCCAGGTTTTCTTGAGGTAAATCCTATTATGCATTCAAAGGAAAATACCGCGGATGCTGCAAATCTGCAAGAGAAACTAAAAGTGAGAGGATAAAATCTTTAAAAATCTGAGGATATCCGTGGTGCCAGACACAGAGTTAAAGTTTCAAATGCGCGTGATCCATCTACAGGGCTGAAACGAGGAGGAAATGCGATGGTGTATGTGAGCAAAATTGAAGATGAGCGGAAAATGGGAGTTAAACGGTTTGAAGAAAGTGCTTCAGCACACAAGGGAAAGCAAGCTTTAACGTTCGTGTTGCAGGGATTGTGCCAACATTTTCTGCATTCACCATGAAACGTTGAGCATCACTCCAGCTGTTAATTTCCATTGAAGGGACTGCTGAAATTTGAACTCAGGATCTCCTGCTTACTAGACAGGCACTTTAACCATCTAAGCCACAGCACCAGCATGCAAGCTTCGCCTGCAAGTTTAGAACAGATTTCAATCATTTTGATTCAACATCAGTTTTCTTGCCATCTCATACGGGCCTTCCGAGTGCATATTAAAACATTCTTTGGAACTGTAAAATTGCATTTATTACTGGAAATGCTGGATTTGTAACAGTTCTGCATGGGATTAGTAAACAAACAGGAAATGATTGGTTTAACTGGGAAGTGAGTGAACATGACCAGAAATCTATTGTGGTGTAATACAGGACAATGTCAGGAGAGAGTTTTAACATGAACTGAAAATGATGCAAACTTCTAGACAATTCTCCATGGCTGTTGCACTTTAGCAAAGATGATATTGTCACCGTTCTTCCATTTTCCCTGACCCGTTCTGCATTCTTTATTCTTCTTTTTTGTTGTTCATTGGAAACAAACGTCTTGAGCCAAAGTAAGAGCCCTGATAGGGACTTGAACGCTGGACCCTCATATTAAAAGTCTGAAGCTCTACCGAATGAGCTAGCAAGGCCTAATCTTTGCTGGTTCTCAGAATTTGCTTCAACGTCTCATGAGGGATGTTTTGAATTTCCTTCTTTGGTGATGCAGCCTCTCCAGCTCATTTTACTCGCAGGCATAGCAGCAGCCTCCGTTTGGCATCCTTTCACAAATTCTTCAGCTTGCACCAACTACTCGCTTCTTACCAGTGACTTGTGATGTGACATCAGTTGTTACCCCCGGACCTGCACTGTCACGTCAAGGCTTTGAAGATTACGTTTAATTCGGTGAAATATAAGTGGGAATCTACAAAGACACAGATTGTTTTGTGAGAGAGAGTAAAGGGTGTCATCTGGTGTATGTTGTGGCAAAGTGTGAATGCAAGTAAGGTTAACCGGTCAAGTTGCAAAGTGTCAAAATCTCAAAGTTTTTGGGTGGAAATAGATTTGTCAGCACCAAATCTTCATGCAAAACGGACGGCTATTTCTCCCGCCCGAATTGTTCTTGCTAACGTACAGCAACAGAAATTGTTCAATATTAAAGCAAATTACTGCGGATGTGAAATCTCAAAGAAAAAGGGGAAAAGATGGAAAATCTCAGCGGTTCTGGCGGCATCTGGGAAGAGAGAACTGAGCAATTTTTTCGACTCAGGGTGACTCTTCGGCAGAGCAAATCAGTTAATCATTCAATCGTTACACTCTGTTGTCGTTGCTATACTTTTAAAATGTTCCTCCAGGTTTTCTTGAGGTAAATCCTATTATGCATTCAAAGGAAAATACCGCGGATGCTGCAAATCTGCAAGAGAAACTAAAAGTGAGAGGATAAAATCTTTAAAATTCTGAGGTTATCCGTGGTGCCAGACACAGAGTTAAAGTTTCAAATGCGCGATATCCTTCTACAAGGCTGAAGCGAGGAGGAAATGCGATGGTGTAGGTGAGCAAAATTGAAGATGAGCGGAAAATGTGAGTTTAAAGGTTTGAAAAAATTGCTTCAGCACACAAGGGAATGCAAGCTTTAAGGCTCGCGTTGCAGGGATTGTGCCAACACTTTCTGCATTTACCATGAAATGTTCAGCATCACTCCAGCTGTTAATTTCCATTGAAGGCACTGCTGAGATTTGAACTCAGGATCTCCTGTTTACTAGACAGGCACTTTAACCATCTAAGCCACAGCACCAGCATGCAAGCTTAGCGTGCAAGTTTAGAACATATTTCAATCATTTAGATTCAACATCAGTTTTCTTGCCATCTCATACGAGCCTTCCGAGTGCATATTAAAACATTCTTTGGAACTGTAAAATTGCATTTATTACTGGAAATGCTGGATTTGCAGCAGTGTTGCATGGGATAAGTAAACAAACAGGAAATGATTTGTCGAACTGGGAAGTGAGTGAACATGACCAGAAATCTATTGTGGTTTAACACAGGACAATGTCAGGAGAGAGTTTTAACATGAAATGAAAATGTAGCAAACTTCTTGACAATTCTCCATGGCTGTTGCTCTTTAGCAAAGATGATATTGTCACCGCTCTTCCATTTTCCTTGACCCGTTCTGCATTCTTTCTTTGTCTTTTTTGTTGTTCATTGGGAAGCAAACATATTGAGCCAAAGTAAGAGCCCTGATAGGGACTTGATCGCTGGACCCTCATATTAAAAGTCTGAAGCTCTACCGAATGAGCTACCAAGGCCTAATCTTTGCTGGTTCTCATAATTTACTTCAACGTCTCATGAGGGATGTTTTGAATTTCCTTCTTTGGTGATGCAGCCTCTCCAGCTCATTTTACTCGCAGGCATTGCAGCAGCCTCCGTTTGGCTTCCTTTCACAAATTCTTCAGCTTGCACCAACTACTCGCTTCTTACCAGTGACTTGTGATGTGACATCAGTTGTTACCCCCGGACCTGCACTGTCACTTCAAGGCTTTGAAGATTACGTTTAATTCGGTGAAATATAAGTGGAAAGCTACAAAGACACAGATTGTATTGTGAGAGAGAGTAAAGGGTGTCATCTGGCGTTCAATATAAAAGCAAATTATTGCGGATGTGAAATCTCAAAGAAAAAGGGGAAAAGATGGAAAATCTCAGCGGTTCTGGCGGCATCTGGGAAGAGAGAACTGAGCAATTTTTTCGACACATGGGTCACTATTCGGCAGAGCAAATCAGTTACTCATTCAATCGTTACACTCTGTTGTCGTTGCTATACTTTTAAAATGTTCCTCCAGGTTTTCTTGAGGTAAATCCTATTATGCATTCAAAGGAAAATACCGCGGATGCTGCAAATCTGCAAGAGAAACTAAAAGTGAGAGGATAAAATCTTTAAAAATCTGAGGATATCCGTGGTGCCAGACACAGAGTTAAAGTTTCAAATGCGCGTGATCCATCTACAGGGCTGAAACGAGGAGGAAATGCGATGGTGTATGTGAGCAAAATTGAAGATGAGCGGAAAATGGGAGTTAAACGGTTTGAAGAAAGTGCTTCAGCACACAAGGGAAAGCAAGCTTTAACGTTCGTGTTGCAGGGATTGTGCCAACATTTTCTGCATTCACCATGAAACGTTGAGCATCACTCCAGCTGTTAATTTCCATTGAAGGGACTGCTGAAATTTGAACTCAGGATCTCCTGCTTACTAGACAGGCACTTTAACCATCTAAGCCACAGCACCAGCATGCAAGCTTCGCCTGCAAGTTTAGAACAGATTTCAATCATTTTGATTCAACATCAGTTTTCTTGCCATCTCATACGGGCCTTCCGAGTGCATATTAAAACATTCTTTGGAACTGTAAAATTGCATTTATTACTGGAAATGCTGGATTTGTAACAGTTCTGCATGGGATTAGTAAACAAACAGGAAATGATTGGTTTAACTGGGAAGTGAGTGAACATGACCAGAAATCTATTGTGGTGTAATACAGGACAATGTCAGGAGAGAGTTTTAACATGAACTGAAAATGATGCAAACTTCTAGACAATTCTCCATGGCTGTTGCACTTTAGCAAAGATGATATTGTCACCGTTCTTCCATTTTCCCTGACCCGTTCTGCATTCTTTATTCTTCTTTTTTGTTGTTCATTGGAAACAAACGTCTTGAGCCAAAGTAAGAGCCCTGATAGGGACTTGAACGCTGGACCCTCATATTAAAAGTCTGAAGCTCTACCGAATGAGCTAGCAAGGCCTAATCTTTGCTGGTTCTCAGAATTTGCTTCAACGTCTCATGAGGGATGTTTTGAATTTCCTTCTTTGGTGATGCAGCCTCTCCAGCTCATTTTACTCGCAGGCATAGCAGCAGCCTCCGTTTGGCATCCTTTCACAAATTCTTCAGCTTGCACCAACTACTCGCTTCTTACCAGTGACTTGTGATGTGACATCAGTTGTTACCCCCGGACCTGCACTGTCACGTCAAGGCTTTGAAGATTACGTTTAATTCGGTGAAATATAAGTGGGAATCTACAAAGACACAGATTGTTTTGTGAGAGAGAGTAAAGGGTGTCATCTGGTGTATGTTGTGGCAAAGTGTGAATGCAAGTAAGGTTAACCGGTCAAGTTGCAAAGTGTCAAAATCTCAAAGTTTTTGGGTGGGAATAGATTTGTCAGCACCAAATCTTCATGCAAAATGGACCGCTATTTCTCCCGCCCGAATTGTTCTTGCTAACGTACAGCAACAGAAATTGTTCAATATAAAAGCAAATTATTGCGGATGTGAAATCTCAAAGAAAAAGGGGAAAAGATGGAAAATCTCAGCGGTTCTGGCGGCATCTGGGAAGAGAGAACTGAGCAATTTTTTCGACTCAGGGTCACTCTTAGGCAGAGCAAATCAGTTAATCATTCAATCGTTACACTCTGTTGTCGTTGCTATACTTTTAAAATGTTCCTCCAGGTTTTCTTGAGGTAAATCCTATTATGCATTCAAAGGAAAATACCGCGGATGCTGCAAATCTGCAAGAGAAACTAAAAGTGAGAGGATAAAATCTTTAAAAATCTGAGGATATCCGTGGTGCCAGACACAGAGTTAAAGTTTCAAATGCGCGTGATCCATCTACAGGGCTGAAACGAGGAGGAACTGCGATGGTGTAGGTGAGCAAAATTGAAGATGAGCGGAAAATGTGAGTTTAAAGGTTTGAAAAAACTGCTTCAGCACACAAGGGAATGCAAGCTTTAAGGCTCGCGTTGCAGGGATTGTGCCAACACTTTCTGCATTGACCATGAAATGTTCAGCAACACTCCAGCTGTTAATTTCCATTGAAGGCACTGCTGAGATTTGAACTCAGGATCTCCTGTTTACTAGACAGGCGCTTTAACCATCTAAGCCACAGCACCAGCAGGCAAGCTCAGCTTGCAAGTTTAGAACAGATTTCAATCATTGTGATTCAACATCAGTTTTCCTGACATCTCATACCGAGTGCAAATTAAAATATTCAGTGGCACTACTCTTTGATACTGTAAAATTGCATTTATTACTGGAAATGCTGGATTTGTAGCAGTTCTGCATGGGATAAGTTAACAAATAGGAAATGATTGGTCGAACTGGGAAGAGAGTGAACATGACCAGAAATCTATTGTGGTTTAATACAGGACAATGTCAGGAGAGAATTTTAACATGAACTGAAAATGTAGCAAACTTCTTGACAATTCTCCATGGCTGTTGCTCTTTAGCAAAGATAATATTGTCACCGTTCTTCCATTTACCCTGACCTGTTCTGCATTCTTTATTCTTCTTTTTTGTTGTTCATTGGGAAGCAAACGTCTTGAGCCAAAGTAAGAGCCCTAATAGGGACTTGAACGCTGGACCCTCATATTAAAAGTCTGATGCTCTACCGAATGAGCTACCAAGGCTTAATCTTTGCTGCTTCTCATAAGTTACTTCAAAGTCTCATGAGGGATGTTTTGAATTTCCTTCTTTGGTGATGCAGCCTCTCCAGCTCATTTTACTCGCAGGCATAGCAGCAGCCTCCGTTTGGCTTCCTTTCACAAATTCTGCAGCTTGCACCAACTACTCGCTTCTTACCAGTGACTTGTGATGTGACATCAGTTGTTACCCACGGACCTGCACTGTCACTTCAAGGCTTTGAAGATTACGTTTAATTCGGTGAAATATAAGTGGGAAGCTACAAAGGCACAGATTGTATTGTGAGAGAGAGTAAAGGGTGTCATCTGGTGTTTGTTGTGGCAGAGTGTGAATGCAAGTAAGGTTAACCGGTCAAGTTGGAAAGTGTCAAAATCTCAAAGTATTTGGGTGGAAATAGATTTGTCAGCGCCAAATCTTCATGTAAAACGGACCGCTATTTCTCCCGCCCGAATTGTTCTTGCAACGTACAGCAACAGAAATTGTTCAATATAAAAGCAAATTATTGCGGATGTGAAATCTCAAAGAAAAAGGGGAAAAGATGGAAAATCTCAGCGGTTCTGGCAGCATCTGTGAAGAGAGAACTGAGCAATCTTTTCGACTCAGGGTCACTCTTAGGCAGAGCAAATCAGTTAATCATTCAATTGTTACACTCTGTTGTCGTTGCTATACTTTTAAAATGATCCTCCAGGTTTTCTTGAGGTAAATCCTATTATGCATTCAAAGGAAAATACCGTGGATGCTGCAAATCTGCAAGAGAAACTAAAAGTGAGAGGATAAAATCTTTAAAAGTCTGAGGATATCCGTGGTGCCAGACACAGAGTTAAAGTTTCAAATGCGCGATATCCTTCAACAAGGCTGAAGCGAGGAGGAAATGCGATGGTGTAGGTGAGCAAAATTGAAGATGAGCGGAAAATGGGAGTTTAAAGGTTTGAAAAAAGTGCTTCAGCACACAAGGGAAAGCGAGCTTGAACATTCATGTTGCAGGGATTGTGCCAACATTTACTGCATTCACCCGGAAATGTTGAGCATCACTCCAGCTGTTAATTTCCAGTGAAGGCACTGCTGAGATTGAAACTCAGGATCTCCTGTTTACTAGACAGGCGCTTTAACCATCTAAGCCACAGCACCAGCATGCAAGCTTAGCGTGCAAGTTTAGAACAGATTTCAATCATTTCGATTCAACATCAGTTTTCCTGACATCTCATACGGGCCTTGCGAGTGCAAATTAAAATATTAATTGGCACTGGTCTTTGAATCTGTAAAATTGCATTTATTACTGGAAATGCTGGATTTGTAGCAGTTCTGCATGGGATAAGTAAACAAACAGGAAATGATTGGTCGAACTGGGAAGTGAGTGAACATGACCAGAAATCTATTGTGGTTTAATACAGGACAATGTCAGGAGAGAGTTTTAACATGAACTGAAAATGAAGCAAACTTCTTGACAATTCTCCACGGCTGTTGCACTTTAGCAAAGATGATATTGTCACCGTTCTTCCATTTTCCCTGACCCGTTCTGCATTCTTTATTCATCTTTTTTGTTGTTCATTGGTAAGCAAACGCCTTGAGCCAAAGTAAGAGCCCTGATAGGGACATGAACACTGGCGCCTCAGATTAAAAGTCTGAACCTCTACCTGATGAGCTACAAAGGCCTCATCTTTGCTTGTTCTCATAAGTTACTTCAAAGTCTCAAGAGGGATGTTTTGAATTTCCTTCTTTGGTGATGCAGCCTCTCCAGCTCATTTTAATCACAGGCATGGCAGCAGCCTCCTTTTGGCTTCCTTTCACAAATTCTTCAGCTTGCACCAACTACTCGCTTCTTACCAGTGACTTGTGATGTGACATCAGTTGTTACCCCCGGACCTGCACTGTCACTTCAAGGCTTTGAAGATTACGTCTAATTCGATGAAATATAAGTGGGAAGCTACAAAGACACAAAGATTGTATTGTGAGAGAGAGTAAAGGGTGTCTTCTAGTGTTTGTTGTGGCAGAGTGTGAATGCAAGTAAGGTTAACCAGTCAAGTTGCTAAGTGTCAAAATCTCAAAGTTTTTGGGTGGAAATAGGTTTGTCAGCAGCAAATCTTCATGCAAAACGGACCGCTATTTCTCCCGCCCGAATTGTTCTTGCTAACGTACAGCAACAGAAATTGTTCAATATAAAAGCAAATTACTGCGGATGTGAAATCTCAAAGAAAAAGGGGAAAAGATGGAAAATCTCAGCGGTTCTGGCGGCATCTGGGAAGAGAGAACTGAGCAATTTTTTGAAGTCAGGGTCACTCTTAGGCAGAGCAAATCAGTTAATCATTCAATCGTTACACTGTGTTGTCGTTGCTATACATTTAAAATGTTCCTCCAGGTTTTCTTGAGGTAAATCCTATTCTGGACTCAAAGGAAAATACCGCGGATGCTGCAAATCTGCCAGAGAAACTAAAAGTGAGAGGATAAAATCTTTAAAATTCTGAGGTTATCCGTGGTGCCAGATACAGAGTTAAAGTTTCAAATGCGCGATATCCTTCTACAAGGCTGAAGCGAGGAGGAAATGCGATGGTGTAGGTGAGCAAAATTGAAGATGAGCGGAAAATGTGAGTTTAAAGGTTTGAAAAAATTGCTTTAGCACACTAGGGAATGCAAGCTTTAAGGTTCGGGTTGCAGGGATTGTGCCAACATTTTCAGCATTTACCATGAAACGTTCAGCATCACTCCAGCCGTTAATTTCCATTGGAGGCACTGCTGAGATTTGAACTCAGGATCTCCTGTTTACTAGACAGGCGCTTTAACCATCTAAGCCACAGCACCAGCAAGCAAGCTTAGCGTGCAAGTTTAGAACAGATTTCAATCATTTTGATTCAACATCAGTTTTCTTGCCATCTCATACGGGCCTTCCGAGTGCATATTAAAACATTCTTTGGAACTGTAAAATTGCATTTATTACTGGAAATGCTGGATTTGTAGCAGTTCTGCATGGGATAAGTAAACAAACAGGAAATGATTGGTCGAACTGGGAAGTGAGTGAACATGACCAGAAATCTATTGTGGTATAATACAGGACAATGTCAGGAGAGAATTTGAACATGAACTGAAAATGAAGCAAACTTCTAGACAATTCTCCATGGCTGTTGCACTTTAGCAAAGATGATATTGTCACCGTTCTTCCATTTTCCCTGACCCGTTCTGCATTCTTTATTCTTCTTTTTTGTTGTTCATGGGGAAGCAAACGTCTTGAGCCAAAGTAAGAGCGCTGATAGGGACTGGAACGCTGGACCCGCATAATAAAAGTATGAAGCTCTACCGAATGAGCTGCCAAGGCCTAATCTTTGCTGGTTCTCTAAGTCACTTCAAAGTCTCATGAGGGATGTTTTGAATTTCCTTCTTTGCTGATGCAGCCTCTCCAGCTCATTTTACTCGCAGGCAGAGCAGCAGCCTCCGTTTGGCTTCCTTTCACAAATTCTTCAGCTTGCACCAACTACTCGCTTCTTACCAGTGACTTGTGATGTGACATCAGTTGTTACCCCCGGACCTGCACTGTCACTTCAAGGCTTTGAAGATTACGTTTAATTCGGTGAAAAATAAGTGGGAAGCGACAAAGACACAGATTGTATTGTGAGAGAGAGTAAAGGGTGTCATCTGGTGTTTGTTGTGGCAGAGTGTGAATGCAAGTAAGGTTAACCGGTCAAGTTGCAAAGTGTCAAAATCTCAAAGTTTTTGGGTGGAAATAGATTTGTCAGCACCAAATCTTCATGCAAAACGGACCGCTATTTCTCCCGCCCGAATTGTTCTTGCTAACGTACAGCAACAGAAATTGTTCAATATAAAAGCAAATTGCTGCGGATGTGAAATCTCAAAGAAAAAGGGGAAAAGATGGAAAATCTCAGCGGTTCTGGCAGCATCTGGGAAGAGTGAACTGAGCAATTTTTTCGACTCAGGGTTACTCTTCGGCAGAGCAAATCAGTTAATCATTCAATCGTTACACTCTGTTGTCGTTGCTATGCTTTTAAAATGTTCCTCCAGGTTTTCTTGAGGTAAATCCTATTATGCATTCAAAGGAAAATACCGCGGATGCTGCAAATCTGCAAGAGAAACTAAAAGTTAGAGGATAAAATCTTTAAAATTCTGAGGTTATCCGTGGTGCCAGACACAGAGTTAAAGTTTCAAATGCGCGATATCCTTCTACAAGGCTGAAGCGAGGAGGAAATGCGATGGTGTAGGTGAGCAAAATTGAAGATGAGCGGAAAATGTGAGTTTAAAGGTTTGAAAAAATTGCTTCAGCACACCAGGAAAAGTGAGCTTTAAGGTTCGCGTTGCGGGGATTGTGCCAACATTTTCTGCATTTACCATGAAATGTCAGGCATTACTCCAGCTGTTAATTTCCATTGAAGGCACTGCTGAGATTTGAACTCAGGATCTTCTGTTTTCTAGACAGGTGCTTTAACCATCTAAGCCACAGCACCAACATGCAAGCTTAGCGTGCAAGTTTAGAACAGATTTCAATCATTTTGATTCAACATCAGTTTTCCTGACATCTCATACGGGCCTTCCGAGTGCAAATTAAAATATTCATTGGCACTAGTCTTTGAAACTGTAAAATTGCATTTATTACTGGAAATGCTGGATTTGTAGCAGTTCTGCATGGGATTAGTAAACAAACAGGAAATGATTGGTCGAACTGGGAAGTGAGTGAACATGACCAAAAATCTATTGTGGTCTAATACAGGACAATGTCAGGAGAGAATTTTATCATGAACTGAAAATGAAGCAAACTTCTAGATAATTCTCCATGGCTGTTGCACTTTAGCAAAGATGATATTGTCATCGTTCTTCCATTTTCCCTGACCCGTTCTGCATTCTTTATTCTTCTTTTTTGTTGTTCATTGGGAAGCAAACGTCTTGAGCCAAAGTAAGAGACCTGATAGGGACTTGAACGCTGGACCATCATAATAAAAGTATGAAGCTCTACCGAATGAGCTACCAAGGCCCAATCTTTGCTGGTTCTCATAATTTACTTCAACGTCTCATGAGGGATGTTTTGAATTTCCTTCTTTGGTGATGCAGCCTCTCCAGCTCATTTTACTCGCAGGCAGAGCAGCAGCCTCCGTTTGGCTTCCTTTCAAAAATTCTTCAGCTTGCACCAACTACTCGCTTCTCACCAGTGACTTGTGATGTGACATCAGTTGTTACCCCCGGTCCTGCACTGTCACTTCAAGGCTAAGAAGATTACGTTTAATTCGGTGAAATATAAGTGGGAAGCTACAAAGACACAGATTGTATTGTGAGAGAGAGTAAACGGTGTCATCTGGCGTTTGTTGTGGCAGAGTGTGAATGCAAGTAAGGTTAACCGGTCAAGTTGCAAAGTGTCAAAATCTCAAAGTTTTTGGGTAGAAATAGATTTGTCAGCAGCAAATCTTCATGCAAAACGGACCGCTATTTCTCCCGCCCGAATTGTTCTTGCTAACGTACAGCAACAGAAATTGTTCAATATTAAAGCAAATTACTGCGGATGTGAAATCTCAAAGAAAAAGGGGAAAAGATGGAAAAGCTCAGCGGTTCTGGCGGCATCTGGGAAGAGAGAACTGAGCAATTTTTTCGACCTAGGGTGACTCTTCGGCAGAGCAAATCAGTTAATCATTCAATCGTTACTCTCTGTTGTCGTTGTTATACTTTTAAAATGTTCCTCCAGGTTTTCTTGAGGTAAATCCTATTATGCATTCAAAGGAAAATACCGCGGATGCTGCAAATCTGCAAGAGAAACTAAAAGTGAGAGGATAAAATCTTTAAAATTCTGAGGTTATCCGTGGTGCCAGACACAGAGTTAAAATTTCAAATGCGCGATATCCTTCTACAAGGCTGAAGCGAGGAGGAAATGCGATGGTGTAGGTGAGCAAAATTGAAGATGAGTGGAAAATGTGAGTTTAAAGGTTTGAAAAAATTGCTTCTGCACACAAGGGAATGCAAGCTTTAAGGTTCGTGTTGCAGGGATTGCACCAACATTTTCTGCATTGACCATGAAATGTTGAGCATTACTCCAGCTGTTAATTTCCATTGAAGGCACTGCTGAGATTTGAACTCAGGATTTCCTGTTTACTAGACAGGCGCTTTAACCATCTAAGCCACAGCACCAGCATGCAAGCTTAGCTTGCAAGTTTAGAACAGATTTCAATCATTTTGATTCAACATCAGTTTTCCTGACATCTCATACGGGCCTTCCGAGTGCAAATTAAAATATTCATTGGCACTGGTCTTTGGAACTGTAAAATTGCATTTATTACTGGAAATGCTGGATTTGTAGCAGCTCTGCATGGGATAAGTAAACAAACAGGAAATGATTGGTCGAACTGGGAAGTGAGTGAACATGACCAGAAATCTATTGTGGTATAATACAGGACAATGTCAGGAGAGAATTTTAACATGAACTGAAAATGAAGCAAACTTCTAGACAATTCTCCATGGCTGTTGCACTTTAGCAAAGATGATATTGTCACCGTTCTTCCATTTTCCCTGACCCGTTCTGCATTCTTTATTCTTCTTTTTTGTTGTTCATTGGGAAGCAAACGTCTTGAGCCAAAGTAAGAGCCCTGATAGGGACTTGAACGCTGGGCCCTCATAATAAAAGTATGAATCTCTACCGAATGAGCTACCAAGGCCCAATCTTTGCTGGTTCTCATAATTTACTTCAACGTCTCATGAGGGATGTTTTGAATTTCCTTCTTTGGTGATGCAGCCTCTCCAGCTCATTTTACTCGCAGGCATAGCAGCAGCCTCCGTTTGGCTTCCTTTCACAAATTCTTCAGCTTGCACCAACTACTCGCTTCTTACCAGTGACTTGTGATGTGACAACAGCTGTCACCCCCGGACCTGCACTGTCACTTCAAGGCTTTGAAGGTTACGTTTAATTCGGTGAAATATAAGTGGGAAGCTACAAAGACACAGATTGTATTGTGAGAGAGAGTAAACCAGTGTCATCTGGCGTTTGTTGTGGCAGAGTGTGAATGCAAGTAAGGTTAACCGGTCAAGTTGCAAAGTGTCAAAATCTCAAAGTTTTTGGGTGAAATAGATTTGTCAGCACCAAATCTTCATGCAAAACGGACCGCTATTTCTCCCGCCCGAATTGTTCTTGCTAACGTACAGCAACAGAAATTGTTCAATGTTAAAGCAAATTACTGCGGATGTGAAATCTCAAAGAAAAAGGGGAAAAGATGGAAAATCTCAGCGGTTCTGGCGGCATCTGGGAAGAGAGAACTGAGCAATTTTTTCGACTCAGGGTGACTCTTCGGCAGAGCAATCAGTTAATCATTCAATCGTTACACTCTGTTGTCGTTGCTATACTTTTAAAATGTTCCTCCAGGTTTTCTTGAGGTAAATCCTATTATGCATTCAAAGGAAAATACCGCGGATGCTGCAAATCTGCAAGAGAAACTAAAAGTGAGAGGATAAAATCTTTAAAATTCTGAGGTTATCCGTGGTGCCAGACACAGAGTTAAAGTTTCAAATGCGCGATATCCTTCTGCAAGGCTCAAGCGAGGAGGAAATGCGATGGTGTAGGTGAGCAAAATTGAAGATGAGCGGAAAATGTGAGTTTAAAGGTTTGAAAAAATTGCTTCAGCACACAAGGGAAAGCAAGCTTTAAGGTCCGCGCTGCAGGGATTGCGACAACATTTTCTGCATTTACCATGAAATGTTCAGCATCACTCCAGCCGATAATTTCCATTGAAGGCACTGCTGAGATTTGAACTCATGATCTCCTGTTTACGAGACAGGCGCTTTAACCATCTAAGCCACAGCACCAGCATGCAAGATTAGTGTGCAAGTTTAGAACAGATTTCAATCATTTTGATTCAACATCAGTTTTCTTGCCATCTCATACAGGCCTTCCGAGTGCATATTAAAACATTCTTTGGAACTGTAAAATTGCATTTATTACTGGAAATGCTGGATTTGTAGCAGTTCTGCATGGGATTAGTAAACAAACAGGAAATGATTGGTCGAACTGGGAAGTGAGTGAACATGACCAGAAATCTATTGTGGTTTAATACAGGACAAGGTCAGGAGACAGTTTTAAAATGAACTGAAAATGTAGCAAACTTCTTGACAATTCTCCATGGCTGTTGCTCTTTAGCAAAGATGATATTTTCACCACTCTTCCATTTTCCTTGACCCGTTCTGCATTCTTTCTTCGTCTTTTCTGTTGTTCATTGGGAAGCAAACATCTTGAGCCAAAGTAAGAGCCCTGATAGGGACTTGAACGCTGGACCCTCATAATAAAAGTCTGAAGCTCTACCGAATGAGCTACCAAGGCCCAATCTTTGCTGGTTCTCAAAATTTACTTCAACGTCTCATGAGGGATGTTTTGAATTTCCTTCTTTGGTGATGCAGCCTCTCCAGCTCATTTTACTCGCAGGCATAGCAGCAGCCTCCGTTTGGCTTCCTTTCACAAATTCTTCAGCTTGCACCAACGACTCGCTTCTCACCAGTGACTTGTGATGTGACATCAGTTGTTACCCCCGGACCTGCACTGTCACTTCAAGGCTTTGAAGATTACGCTTAATTCGGTGAAATATAAGTGGGAAGCTACAAAGGCACAGATTGTATTGTGAGAGAGAGTAAAGGGTGTCATCTGGTGTTTGTTGTGGCAGAGTGTGAATGCAAGTAAGGTTAACCGGTCAAGTTGCAATGTGTCAAAATCTCAAAGTTTTTGGGTGGAAATAGATTTGTCAGCACCAAATCTTCATGCAAAACGGACCGCTATTTCTCCCGCACAAATTGTTCTTACTAACGTATAGCAACACAAATTGTTCAATATTAAAGCAAATTACTGCGGATGTGAAATCTCTAAGAAAAAGGGGAAAAGATGGAAAATCTCAGCGGTTCTGGCGGCATCTGTGAAGAGAGAACTGAGCAATTTTTTCGACTCAGGGTCACTCTTAGGCAGAGCAAATCAGTTAATCATTCAATCGTTACTCTCTGTTGTCGTTGCTATACATTTAAAATGTTGCTCCAGGTTTTCTTGAGGTAAATCCTATTATGCATTCAAAGGAAAATACCGCGGATGCTGCAAATCTGCAAGAGAAACTAAAAGTGAGAGGATAAAATCTTTAAAAATCGGAGGGTATCCGTGGTGCCAGACACAGAGTTAAAGTTTCAAATGCGCGATATCCTTCTACAGGGCTGAAGCAAGGAGGAAATGTGATGGTGTAGGTGAGCAAAATTGAAGATGAGTTGAAAATAGGAGTTAAAAGGTTTGAAAAAAGCATTTCAGCACACAAGGGAAAAAAAGCTTTTATGTTCATGTTGCAGGGATTGTGCCAACATTAACAGCATTCCCCTTGAAATGTTGAGCATCACTCCAGCAGTTAATTTCCATTGAAGGCACTGCTGAGATTTGAACTCAGGATCTCCTGTTTACTAGACAGGCGCTTTAACCATCTAAGCCACAGCACCTGCATGCAAGCTTAGCGTGCAAGTTTAGAACAGATTTCAATCATTTTGATTCAACATCAGTTTTCCTGACATCTCATACGGGCCTTTCGAGTGCAAATTAAAATATTCATTGGCACTAGTCTTTGAAACTGTAAAATTGCATTTATTACTGGAAATGCTGAATATGTAGCAGTTCTGCATGGGATAAGTAAACAAACTTAGGTGGATTGGCCATGATAAATTGCCCTTAGTGTCCAAAATTGCCCTTAGAGTGTTGGGTGGGGTTACTGGGTTATGGGGATAGGGTGAGGTGTTGACCTTGGGTAGGGTGCTCTTCCCAAGAGCCGGTGCAGACTCGATAGGCCGAATGGCCTCCTTCTGCACTGTAAATTCTATGATAATCTATGAAACAGGAAATGCTTGGTCGAATTGGGAAGTGAGTGAACATGACCAGAAATTTATTGAGGTATAATATAGGACAATGTCAGGAGAGAATTTTAACATGAACTGAAAATGTAGCAAACTTCTTGACAATTCTCCATGGCTGTTGCACTTTAGCAAAGATGATATTGTCACCGTTCTTCCATTTTCCCTGACTCGTTCTGCATTCTTTATTCTTCTTTTTTGTTGTTCATTGGGAAGCAAACGTCTTGAGCCAAAGTAAGAGCCCTGATCGGCACTTGAACGCTGGACCCTCATATTAAAATTCTGAAGCTCTAACGAATGAGCTACCAAGGCCCAATCTTTGCTGGTTCTCATAAGTTACTTCAACATCTCATGAGGGATGTTTTGAATTTCCTTCTTTGGTGATGCAGCCTCTCCAGCTCATTTTACTCGCAGGCAGAGCTGCAGCCTCCGTTTGGCTTCCTTTCACAAAGTCTTCAGCTTGCACCAACTACTCGCTTCTTACCAGTGACTTGTGATGTGACATCAGTTGTTACCCCCGGACCTGCACTGTCACGTCAAGGCTTTGAAGATTACGTTTAATTCGGTGAAATATAAGTGGGAAGCTACAAAGACACTGATTGTATTGTGAGAGAGAGTAAAGTGTGTCATCTGGTGTTTGTTGTGGCAGAGTGTGAATGCAAGTAAGGTTAACCGGTCAAGTTGCAAAGTGTCAAAATCTCAAAGTTTTTGGGTGGAAATAGATTTGTCAGCACCAAATCTTCATGCAAAACGGACCGCTATTTCTCCCGCCCGAATTGTTCTTGCTAACGTACAGCAACAGAAATTGTTCAATATAAAAGCAAATTACTGCGGATGTGAAATCTCTAAAAAAAAGGGGAAAAGTTGGAAAATCTCAGCGGTTCTGGCAGCATCTGTGAAGTGAGAAGTGAGCAATTATTTCGACTCAGGGTCACTCTTCGGCAGAGCAAATCAGTTAATCATTCAATCGTTACACTCTGTTGTCGTTGCTATACTTTTAAAATGTTCGTCCAGGTTTTCTTGAGGTAAATCCTATTATGCATTCAAAGGAAAATACCGCGGATGCTGCAAATCTGCAAGCGAAACTAAAAGTGAGAGGATAAAATCTTTAAAAATCGGAGGGTATCCGTGGTGCCAGACACAGAGTTAAAGTTTCAAATGCGCGATATCCTTCTACAGAGCTGAAACGAGGAGGAACTGCGATGGTGTTGGTGAGCAAAATTGAAGATGAGCGGAAAATGAGAGGTAAAAGGTTTGAAAAAAGAGGTTCAGCACACCAGGGAAATCAAGCTTTAACATTCGTGTTGCAGGGATTGTGCCAACATTTTCTGCATTCACAATGAAATGTTGAGCATCACTCCAGCTGTTAATTTCCATTGGAGGCACTGCTGAGATTTGAACTCAGGATCTCCTGTTTACTAGACAGGCGCTTTAACCATCTAAGCCACAGCACCAGCATTCAAGCTGAGCGTGCAAGTTTAGAACAGTTTTCAATCATTTTGATTCAACATCAGTTTTCCTGACATCTCATACTGACGAATGTGATATAAAATAGTTACTTTAGAGATACTAGTTAATGTAATGTAGAAATAAGCCACTTTGATTCTGGCAGTTAGGGACAAAGGGGTTTGAGACCGCATGGAAAAAGCAGGAAGAGGTGTGTCTATGAGAGTGATGCTGCATTGATAGGGGCCAGAGAAAGGGATTGGAAGTGAGCCAATCAGAATAGATCGAACAGGTCAGGAGGGACATAGGCTGACCTATGTCCGTCGAGTATGTGAAACTTGATACCATTTGAATTGATTTTGCAGAGATCCCTTTGTCTTTTAGTCAGTCGTTTTTCTGGGGTGTAAGAGGCTGGATGTCTTTTACGTTTCTGTAAGATGATTAAGCTTGCAAGCTAAATAAATAACTTCTTTTTACGTGCGAATCCGTCTCAACTTTTATTGAGGCCAGACTGACAGAGAAAGAAATTTGGGGATCTGCATTTGGTGCCGAAAACCGGGATTTCTCTGGGCGATCCTGATCCAACTGCGAAATCAGAATTAGACTGATTATGAACAGGAGGATGGGGAACAAAGGGCCCTCAATGTAGAACTGGAAAACGACCGCGCATTGATTGTTCCCCTCTTCTTATCGTCTGATTAGTCTGGTCACTCGTGGTTGGCACAGAAAGACCGCCTCGACGAAATCACAGGTCAGTCTGGGGATTAGCACTTTAATTGATGGGATTTCATATTGTTGTTTCGGCTTGGGTTAGGGTTTTGGGCTGATGGGACTTCATTAATGAAGGTTCAGTCTATTATAAGGCTTCAGAGGCTGATGTGACTTAATTAATGAAGGTTCAGTCTATTATATGGGTTCAGGGGCTGATGAGACTTCAATAGATGGAGGTTCAGTCCAGTATAACTGTTTTTAAATCTGAAGATGGTTCAACTCTATGTGTGAGTGTTTTAAATATATAGTTGATTAAGCTAAAATTGTCTCCTTGGACTGTAAAGTTCCGAGGTCTAGTTGAGATTGTGAGGAATGCTGCATATTGGTTGAAGCAGAAGTCTCTCAAAGGGTTAACAGCAGCAGGCGGAGTTGAAAACAGACAGTGCTTCTCACTCAGGCTTTGAGATAACAGCAGCAGCCGTAGTGTAATCGGATACCTTTCCTTTGAGTCAGTGAACACCAGCAAAGTTACGTTTTGAATTAATTAAAGGAAACCAGTGGTTTTCTCCACCTCTTTGATAAAAGTTATTATTTTCGAAAGCAATTGATTGAAATTGCCAGAATCTTAAGTTTTACTTACTTGAAATAAGGTTTATCTCATTTTATCTGGAGATTAATAGAAACTTAAAGAAGATCATGGACACCATTTTAAAAAGTGTCAATCTGGAGATGATAGCTGATTTTGCTAATACTTATGTGTATGTAAAAGAAAAAAAACTTGTTAAAAGAAAAATTGTTAAGATAAAGAAATAATTAAGTTGTAAATGTTATACAAGTTTGTGTTAAGCAAATTGTAAATTTAGTTCTGAGTTGAGATCAGAGCTAAGCTTGCAAGTTGCAGTAATTCAATTTGAATTTTCAAACATTTTTAAGTTTTTAAAAAAAAAGAGAGCAAATAGAGAAAAGAAGGACACAGATCTTGAATGCGTTGAATAGCACATTTCAAAGGCCCATAAATCTTTCTGTTACATTAGACCTAAAACCTAGGAAGATTGACGAGCCAGAGGAATTTCTGGAGCGTTTTAATGAAATCTACCGGGGGCAGTCAGGCGATTTGCTGTATCGAAATGGTCAGAATTCCCCTCAATACTGTGCTATGTTAATGCATTGCCTACCACCTTCTGTGGTTACTGCTGTGAAATGTAATAACATGAATTGGACAGAGAACGACCCTTCCCAGATGGCAAGGGCAGTCAGATTTTACTGGAAGGAGGGTGTAGGCCAAGAAGGAGGCTCAGTTACAAAGGTTAAGACTGAGTATGTAATGAAAAAGGATGATCTGCGACCCCAACAAGCGGCAGAAATGGTAGTTTACCAGCAGGAGCTCCAATATAGTGACTTTGGGTGGGTGTATCAGCGAAGAGGAGGATGAGACAACAGTGCTATATTTCTATCACCCCCCCAGTGGTGGACGTTAGACGCTGAACAGTCACTGCATCACGTTACCCTGGCCTATGACAGAACTGGACGAAACAGGGAGTTGGAGGACAAATACCGGCCATTACTTGAGACCGAATGGCCAGTCAAGGTTACAGCCACAGTCACGGGAAAAGAAGGTACAGCCGATTTTGTGACAATATCACCACATTTACGGCCACAGTCAGCTTCGGTAAGCCCTCATATTACACGTCAGGTCCATGACCAGTACCATGCCAGGGATATGGGGCGAATGGTCAGCATCTTACCGCAGCTCGTCAGAATAGGTATGAGATATACCTTTTGAACAATCCACGTCTGACATTTAAATACTGTACCACTATCAATCCAGCCTGTTTTCTTAGTGGTCCCCCTGTCCATGAAGACGCACCTGGCCACGACTGTTTAGCCTTGATTCAGGAAACTACCACAATAAGGGGCGATTTGAGTGACATTTCGTCAGAACAACCTGACATGATTATGTGTGGTCAAATATCCCACCGGGGTTTAGTTAATGACCTACTGCAGGCCCTCCTTATGCCCGCGCAGATTTCCGTTATTAAATGCGCTGCCCACACGAATGGTACAACCCCAGTTGACGTTGGTAATGAACGAGCAGATCGTGCAGCGCGCACAGCCGCACAAATTCAGCAAGTGATGGTGCCTAAAATGTTAAGTCAGACTAAACGATCTACTATGAATATGTCTGCTTCTGACAAGCGAATGCCAACCATCCAAGACGTCATAAGGTTACAGGAGGACGCTCCTGAGAGTGATAAACAAATGTGGAAACGGTTAGGTTGTACATATGATTCTGTTTCCTCTTTATGGACCACGCCTGCACATCAGACTTGTATGTCTGATGCGCTGGCTTTATGGGTCATTGAATGTGTACACTTTGCAACTCATTGTGGGGCTCGAGGGACTAGTGATTTGTTGCTGGACACTTGGTGGCACCCTAAAATGCAGGGGTTGGCCCAGAGTATCAGTAATCGGTGTTTGATTTGTCAGCAATATAACACCGGAAAAGGTATCCCTTGTGGGAAGGGGCAAACCCCGTTGCCCAGTGGTCCCTTTGAGACGCTCCAAATGGATTACATTGAGTTGGAAAGGTGTCAATGTTACAAATATGTTTTGGTCATTGTGGATGTGTTCAGCAGATGGGTCGAGGCGTATCCGACTATCTATAGTAAAGCTGCTCCTGTGGTTAAAGTCTTGATGAGGGAAATCATTCTCCGGTATGGTATACCAGCTCAGTTAAGTTCTGATAAAGGGCCTCATTTTATTGGACAAATTAACAAGGAGTTTTGCTCCCAGTTGGGCATACGCCAGCAGTTACACTGTGCTTACAGACCGCAGGCGGCCGGGTTGGTTGAGAGACACAATCAGACCCTCAAAACTAAATTGGCTAAATTAAGAGCAGATACGGGACTGACATGGCTTAAGTTGCTCCCCGTTGCCCTCTTCCAGCTGCGGGTTACACCTGCGGGACCAGCCCGGCTCTCTCCCGCCGAGATTCTTTATGGCAGGCCTCTTAGAACTCCTTGGAGCCTGCAGGTTCCCAGACGGGTTCAGTTTCATCAGATGACTGAAGAAATGACCACCTATGTTCTAGCCCTTACGCAAGTGCTCAAGGAACTCCATGGCCCAGTCCGTGCGGCTCACCAGCCATTGCCCCAGTACCTAGCTCACTTTCAGTCCAGCCCAGTAGTTATGTCATGGTCAAAAAATTGGACTAGGAAGGGGTCGGAGCCGCGATGGGACGGGCCCTTCCAAGTTCTCCTTACCACCCCCACAGCAGTTAAAGTGGAGGGGCGAAGTGCTTGGGTCCACCTACATCACTGTAAATTGAGTCCATCTCCACTACTGTAAAAGGTCGGATACTAACCTGCCTCCCTTCTCCAGTGCTATTTTACAGGTGTGGAGCATGATGGAGTGGCTACGCATCGTCTGTCTGATATTTGGCCTCACTTCGCTTGGCGTGTTATTGGCGATGGATATGGAAAAGGGGAATATTATGTATCTGTGTAGCCCCAACCAATCTACAAGGATACATCACCTATGCAAAGGTGATGTTCTTCGCTGCCCCCATGTACGAGGACATGGTATCAACTCATGGAAGGTCATCAAAGTTAAGGAGAATGCAGGAGTCATGAAGCAGCTGCACCGGTCCCGGCGATGGGAAGGGAACATTATATGGACATTGCCTTGTTTTTGGAATACATGTAAATGTGATTTTGGATGTGTTAAAAGTGGTACAATAAAGGTAAAATCAGGCTGTCAGAAGAGTGTAGGAAGAGACCATGAGAAAGAGAAAGGGACTAGAGAGAGGACGGGGCGTGTGAGAAGGGAAGTACAGCTAGAACGTAGGTTACCGGGAGATACACTTAAGTTAGTTAAAGGCCAAACTGAGGAAAACCCGGGTAGTAAACCTTGGGAGCCCTCGGGGCACTAACCAAGGAGTTGTCTCAGCTACGGTTGTTTGCAATGCAGAACCGGTATGCACTTGACTATCTTCTGGCCCGTGAGGGTGGGGTATGCGCCATAGTACAGGGCAAGTGTATCATGGGTGTTCAGGACTTGACCGCTAACATTACTAAATTTATGGATCGCATACGGGATCACTTGGACGGGATGCAGGATCCTGACTCTTGGGGTAACTGGGGATTTGGAGGATGGAAGGACTGGTTGATAAATATGGCCATGTATCTAGTGGTAGCTATCGGCTGCATCTTTGTGGGCCTGGCCATCCTTAAATGTGTGATGGGTAGAATGCGGGGTGCACAAGATCAGATCACCGCCCCAATCACCGAAAAAAAATTTAACTGTTAAAATCCATGAGGGTGAGGCAGATGAAGGGGGGCTAAGACAGGAATTGGAAATGCAGCGAAGGATCTTTTTAGATGAGGAACCGTAGCTATGGATTGGATAGTTCGGTTATCATGGAATGATAAAAGGAGGGAATGACGAATGTGATATAAAATAGTTACTTTAGAGATACTAGTTAATGTAATGTAGAAATAAGCCACTTTGATTCTGGCAGTTAGGGACAAAGGGGATTGAGACCGCATGGAAAAAGCAGGAAGAGGTGTGTCTATGAGAGTGATGCTGCATTGATAGGGGCCAGAGAAAGGGATTGGAAGTGAGCCAATCAGAATAGATCGAACAGGTCAGGAGGGACATAGGCTGACCTATGTCCGTCGAGTATGTGAAACTTGATACCATTTGAATTGATTTTGCAGAGATCCCTTTGTCTTTTAGTCAGTCGTTTTTCTGGGGTGTAAGAGGCTGGATGTCTTTTACGTTTCTGTAAGATGATTAAGCTTGCAAGCTAAATAAATAACTTCTTTTTACGTGCGAATCCGTCTCAACTTTTATTGAGGCCAGACTGACAGAGAAAGAAATTTGGGGATCTACAATACGGGCCTTCCGAGTTCAAATTAAAATATTCATTGGCACTGGTATTTGGAACTGTAAAATTGCATTTATTTCTGGAAATGCTGGATTAGTAGCAGTTCAGCATGGGATAAGTAAACAAACAGGAAATGACTGGTCGAACTGGGAAGTGAGTGAACATGACCAGAAATCGATTGTTGTTTAATACAAGACAATGTCAGGAGAGAGTTTTAACATGAACTGAAAATGTAGCAAACTTCTTGACAATTCTCCATGGCTGTTGCACTTTAGCAAAGGTGATATTGTCACCGTTCTTCCATTTTCCCTGACCCGTTCTGCATTCTTTATTCTTCTTTTTTGTTGTTCATTGGGAAGCAAACGTCTTGAGCCAAAGTAAGAGCCCTGATAGGGACTTGAACGCTGGACCCTCATATTAAAATTCTGAAGCTCGACCGAATGAACTACCAACGCCTAATCTTTGCTGGTTCTCATAAGTTACTTCAAAGTCTCATGAGGGATATTTTGAATTTCCTTCTTTGGTGATGCAGCCTCTCCAGCTCATTTTACTCGCAGGCACAGCAGCAGCCTCCGTTTGGCTTCCTTTCACAAATTCTTCAGCTTGCACCAACTACTCGCTTCTTACCACTGACTTGTGATGTGACATCAGTTGTTCCCCCGGACCTGCACTGTCACTTCAAGGCTTTGAAGATTACGTTTAATTCGGTGAAATATAAGTGGGAAGCTACAAAGGCACAGATTGTGTTGTGAGAGAGAGTAAAGGGTGTCATCTGGTGTTTGTTGTGGCAGAGTGTGAATGCAAGCAAGGTTAACCGGTCAAGTTGCAAAGTGTCAAAATCTCAAAGTTTTTGGGTGGAAAGAGATTTGTCAGCACCAAATCTTGATGCAAAACGGACCGCTATTTCTCCCGCCGAATTGTTCTTGCTAACGTACAGCAACAGAAATTGTTCAATATAAAAGCAAATTATTGCGGATGTGAAATCTCAAACAAAAAGGGGAAAAGATGGAAAATCTCAGCGGTTCTGGCGGCATCTGTGAAGAGAGAACTGAGCAATTTTTTCGACTCAGGGTCACTCGGAGACAGGGCAAATCAGTTAATCATTCAATCGTTACACTCTGTTGTCGTTGCTATACTTTTAAAATGTTCCTCCTGGTTTTCTTGAGGTAAATCCTATTACGCATTCAAAGGAAAATACCGCGGATGCTGCAAATCTGCAAGAGAAACTAAAAGTGAGAGGATAAAATCTTTAAAAATCTGAGGATATCCGTGGTGCCAGACACAGAGTTAAAGTTTCAAATGCGCGTGATCCTTCTACAGGGCTGAAGCGATGAGGAAATGCGATGGTGGAGGTGAGCAAAATTGATGGTGAGCCGAAAATGGGAGTTAATATGTTTCAAAAAGGTGCTTCAGCACACAAGTGAAAGCAAGCTTTATGTTACATGGATTCTGCCGATATTTCCCTCATTCACCATGAAATGTTGAGCATCACGCCAGCCGTTAATCTCCAGTGAAGGCAATGCTGAGCTTTGAACTCAAGATCGCCTGTTCACTAAACAGGTGCTTTAACCATCTAAGCCACAGCACCAGCATGCAAGCTTAGCGTGCAAGTTTAGAACAGATTTCAATCATTTTGATTCAACATCAGTTTTCCTGACATCTCATACGGGCCTTCCGAGTGCAAATTAAAATATTCATTGGCACTGGTCTTTGGAACTGTAAAATTGCATTTATTACTGGAAATGCTGGATTTGTAGCAGTTCTGCATGGGATAAGTAAACAAACAGGAAATGCTTGGTCGACTTGGGAGTTGAGTGAAAATGACCAGATATCTATTGCGGTTTAATACAGGACAACGTCAGGAGAGAGTTTTAACATGAACTGAAAACGTAGCAAACTTCTTGACAATTCTCCATGGCTGTTGCACTTCAGCAAAGATGATATTGTCACCGTTCTTCCATTTTCCCCGACCCGTTCTGCATTCTTTATTCTTCTTTTTTGTTGTTCATTGGGAAGCAAACGTCTTGAGCCAAAGTAAGAGCCCTGATAGGGACTTGAACGCTGGACCCTCATATTAAAATTCTGAAGCTCTATCGAATGAGCTAGCAAGGCCTAATCTTTGCTGGTTCTCTAAGTTACTTCAAAGTCTCATGAGGGATGTTTTGAATTTCCTTCTTTGGTGATGCAGCCTCTCCAGCTCATTTTACTCGCAGGCACAGCAGCAACCTTCGTTTGGCGTCCTTTCACAAATTCTTCAGCTTGCACCAACTACCCGCTTCTTACCAGTGACTTGTGATGTGACATCAGTTGTTACCCCCGGACCTGCACTGTCACTTCAAGGCTTTGAAGATTACGTTTAATTCGGTGAAATATAAGTGGGAAGCTACAAAGACACAGATTGTATTGTGAGAGAGAGTAAAGGGTGTCATCTGGTGTTTGTTGTGGCAGAGTGTGAATGCAAGTAAGGTTAACCGGTCAAGTTGCAAAGTGTCAAAATCTCAAAGTTTTTGGGTGGAAATAGATTTGTCAGCACCAAATCTTCATGCAAAACGGACCGCTATTTCTCCCGCCCGAATTGTTCTTGCTAATGTACAGCAACAGAAATTGTTCAATATAAAAGCAAATTACTTCGGATGTGAAATCTCAAAGAAAAAGGGGAAAAGATGGAAAATCTCAGCGGTTCTGGCGGCATCTGTGAAGAGAGAACTGAGCAATTTTTTCAACTCAGGGTCACTCGTAGTCAGAGCAATTCAGTTAATCATTCAATCGTTACACTCTGTTGTCGTTGCTATACTTTTAAAATGTGCCTGCAGGTTTTCTTGAGGTAAATCCTATTATGCATTCAAAGGAAAATACCGCGGATGCTGCAAATCTGCAAGAGAAACTAAAAGTGAGAGGGTAAAATCTTTAAAAATCTGAGGATCTCCGTGGTGCCAGACACAGAGTTAAAGTTTCAAATGCGCGTGATCCTGTCAAATCCCAAATTTCTTTACCCGTCAGTCTGGCCTCAATAAAAGTCGAGATGCATTTGCAGGTACAGCATTAGTTATTTTATTTGACTTGCAAGCTTGATTCATCTCAGAGGCAGAAGACACATCCAGTCTCCTACACCCCGGAAAGCGAATGAACAAAGAGACAAAGGGATCTCTGCAAATCAATTCAAATGGTATCAAGTTTCACATACACGATTCCCATAGGTCATCCTATACCCCTCCTGACCTGGTCAGACATTCTGATTGGCTCACTTCCAATCCCTTCCTCTGGCCCCTTTTACCCAGCATCCTTTTCTCCTCCTTTGGTGGACACACCTCCTCCTTGCTTTGCCATGCGGTCTGAAATCATTTGTCTGTGAACTCACCAGAATGAGACTGGCGTATCTCTACATTACAGTAACTAATATCTCTAAAGTAACTATTTTATATCAAATTCATCATTCCCTCCTTTTATCATTCCATGATAACCGAACTATCAAATCCATAGCTATGGTCCCTCATCTAAAAAGATCTGTCACTGCATTTCCAATTCCTGGCGTAGCTGCACCCTCATGGATTTTGACAGCTAAGATTTTAGGGGCGTTGATCTGTTCCAGTGTACCCCACATTCTACCCATCACACATTTAAGGATGGCTGGGCCCACAAAGATGCAGCCGATAGCCACCACTAAATGCATGACCATATTTATCAACCAGTCCTTCCAACCTCCAAACCCCCAGTTTCCCCAAGCGCCAGGATCCTGCATTCCGTCTAGATGATCCCGTATGTGATCCATAAATTTAGTGATGTTAGCGGTCAAGTCCTGAACTCCCATGATACACTTGTCCTGCACTATGGCGCATACCCCACCCTCACGGGCCAGAATATAGTCAAGAGCATACCGGTTCTGCATTGCAAACAACCGTAGCTGAGGCAATTCCTTGGTTATTGCCCCGAGGGCTCCCAAGGTTTCATTTCCCAAGATGGTAAGGCCACAAATAAAATAATTCCTATTGCTGACAGCCAAGGAACCCCCCAGTAGCCCAGTTTATCTAGCTTCGAAACGCCCATTCGGGCCGCCTAGCAATGCGGAAAGCCCTCGTCCCAACAGTGATATGAGAGACATTCCCCCAGCCACAAAGGAGCTGGAGGCAGGCGTTCACTGGATCGCAAGTGGTGTTGTAACAAACGCATTGGCCAGACGCCTGGGTGATATGGCACCTCCTGTCCGTACAGGTGGGGAACAGACATGTTATATTCGTTTCCACCTGTACCAGCAAACAGCCGTATCCTTCACTGCTGAAACAATTCTCGTACGACCGGGAATCCCTATTGGGAGTGAAGTGGCTAGGTATATATGCCCTCCACCGTTGCAGCCTATCATACTGTGAATGGGAATTATCCCGAGGAAGGGATAGGCAAATAGCCGGTGGTACGGAACCCGGATCGTAAGGAAGAGTGACTTGCTCGGGCGGTGGCTCGGAACGTTGACAATGAACCACCGTTTGGGGAGTGCCCCAAAGCGGTGAAACAGAAAATAACCTAGACACAGCTGCGGGGTTCGGGTTGCAGACAACCCGTCCGTGGCCATACAAGCGGTGGTAAATCTGGTAGAAGTGATTCATACTACCCGGGTTTTCCTCAGTTTGGCCTTTAACTAAATTAAGTGTATCTCCCGATAACCTACGTTCTAGCTGTACTTCCCTTCTCACATGCCCCGTCCTCTCTCTCGTCCCTCTCGCTCTCTCACAATCTCTTCCTACGCTCTCCTGACGGTCTGATGTTACCTTTATCGCACCAATCTTAACACATCCAAAATCAAACTTACATGTACTCCAAAAACGAGGCAATGTCCATATAATGTTCCCTTCCCATCGCCGGGACCAGTGCAATTGCTTCATGACTCCTGCATTCCCCTTAACTTTGACGACCTTCCATGAGTCGATACCATGTCTTCGTATATGGGGGCAGCGAAGAACATCACCTTTGCATAGGTGATGTATCGTTGTAGATTGGTTGGGGTTACAAATATAGATAATATTCCCCTTTTCTATGTCCGTCGCCAATAACACTCCAAGCGAGGTGAGGCCAAATATCACACAGATGGTGCGTAGCCACCCCATCATGCTCCACACCTGTAAAATAGCACTGGAGAAGGGAGGCAGGTTAATCTGTCCAAGAAAATGAGGCCCGTTATCAGAACTCAACTGAGCTGGTCTACTGTACCGGGGAATGATTTCCCGCATCAGAACTTTAACCACAGTAGCAGCTTTATTATCGGTAGTCGGATATGCCTCAACCCATCTGCTGAACCCATCCACAATGACCAAAACATATTTGTAACATTGACACCTTATCAACTCAATGTAATCCATTTGGAGCGTCTCAAAGGGACCACTGGGCAATGGGGTTTGCCCCAACCCACAAGGGATACCTTTTCCGGTGTTATATTGCTGACAAATCAAACACCGATTACTGATACTCTGGGCCAACCCCTGCATTTTAGGGTGCCATCAAGTGTCCAGCAACAAATCACTAGTCCCCCGAGTGCCACAATGAGTTGCAAAGTGTACGCATTCGATGACTCATAAAGCCAGTACATCAGACATACAAGTCTGATGTGCTGGCGTGGTCCATAAAGAAGAAACAGAATCATATGTACAACCTAACCGTTTCCACATTTGTTTATCACTCTCAGGAACGTCCTCCTGTAACCTTATGATGTCTTGGATGGTTGGCATTGACTTGTCAGAAGCAGACATATTTATAGTAGATCGTTTAGTCTGACTTAACATTTTAGGCACCATCACTTGCTGAATTTGCGCGGCTGTCCGCGCTGCACGATCTGCTTGTTCATTACCAACGTCAACTGGGGTCTAACCATTTGTGTGGGCAGCGCATTTAATAACTGAAATCTGCGCGGGCATAAGGAGGGCCTGCAGTAAGTCATTAACTAAACCCCGGTGGGATATTTGACCACACATAATCATGTCAGGTTGTTCTGACGAAATGTCACTCAAATCGACCCTTATTGTGGTAGTTTCCTGAATCAAGGCTAAACAGTCGTGGCCAGGTGCGTCTTCATGGACCACTAAGAAAACAGGCTGGATTGATAGTGGTACAGTGTTTAAATGTCAGACGTGGATTGTTCAAAAGGTATATCTCATACCTATTCTGACGAGCTGCGGTAAGATGCTGAGTCTGCAGTTGCCTCAGTAGTGCGATGACCGAGTGGGAGCTATACACCGTAATATCCTGTTGGAGGGTGAGAGCATGTAACGGCTATGCGATGGCATTGATTGAACGTAAATCCTGTACTAATCGGTACTGGTCTGGTTTGGCTGGTTTAGGCACAGCAAGTATGGGGGTGTTACATTCTGATTGGCAAGGGACCAAAATACCCTGTTGCAACAGCTCTTGGGTTAATTTGTCTATAGACGGAGCAGCTTGGGATTTCAGGGGGTATTGCCGAATGGAAGGTAGCTTTACATGATCCTTAATCGGTACCTTTATAGGTGTAACATTTGTCTTTCCCACTTGTGATGGGTATTTCGCCCAGACCTGTGGATTGACATATTCCAAAACATCATGTCCCCAGTGATGCTGCAGTCGAGTGTTAATTGTTTCAGGGACCTCAAAATATTTTATGGCAGTGCCGTCCGGCATGACTTGAAGTGTGTACTCTGTTGGATCCGAATGATCCACTGCCCTCCTTAATATTTGCCCCAGATCCCTGGCATGGTACTGGTCGTGGACCTGACGTGTAATATGAGGGCTTACCGAAGCTGACTGTGGCCATAAATGTGGTGGTATTGTAACAAAATCGGCTGTACCTTCTTTTCCCGTGACTGTGGCTGTACCTTTGACTGGCCATTCGGTCCCAATTAATGGCCGGTATTTGTCCTCCAACTCCCTGTTTTGTCCGGTTCTGTCATAGGCCAGGGTAACGTGATGCAGTGACTGTTCAATGGCTAACGTCCACCACTGGAGGTGATAGAAATATAGCACTGTTGTCTCATCCTCCATGATTGGACCGTTACCCCTTCGTCTCCGTACTCTAGCTGCAGCTGGAAGATACACAGTAAATCTCGGGCCAACAAATTACTGTTCAATCCAGTAGTCACTACAAACTGATGATCTGCAGACTTATTCTCGCAAGTGACTGTCACAGGTTCAGAAATAGGATACTCACACACCTGTCCTTGGAACCCCGACAATTGCTGCGTGTGGTCGGATAATGGTAGTCGAAGTTCTGATTGCACAGAAGACATGGCTGCTCCAGTATCGATTACAAATGAGTGACGTTAATCTCCAATCTGCAGAGAGATAATAGGTTCCCTGTCCGATTGGAGAGTCCTTATGACTAAATTAGCTAGTCAATCCTGTGTTGGGAAAGGGTTTGCGTGGGAGAAGTCAGTGTATCTCGTCTGTCCTCCCCTTGGTGGGTACCCCCTCCTTTGGGTCGGATAATCTCCTTCTGCTGCCTGTCTTTTAAAGGGGCATTCCTGTTGCCAGTGATCTGCACGGCCGCAACTAAAACATGCATTGCTCCCTCTATATCTGCCCCGTCCTCTTCTCCCAGTAGACCAATGGCCCCTCAGAGGGGGCGTCGGTTGTAAAGCTGTTGGTGCATACGGTGGGCCATAAAAAGGAGCTGAGGGTCCCTTTGGGTGGGTTTGATATCCTCCCCCTCGCTGATCCACCCACCCAGAGTCACAATATTGGGGCTCCTGCTGGTAAACTACCATTTCTGCCGCTTGTTGGGGTCGCAGATCATCCTTTTTCATTACATACTCAGTCGTAACCTTTGTAACCGAGCCTCCTTCCTAGCCTACACTCTCCTTCCAATAAAATCTGACTGACCTTGCCATCTGGGAAGGGTCGTTCTCTGTCCAATTCATGTTATTACATTTCACAGCAGTAGCCACAGAAGGTGGTAGGAAATGCATTAACATAGCATAACATTGAGGGGAATTCTGACCATTTTGATATGGCAAGTCGCCTGACTGCCCACGGTAGATTTCATTAAAACGCTCCAGAAATTCCTCTGGCTCTTCAGTCTTCTTAGGTTTTAGGTCTAAGATAGCAGAAATATTTATGGGCTTTTGAAATGTGTTATTCAACGCATTCAGGATCTGTGTCCGTCTATCGTCGTCTAACGCATGGGCTTGCTGAAGTGCGGCGTGGCTAGCATAATTCAGGTGATTGGTATCTTCCTAATCGGCAACTGTCTCCGAGTCCCACCAGGGGGCACTCTAGCTATTTCCTCTGGTTCTTCCAAGACTTCGACGTCCCTCCCTGTCACTAGTGGGAGTTCTTTCTCTTCAAAATCATCTGTTGCAGCTCCCTTTGTTCTCAAAATTTGCAGTTTCCCCTTGGTTTGGAGGGATTTAGGTGGTATGCTTAATTGTTTCTGGTTAGGGCCAAGCCCTTCTCTCGCTGTCCGAGATCTGGTCCTAGAGCTAACTGGGCTTGCGGAACAGAGCTCCTCTTTCTCTACTGATCGTGAAGATGGTAAATCGGGACCCACACTATCAACCAAAAAGGGCTGGAGTTACTGGCATGATTGGAATCTGGGGAGCAGTGACTGGATATAAATTATTATACTCTGGTGGTTCTCGAATTAGTGCAGACAATGCTACAGGTGCAGTCAAAACTTTTACTGACATTTTTAAATTATTGAATTAATCATTTTCTGTCAATTCAAGGCCAGCCATTGAACTACGTAGCTCATTTTTTGTTTGACCGAGCCTTTCCTGTCTCTACTTGCGCGTTTTTTTTTCTTGGCAAAACGATTGAAAAGGTTCTAACAGTGTTCTTTTAAAACTTAAAAATGTTTGAAAATTCAAATTGAATTACTGCAACTTGCAAGCTTATCTCTGATCTCAACTCAGAACTAAATTTACGATTTGCTTAACACAAATTTGTATAACATTTACAACTTAATTAATTCTTTATCTTAACAATTTTTCTTGAAACGAGTTTTGCTTACATTCACAAAAATGTTGGCAAAGTCAACTATCATCTCCAGATTTACACTTTTTAAAATGGTGTCAATGATCTTCTTTAAGTTTCTATTAATTCACAAATAAAATGAGATAAACATTATTTCAAGTAAGTAAAACTTAAGATTCTGGCAATTTCAATCAATTGCTTTCGAAAATAATAACTTTTATCAAAGAGGTGGAGAAACCCACTGGTTTCCTTTAATTAATTAAAAACGTAACTTTGCTGGAGTTCACTGACTCAAAGGAAAGGTATCCGATTACACTATAGGCTGCTGCTGTTATCTCAAGGCCTGAGTGAGAAGCACTGTCTGTCATCTTTAATTTTGGCTGCTGCTGTTAACCCTTTGAGAGACTTCTGCTTCAACCAATATGCAGCATTCCCCACAATCTCAACTAGTCCTCAGAACTGCGCCCTTTGCCACTACAGCCCAAGGGTACAATTTTTTAGCTTAATCAACTATAGATTTAAAACACTCACACATGGAATTGAATCATCTTCAGATTTAAAAACACTTATACTTGACTGAACCTTCACTACTGAAGTCACATCAGCCATAAAAACACTTATACTTGACTGAACCTCCATCTACTGAAGTCACATCAGCCATAAAAACACTTATACTTGACTGAATCTCCATCTACTGAAGTCACATCAGCCATAAAAACACTTATACTTGGAATTGAATCATCTTTTAGATGTCCCATCAACCCAAAACCTAACCCAAGCCGAATCAACAATATGAAATCCCATCAATTAAATTTCTAATCCCCAGACTGACCTTTGATTTCATCGAGACGATTTTTCTGTACCAACCGCGAGTGACCAGACTAATCAGACGATAAGAAGAGGGGAACAATCAATGCGCGGTCATTTTCCAGCTGTACATTGTGGGCCCTTTTTCCCCATCCTCCTGTTCATAATCAGTCAAATTCAGATTTCGCAGTTGGTCAGAACCTTCTTGAGAAATCCCGGGTTTCGGCACTAATTGTCAAATCCCAAATCTCTTTACCCGCTGGTCTGGCCTCAATAAAAGTCGAGATGGATTTGCAGGTACAGCATTAGTTATTTTATTTGGCTTGCAAGCTTGATTCATCTCAGAGGCATAAGACACATCCAGTCTACTACACCCCGGAAAGCGAATGAACAAAGAGACAAAGGGATCTCTGCAAATCAATTCAAATGGTATCAAGTTTCACCTACACGATTCCCATAGGTCATCCTATACCCCTCCTGACCTAGTAAGACATTCTGATTGGCTCACTTCCAATCCCTTCCACTGGCCCCTATTACCCAGCATCATTTTCTCCTCCTTTGGTGAACAATTGTTCAATATAAAAGCAAATTACTGCGGATGTGAAATCTGAAAGAAAAAGGAGAAAAGATGGAAAATCTCAGCGGTTCTAGCAGCATCTGTGAAGAGAGAACTGAGCAATTTTTTCGACTCAGGGTCACTCTTAGGCAGAGCAAATCAGTTAATCATTCAATCGTTACACTCTGTTGTTGTTGCTATACTTTTAAAATGTTCCTCCAGGTTTTCTTGAGGTAAATCCTATTATGCATTCAAAGGAAAATACCGCGGATGCTGCAAATCTGCAAGAGAAACTAAAACTGAGAGGATAAAATCTTTAACAATCTGAGGATATCCGTGGTGCCAGACACAGAGTTAAAGTTTCAAATGCGCGTGATCCTTCTACAAGGCTGAAGCGAGGAGGAAATGCGATGGTGTAGGTGAGCAAAATTGAAGATGCGCGGATAATGGGAGTTAAAACGTTTGAAAAAAGTGCTTTAGCACACAAGGGAAAGCGAGCTTTAAGGCTCGCATAGCAGGGCTTGTGCCAACATTTACTGCATTCACCATGAAATGTTGAGCATCACTCCAGCTGTTAATTTCCATTGAAGGCACTGCTGAGAGTTGAACTCAGGATCTCCTGTTTACTAGACAGGCGCTTTAACCATCTAAGCCACAGCACCAGCATGTAAGCTTAGCGTGCAAGTTTAGAACAGATTTCAATCATTTTGATTCAACATCAGTTTTCCTGACATCTCATAAGGGCCTTCCGAGTGCAAATTAAAATATTCATTGGCACTCGTCTTTGGAACTGTAAAATTGCATTTATTACTGGAAATGATGGATTTGTAGCAGTTCTGCATGGGATAAGTAAAGAAACAGGAAATGATTGGTCGAACTGGGAAGTGAGTGAACATGACCAGAAATCTATTGTGGTATAATGCAGGACAATGTCAGCAGAGAATATGAACATTAACTGAAAATGATGCAAACTTCTTGACAATTCTCCATGGCTGTTGCTCTTTAGCAAAGATGATATTGTCACCGTTCTTCCATTTCCCTGACACGTTCTGCATTCTTTATTCTTCTTTTTGTTGTTCATTGGGAAGCAAACATCTTGAGCCAAAGTAAGAGCCCTGATAGGGCCTTGAACGCTGGACGCTCATAATAAAAGTATGAAGCTCTACCGAATGAGCTACCAAGGCCCAATCTTTGCTGGTTCTCATAATTTACTTCAACGTCTCATGAGGGATGTTTTGAATTTCCTTCTTTTGTGATGCAGCCTCTCCAGCTCATTTTACTCGCAGGCATAGCAGCAGCCTCCGTTTGGCTTCCTTTCACAAATTCTTCAACTTGCACCAACTACTCGCTTCTCACCAGTGACTTGTGATGTGACATCAGTTGTTACCCCCGGACCTGCACTGTCACTTCAAGGCTTTGAAGGTTACGTTTAATTCGGTGAAATATAAGTGGGAAGCTACAAAGACACAGATTGTATTGTGAGAGAGAGTAAACGGTGTCATCTGGCGTTTGTTGTGGCAGAGTGTGAATGCAAGTAAGGTTAACCGGTCAAGTTGCAAAGTGTCAAAATCTCAAAGTTTTTGGGTGGAAATAGGTTTGTCAGCAGCAAATCTTCATGCAAAACGGACCGCTATTTCTCCCGCCCGAATTGTTCTTGCTAACGTACAGCAACAGAAATTGTTCAATATAAAAGCAAATTACTGCGGATGTGAAATCTCAAAGAAAAAGGGGAAAAGATGGAAAATCTCAGCGGTTCTGGCGGCATCTGGGAAGAGAGAACTGAGCAATTTTTTGAAGTCAGGGTCACTCTCAGGCAGAGCAAATCAGTTAATCATTCAATCGTTACACTATGTTGTCGTTGCTATACATTTAAAATGTTCCTCCAGGTTTTCTTGGGTAAATCCTATTCTGGACTCAAAGGAAAATAGCGCGGATGCTGCAAATCCGCCAGAGAAACTAAAAGTGAGAGGATAAAATCTTTAAAATTCTGAGGATATCCGTGGTGCCAGACACAGAGTTAAAGTTTCCAATGCGCGATATCCTTCTACAAGGCTGAAGCGAGGAGGAAATGCGATGGGGTAGGTGAGCAAAATTGAAGATGAGCGGAAAATGTGAGTTTAAAGGTTTGAAAAAATTGCTTCAGCACACAAGGAAAAGCGAGCTTTAAGGTTCGCGTTGCAGGGATTGCGCCAACATTTTCTACATTTACCATGAAATGTTCAGCATCACTCCAGCTGTTAATTTCCATTGAAAACACTGCTGAGATTTGAACTCATGATCTCCTATTTACTAGACAGGCGCTTTAACCATCTAAGCCACAGCACCAGCATGCGAGCTTAGGGTGCAAGTTTAGAACAGATTTCAATCATTTTGATTCAACATCAGTTTTCCTGACATCTCATACGGACCTTCCGAGTGCATATTAAAAAATCCTTTGGAACTGTAAAATTGCATTTATTACTGGAAATGCTGGATTTGTAGCAGTTCTGCATGGGATTAGTAAACAAACAGGAAATGATTGGTCGAACTGGGAAGTGAGTGAACATGACCAGAAATCTATTGTGGTATAATACAGGACAATGTCAGGAGAGAATTTTAACATTAACTGAAAATGATGCAAACTTCTTGACAATTCTCCATGGCTATTGCTCTTTAGCAAAGATGATATTGTCACCGTTCTTCCATTTTCCCTGACCCGTTCTGCATTCTTTATTCTTCTTTTTTGTTGTTCATTGGGAAGCAAACATATTGAGCCAAAGTAAGAGCCCTGATAGGGACTTGAAGGCTGGATCCTCATAATAAAAGTATGAAGCTCTACCGAATGAGCTACCAAGGCCCAATCTTTGCTGGTTCTCATAATTTACTTCAGCGTCTCATGAGGGATGTTTTGAATTTCCTTCTTTGGTGATGCAGCCTCTCCAGCTGATTTTACTCGCAGGCATTGCAGCAGCCTCCGTTTGGCTTCCTTTCTCAAATTCTTCAGCTTGCACCAACTACTCGCTTCTTACCAGTGACTTGTGATGTGACAACAGTTGTTACCCCCGGTCCTGCACTGTCACTTCAAGGCTATGAAGATTACGTTTAATTCGGTGAAATATAAGTGGGAAGTTACAAAGACACAGATTGTACTGTGAGAGAGAGTAAAGGGTGTCATCTGGTGTTTGTTGTGGCAGAGTGTGAATGCAAGTAAGGTTAACCGGTCAAGTTGCAAAGTGTAAAATCTCAAAGTTTTTGGGTGGGAATAGATTTGTCAGCACCAAATCTTCATGCAAAACGGACCGCTATTTCTCCCGCCCGAATTGTTCTTGCTAACGTATAGCAACAGAAATTGTTCAATATAAAAGCAAATTGCTGCGGATGTGAAATCTCAAAGAAAAAGGGGAAAAGATGGAAAATCTCAGCGGTTCTGGCGGCATCTGGGAAGAGAGAACTGAGCAATTTTTTCGACTCAGGGTGACTCTTCGGCAGAGCAAATCAGTTCATCATTCAATCGTTACACTCTGTTGTCGTTGCTATACTTTTAAAATGTTCCTCCAGGTTTTCTTGAGGGAAATCCTATTATGCATTCAAAGGAAAATACCGCGGATGCTGCAAATCTGCAATAGAAATTAAAAGTGAGAGGATAAAATCTTTAAAATTCTGAGGTTATCCATGGTGCCAGATAGAGAGTTAAAGTTTCAAATGCGCGAGATCCTTCTACAAGGCTGAAGCGAGGAGGAAATGCGATGGTGTAGGTGAGCAAAATTGAAGATGAGCGGAAAATGTGAGTTTAAAGGTTTGAAAAAATTGCTTCAGCACGCAAGGAAAAGTGAGCTTTAATGTTTGCGTTGCAGGGATTGTGCCAACATTTTCTGCATTTACCATGAAATGTCAGGCATTACTCCAGCTGTTAACTTCCATTGAAAGCACGACTGAGATTTGAACTGAGAATCTCCTGTTTACTAGACAGGTGCTGTAACCATCTAAGCCACAGCACCAGCATGCAAGCTTAGCGTGCAAGTTTAGAACAGATTTCAATCATTTTGATTCAACATCAGTTTTCCTGACATCTCATACGGGCCTTCCGAGTGCAAATTAAAATATTCATTGGCACTAGTCTTTGAAACTGTAAACTTGCATTTATTACTGGAAATGCTGGATTTGTAGCAGTTCTGCATGGGATTAGTAAACAAACAGGAAATGATTGGTCGAACTGGGAAGTCAGTGAACATGACCAGAAATCTATTGTGGTATAATACAGGACAATGTCAGGAGAGAATTTTAACATTAACTGAAAATGATGCAAACTTCTTGACAATTCTCCATGGCTGTTGCACTTCAGCAAAGATGATATTGTCACCGTTCTTCCATTTTCCCTGACCCGTTCTGCATTCTTTATTCTTCTATTTTGTTGTTCATTGGGAAGCAAACGTCTTGAGCCAAAGTAAGAGCCCTGATAGGGACTTGAACGCTGGACCCTCATAATAAAAGTATGAAGCTCTACCGAATGAGCTACCAAGGCCCAATCTTTGCTGGTTCTCATAATTTACTTCAACGTCTCATGAGGGATGTTTTGAATTTCCTTCTTTGGTGATGCAGCCTCTCCAGCTCATTTTACTCGCAGGCAGAGCAGCAGCCTCCGTTTGGCTTCCTTTCACAAATTCTTCAGCTTGCACCAACTACTCGCTTCTCACCAGTGACTTGTGATGTGACAGCAGTTGTTACCCCTGGACCTGCACTGTCACTTCAAGGCTTTGAAGGTTACGTTTAATTCGGTGAAATATAAGTGGGAAGCTACAAAGACACAGATTGTATTGTGAGAGAGAGTAAACGGTGTCATCTGGCGTTTGTTGTGGCAGAGTGTGAATGCAAGTAAGGTTAACCGGTCAAGTTGCAAAGTGTCAAAATCTCAAAGTTTTTGGGTGGAAATAGATTTGTCAGCACCAAATCTTCATGCAAAACGGACCGCTATTTCTCCCGCCCGAATTGTTCTTGCTAATGTACAGCAACAGAAATTGTTCAACATAAAAGCAAATTACTTTGGATGTGAAATCTCAAAGAAAAAGGGGAAAAGATGGAAAATCTCAGCGGTTCTGGCGGCATCTGTGAAGAGAGAACTGAGCAATTTTTTCAACTCAGGGTCACTCGTAGTCAGAGCAAATCAGTTAATCATTCAATCGTTACACTCTGTTGTCGTTGCTATACTTTTAAAATGTGCCTGCAGGTTTTCTTGAGGTAAATCCTATTATGCATTCAAAGGAAAATACCGCGGATGCTGCAAATCTGCAAGAGAAACTAAAAGTGAGAGGGTAAAATCTTTAAAAATCTGAGGATCTCCGTGGTGCCAGACACAGAGTTAAAGTTTCAAATGCGCGTGATCCTGTCAAATCCCAAATTTCTTTACCCGTCAGTCTGGCCTCAATAAAAGTCGAGATGGATTTGCAGGTACAGCATTAGTTATTTTATTTGACTTGCAAGCTTGATTCATCTCAGAGGCATAAGACACATCCAGTCTCCTACACCCCGGAAAGCGAATGAACAAAGAGACAAAGGGATCTCTGCAAATCAATTCAAATGGTATCAAGTTTCACATAGACGATTCCCATAGGTCATCCTATGCCCCTCCTGACCTAGTCAGACATTCTGATTGGCTCACTTCCAATCCCTTCCTCTGGCCCCTATTACCCAGCATCCTTTTCTCCTCCTTTGGTGGACACACCTCCTCCTTGCTTTGCCATGCGGTCTGAAATCATTTGTCTGTGAACTCACCAGAATGAGACTGGCGTATCTCTACATTACAGTAACTAATATCTCTAAAGTAACTATTTTACATCACATTCGTCATTCCCTCCTTTTATCATTCCATGATAACCGAACTATCAAATCCATAGCTACGGTCCCTCATCTAAAAAGATCTGTCACTGCATTTCCAATTCCTGGCATAGCTGCACCCTCATGGATTTTGACAGCTAAGATTTTAGGGGCGTTGATCTGTTCCAGTGTACCCCACATTCTACCCATCACACATTTAAGGATGGCTGGGCCCACAAAGATGCAGCCGATAGCCACCACTAAATGCATGACCATATTTATCAACCAGTCCTTCCAACCTCCAAATCCCCAGTTACCCCAAGCGCCAGGATCCTGCATTCCGTCTAGGTGATCCCATATGTGATCCATAAATTTAGTGATGTTAGCGGTCAAGTCCTGAACTCCCATGATACACTTGTCCTGCACTATGGCGCATACCCCACCCTCACGGGCCAGAAGATAGTCAAGAGCATACCGGTTCTGCATTGCAAACAACCGTAGCTGAGGCAATTCCTTGGTTATTGCCCCGAGGGCTCCCAAGGTTTCATTTCCCAAGATGGTAAGGCCACAAATAAAATAATTCCCATTGCTGACAGCCAAGGAACCCCCCAGTAGCCCAGTTTATCTAGCTTCGAAACGCCCATTCGGGCCGCCTAGCAATGCGGAAAGCCCTCGTCCCAACAGTGATATGAGAGACATTCCCCCAGCCACAAAGGAGCTGGAGGCCGGCGTTCAATGGAACGCAAGTGGTGTTGTAACAAACGCATTGGCCAGACGCCTGGGTGATATGGCACCTCCTATCCGTACAGGTGGGGAACAGACATGTTATATTCGTTTCCACCTGTACCAGCAAACAGCCGTATCCTTCACTGCTGAAACAATCCTCGTACGACCGGGAATCCCTATTGGGAGTGAAGTGGCTAGGTATATATGCCCTCCACCGTTGCAGCCTATCATACTGTGAATGGGAATTATCCCGAGGAAGGGATAGGCAAATAGCCGGTGGTACGCAACCCGGATCGTAAGGAAGAGTGACTTGCTCGGGCGGTGGCTCGGAACGTTGACAATGAACCACCGTTTGGGGAGTTCCCCAAAGCGGTGAAACAGAAAATAACCTAGACACAGCTGCGGGGTTCGGGTAGCAGACAACCCGTCCATGGCCATACAAGCAGTGGTAAATCTGGTAGAAGTGATTCATACTACCCAGGTTTTCCTCAGTTTGGCCTTTAACTAAATTAAGTGTATCTCCCGATAACCTACGTTCTAGCTGTACTTCCCTTCTCACACGCCCCGTCCTCTCTCTCGTCCCTCTCGCTCTCTCACAATCTCTTCCTACGCTCTCCTGACGGTCTGATGTTACCTTTATCGCACCAATCTTAACACATCCAAAATCAAACTTACATTTACTCCAAAAACGAGGCAATGTCCATATAATGTTCCCTTCCCATCGCCGGGACCAGTGCAATTGCTTCATGACTCCTGCATTCTCCTTAACTTTGACGACCTTCCATGAGTCGATACCATGTCTTCGTATATGGGGGCAGCGAAGAACATCACCTTTGCATAGGTGATGTATCCTTGTAGATTGGTTGGGGTTACAAATATAGATAATATTCCCCTTTTCTATGCCCGTCGCCAATAACACTCCAAGCGAGGTGAGGCCAAATATCACACAGACGGTGCGTAGCCACCCCATCATGCTCCACACCTGTAAAATAGCACTGGAGAAGGGAGGCAGGTTAATCTGTCCAAGAAAATGAGGCCCGTTATCAGAACTCAACTGAGCTGGTCTACTGTACCGGGGAATGATTTCCCGCATCAGAACTTTAACCACAGTAGCAGCTTTATTATCGGTAGTCGGATATGCCTCAACCCATCTGCTGAACCCACCCACAATGACCAAAACATATTTATAACATTGACACCTTTCCAACTCAATGTAATCCATTTGGAGCGTCTCAAAGGGACCACTGGGCAATGGGGTTTGCCCCAACCCACAAGGGATACCTTTTCCGGTGTTATATTGCTGACAAATCAAACACCGATTACTGATACTCTGGGCCAACCCCTGCATTTTAGGGTGCCACCAAGTGTCCAACAACAAATCACTAGTCCCCCGAGCCCCACAATGAGTTGCAAAGTGTACACATTTGATGACTCATAAAGCCAGTATATCAGACATACAAGTCTGATGTGCTGGCGTGGTCCATAAAGAAGAAACAGAATCATATGTACAACCTAACCGTTTCCACATTTGTTTATCACTCTCAGGAGCGTCCTCCTGTAACCTTATGATGTCTTGGATGGTTGGCATTGACTTGTCAGAAGCAGACATATTTATAGTAGATCGTTTAGTCTGACTTAACATCTTAGGCACCATCACTTGCTGAATTTGTGCGGCTGTGCGCGCTGCACGATCTGCTTGTTCATTACCAACGTCAACTGGGGTCTAACCATTTGTGTGGGCAGCGCATTTAATAACTGAAATCTGCGCGGGCATAAGGAGGGCCTGCAGTAAGTCATTAACTAAACCCCGGTGGGATATTTGACCACACATAATCATGTCAGGTTGTTCTGACGAAATGTCACTCAAATCGACCCTTATTGTGGTAGTTTCCTGAATCAAGGCTAAACAGTCGTGGCCAGGTGCGTCTTCATGGACCACTAAGAAAACAGGCTGGATTGATAGTGGTATAGTGTTTAAATGTCAGACGTGGATTGTTCAAAAGGTATATCTCATACCTATTCTGACGAGCTGCGGTAAGATGCTGAGTCTGCAGTTGCCTCAGTAGTGCGATGACCGAGTGGGAGCTATACACCTTAATATCCTGTTGGAGGGTGAGAGCAAACAACGGCTATGCGATGGCATTGATTGAACGTAAATCCTGTACTAATCGGTACTGGTCTGGTTTGGCTGGTTTAGGCACAGCAAGTATGGGGGTGTTACATTCTGATTGGCAAGGGACCAAAATACCCTGTTGCAACAGCTCTTGGGTTAATTTGTCTATAGACGGAGCAGCTTGGGATTTCACGGGGTATTGCCGAATGGAAGGTAGCTTTACATGATCCTTAATCGTTACCTTTATAGGTGTAACATTTGTCTTTCCCACTTGTGATGGGTATTTCGCCCAGGCCTGTGGATTGACATATTCCAAAACATCATGTCCCCAGTGATGCTGCAGTCGAGTGTTAATTGTTTCAGGGACCTCAAAATATTTTATGGCAGTGCCGTCCGGCATGACTTGAAGTGCGTACTCTGTTGGATCCGAATGATCCACTGCCCTCCTTACCATTTGCCCCAGATCCCTGGCATGGTACTGGTCGTGGACCTGACGTGTAATATGAGGGCTTACCGAAGCTGACTGTGGCCATAAATGTGGTGGTATTGTAACAAAATCGGCTGCACCTTCTTTTCCCGTGACTGTGGCTGTACCTTTGACTGGCCATTCGGTCTCAATTAATGGCCGGTATTTGTCCTCCAACTCCCTGTTTTGTCCGGTTCTGTCATAGGCCAGGGTAACGTGATGCAGTGACTGTTCAATGTCTAACGTCCACCACGGTGGGTGATAGAAATATAGCACTGTTGTCTCATCCTCCACGATTGGACCTTTACCCCTTCGTCTCCGTATTCTAGCTGCAGCTGGAAGATACACAGTAAATCTCGGGCCAACAAATTACTGTCCAATCCAGTAGTCACTACAAACTGATGATCTGCAGACTTATTCTCGCAAGTGACTGTCACAGGTTCAGAAATAGGATACTCACACACCTGTCCTTGGAACCCCGACAATTGCTGCGTGTGGTCGGATAATGGTAGTCGAAGTTCTGATTGCACAGAAGACATGGCTGCTCCAGTGTCGATTACAAATGAGTGACGTTAATCTCCAATCTGCAGAGAGATAATAGGTTCCCTGTCCGATTGGGGAGTCCTTATGACTAAATTAGCTAGTCAATCCTGTGTTGGGAAAGGGTTTGCCTGGGAGAAGTCAGTGTATCTCGTCTGTCCCCCCCTTGGTGGGTACCCCCTCCTTTGGGGCGGATAATCTCCTTCTGCTGCCTGTCTTTTAAAGGGGCATTCCTGTTGCCAGTGATCTGCACGGCCGCAATTAAAACATGCATTGCTCCCTCTATATCTGCCCCGTCCTCTTCTCCCAGTAGACCAATGGCCCCTCAGAGGGGGCGTCGGTTGTAAAGCTGTTGGTGCATACGGTGGGCCATAAAAAGGAGCTGAGGGTCCCTTTGGGTGGGTTTGATATCCTCCCCCTCGCTGATCCACCCACCCAGAGTCACAATATTGGGCCTCCTGCTGGTAAACTACCATTTCTGCCGCTTGTTGGGGTCGCAGATCATCCTTTTTCATTACATACTCAGTCTTAACCTTTGTAACTGAGCCTCCTTCCTGGCCTACACTTTCCTTCCAATAAAATCTGACTGCCCTTGCCATCTGGGAAGGGTCGTTCTCTGTCCAATTCATGTTATTACATTTCACAGCAGTAGCCACAGAAGGTGGTAGGAAATGCATTAACATAGCACAACATTGAGGGGAATTCTGACCATTTTGATATGGCAAGTCGCCTGACTGCCCACGGTAGATTTCATTAAAACGCTCCAGAAATTCCTCTGGCTCTTCAGTCTTCTTAGGTTTTAGGTCTAAGATAGCAGAAATATTTATGGGCTTTTGAAATGTGTTATTCAACGCATTCAGGATCTGTGTCCGTCTATCGTCGTCTAACGCATGGGCTTGCTGAAGTGCGGCGTGGCTAGCATAATTCAGGTGATTGGTATCTTCCTAATCGGCAACTGTCTCCGAGTCCCACCAGGGGGCACTCTAGCTATTTCCTCTGGTTCTTCCAAGACTTCGACGTCCCTCCCTGTCACTAGAGGGAGTTCTTTCTCTTCAAAATCATCTGTTGCAGCTCCCTTTGTTCTCGAAATTTGCAGTTTCCCCTTGGTTTGGAGGGATTTAGGTGGTATGCTTAATTGTTTCTGGTTAGGGCCAAGCCCTTCTCTCGCTGTCTGAGATCTGATCCTCGAGCTAACTGGGCTTGCGGAACAGAGCTCCTCTTTCTCTACTGATCGTGAAGATGGTAAATCGGGACCCACACTATCAACCAAAAAGGGCTGGAGTTACTGGCATGATTAGAATCTGGGGAGCAGTGACTGGATATAAATTATTATTCTCTGGTGGTTCTGGAATTAGTGCAGACAATGCTACAGGTGCAGTCAAAACTTTTACTGACATTTTTAAATTATTGAATTAATCATTTTCTGTCAATTCAAGGCCAGCCATTGAACTACGTAGCTCATCTTTTGTTTGACCCGAGCCTTTCCTGTCTCTACTTGCGCGTTTTTTTTTCTTGGCAAAACGATTGAAAAGGTTCTAACAGTGTTCTTTTAAAACTTAAAAATGTTTGAAAATTCAAATTGAATTACTGCAACTTGCAAGCTTAGCTCTGATCTCAACTCAGAACTAAATTTACGATTTGCTTAACACAAACTTGTATAACATTTACAACTTAATTAATTCTTTATCTTAACAATTTTTCTTGAAACGAGTTTTTCTTACATTCACAAAAATGTTGGCAAAGTCAACTATCATCTCCAGATTTACACTTTTTAAAATGGTGTCAATGATCTTCTTTAAGTTTCTATTAATTCACAAATAAAATGAGATAAACATTATTTCAAGTAAGTAAAACTTAAGATTCTGGCAATTTCAATCAATTGCTTTCGAAAATAATAACTTTTATCAAAGAGGTGGAGAAACCCACTGGTTTCCTTTAATTAATTCAAAACGTAACTTTGCTGGAGTTCACTGACTCAAAGGAAAGGTATCCGATTACACTATAGGCTGCTGCTGTTATCTCAAGGCCTGAGTGAGAAGCACAGTCTGTCGTCTTTAATTTTGGCTGCTGCTGTTAACCCTTTGAGAGACTTCTGCTTCAACCAATATGCAGCATTCCCCTCAATCTCAACTAGTCCTCAGAACTGCGCCCTTCGCCACTACAGCCCAAGGGTACAATTTTTTAGCTTAATCAACTATAGATTTAAAACACTCACACATGGAATTGAATCATCTTCAGATTTAAAAACACTTATACTTGACTGAACCTTCACTACTGAAGTCACATCAGCCATAACAACACTTATTCTTGACTGAACCTCCATCTACTGAAGTCACATCAGCCATAAAAACACTTATACTTGGAATTAAATCATCTTTTAGATGTCCCATCAACCCAAAACCTAACCCAAGCCAAATCAACAATATGAAATCCCATCAATTAAATTTCTAATCCCCAGACTGACCTTTGATTTCATCGAGACGATCTTTCTGTACCAACCGCGAGTGACCAGACTAATCAGATGATAAGAAGAGGGGAAAAATCAATGCGCGGTCATTTTCCAGCTGTACATTGTGGGCCCTTTTTCCCCATCCTCCTGTTCATAATCAGTCAAATTCTGATTTCGCAGTTGGTCAGAACCGTCTTGAGAAATCCCGGGTTTCGGCACTAATTGTCAAATCCCAAATTTCTTTACCCGTCAGTCTGGCCTCAATAAAAGTCGAGATGGATTTGCAGGTACAGCATTAGTTATTTTATTTGGCTTGCAATTTGGATTTTCAGCAGTGTTGCATGGGATAAGTAAACAAACAGGAAATGATTGGTCGAACTGGGAAGTGAGTGAACATGACCAGAAATCTATTGTGGTTTAATATAGGACAATGTCAGGAGAGAGTTTTAACATGAACTGAAAATGTAGCAAACTTCTTGACAATTCTCCATGGCTGTTGCTCTTTAGCAAAGATGATATTGTCACCGCTCTTCCATTTTCCTTGACCCGTTCTGCATTCTTTCTTTGTCTTTTTTGTTGTTCATTGGGAAGCAAACATCTTGAGCCAAAGTAAAAGCCCTGATAGGGACCTGAACGCTGGACCCTCATATTAAAAGTCTGAAGCTCTACCGAATGAGCTACCAAGGCCTAATCTTTGCTGGTTCTCATAATTTACTTCAACGTTTCATGAGGGATGTTTTGAATTTCCTTCTTTGGTGATGCAGCCTCTCCAGCTCATTTTACTCGCAGGCATTGCAGCAGCCTCCGTTTGGCTTCCTTTCACAAATTCTTCAGCTTGCACCAACTACTCGCTTCTTACCAGTGACTTGTGATGTGACATCAGTTGTTACCCCCGGACCTGCACTGTCACTTCAAGGCTTTGAAGATTACGTTTAATTCGGTGAAATATAAGTGGAAAGCTACAAAGACACAGATTGTATTGTGAGAGAGAGTAAAGGGTGTCATCTGGTGTTTGTTGTGGCAGAGTGTGAATGCAAGTAAGGTTAACCGGTCAAGTTGCAAAGTGTCAAAATCTCAAAGTTTTTGGGTGGAAATAGATTTGTCAGCGCCAAATCTTCATGCAAAACGGACCGCTATTTCTCCCGCCCGAATTGTTCTTGCTAACGTACAGCAACAGAAATTGTTCAATATAAAAGCAAATTATTGCGGATGTGAAATCTCAAAGAAAAAGGAGAAAAGATGGAAAATCTCAGCGGTTCTGGCGGGATCTGGGAAGGGAGAACTGAGCAATTTTTTCGACAAATGTGTCACTGTTCGGCAGAGCAAATCAGTTAATCATTCAATCGTTACACTCTGTTGTCGTTGCTATACTTTTAAAATGTTCCTCCAGGTTTTCTTGAGGTAAATCCTATTATGCATTCAAAGGAAAATACCGCGGATGCTGCAAATCTGCAAGAGAAACTAAAAGTGAGAGGATAAAATCTTTAAAAATCTGAGGATCTCCGTGGTGCCAGACACAGAGTTAAAGTTTCAAATCCGCGTGATCCTTCTACAGGGCTGAAAAGAGGAGGAAATGCGATGGTGTAGGTGAGCCAAATTGAAGATGAGAGGAAAATGGGAGTTAAACGGTTTGAAGAAAGTGCTTCAGCACACAAGGGGAAGCAAGCTCTAAGGTTTGCGTTGCAGGGACATTGCCAACATTTTTTGCATTCACCATGCAATGTTGTGCATCACTCCAGCTGCTAATTTCCATTGAAGGAACTGCTGAGATTTGAACTCAAGATCTCCTGTGTATTAGACAGGCACTTTAACCATCTAAACCACAGCACCAGCATGCAAGGTTAGTGTGCAAGTTTAGAACAAATTTCAATCATTTTGATTCAACATCAGTTTTCCTGACATCTCATACGGGCCTTCCGAGTGCAAATTAAATTTTTCATTGGCACTGGTCTTTGAAACTGTAAAATGGCACTTATTACTGGAAATGCTGGATTTGTAGCAGTTCTGCATGGGATAAGTAAACAAACAGGAAATGATTGGTCGAACTGGGAAGTGAGTGAACATGACCAGAAATGTATTGTGGTATAATACAGGACAATGTCAGGAGAGAATTTTAACATGAACTGAAAATGAAGCAAACTTCTTGACAATTCTCCATGGCTGTTGCTCTTTAGCAAAGATGATATTGTCACCGATCTTCCATTTTCCCTGACCTGTTCTGCATTATTTATTCTTCTTTTTTGTTGTTCATTGGGAAGCAAACGTCTTGAGCCAAATTAAGAGTCCTGATAGGGACTTGAACGCTGGACCCTCATAATAAATGTCTAAAGCTCTACCGCATGAGCTACCAAGGTCTTATCTTTGCTGGTTCTCGAAGTCACTTCAAAGTCTCATGAGGGATGTTTTGAATTTCCTTCTTTGGTGATGCAGCCTCTCCAGCTCATTTTACTCGCAGGCAGAGCAGCAGCCTCCGTTTGGCTTCCTTTCACAAATTCTTCAGCTTGCACCAACTACTCGCTTTTCACCAGTGACTTGTGATGTGACATCAGTTGTTACCCCCGGACCTGCACTGTCACTTCAAGGCTTTGAAGGTTATGTTTCATTCGGTGAAATATAAGTGGGAAGCTACATAGACACAGATTGTATGGTGAGAGAGAGTAAAGGGTGTCATCTGGTGTTTGTTGTGGCAGAGTGTGAATGCAAGTAAGGTTAACCGGTCAAGTTGCAAAGTGTCAAAATCTCAAAGTTTTTGGGTGGAAATAGATTTGTCAGCACAAAATCTTCATGCAAAACGGACCGCTATTTCTCCCGCCCGAATTGTTCTTGCTAACGTACAGCAACAGAAATTGTTCAATATTAAAGCAAATTACTGCGGATGTGAAATCTCAAAGAAAAAGGGGAAAAGATGGAAAATCTCAGCGGTTCTGGCGGCATCTGTGAAGAGAGAACTGAGCAATTTTTTCGACTCAGGGTCACTCTTAGGCAGAGCAAATCAGTTATTCATTCAATCGTTACTCTCTGTTGTCGTTGCTATACATTTAAAATGTTGCTCCAGGTTTTCTTGAGGTAAATCCTATAATGCATTCAAAGGAAAATACCGCGGATGCTGCAAATCTGCAAGAGAAACTAAAAGTGAGAGGGTAAAATCTTTAAAAATCGGAGGATATCCGTGGTGCCAGACACAGAGTTAAAGTTTCAAATGCCCGTGATCCTTCTACAGGGCTGAAGCGAGGAGGAAATGCGATGGTGTAGGTGAGCAAAATTGAAGTTGAGTTGAAAATAGGAGTTAAAAGGTTTGAAAAAAGTGTTTCAGCACACAAGGGAAAGCAAGCTTTAAGGTTTGCGTTGCAGGGATGGTGCTAACATTCACAGCATTCCCCTTGAAATGTTGAGCATCACTCCAGCTGTGAATTTCCATTGAAGGCACTGCTGAGATTTGAACTCAGGATCTCCTGTTTACTAGACAGGCGCTTTAACCATCTAAGCCACAGCACTAGCATGCAAGCTTAGCGTGCAAGTTTAGAACAGATTTCAATCATTTTGATTCAACATCAGTTTTCCTGACATCTCATACGGGCCTTCCGAATGCAAATTAAAATATTCATTGGCACTGGTCTTTGAAACTGTAAAATTGCATTTAGTACTGGAAATGCTGGATTTGTAGCAGTTCTGAATGGGATAAGTAAACAAACAGGAAATGCTTGGTCGAATTGGGAAGTGAGTGAACATGACCAGAAATCTATTGTGGTTTAATACAGGACAATGTCAGGAGAGAGTTTTAACATGAACTGAAAATGTAGCAAACTTCTTGACAATTCTCCATGGCTGTTGCTCTTTAGCAAAGATGATATTGTCACCATTCTTCCATTTTCCCTGACCCGTTCTGCATTCTTTCTTCGTCTTTTTTGTTGTTCATTGGGAAGCAAACGTCTTGAGCCAAATTATGAGTCCTGATAGGGACTTGAACGCTAGACCCTCATATTAAAAGTCTGAAGCTCTACAGAATGAGCTACCAAGGCCCAATCTTTGCTGGTTCTCATAAGTTACTTCAACGTCTCATGAGGGATATTTTGAATTTCCTTCTTTGGTGATGCAGCCTCTCCAGCTCATTTTACTCGCAGGCATAGCAGCAGTCTCCGTTTGGCTTCCTGTCACAAATTCTTCAGCTTGCACCAACTACTCGCTTCTTACCAGTGACTTGTGATGTGACATCAGTTGTTACCCCCGGACCTGCACTGTCACTTCATGGCTTTGAAGATTACGTTTAATTCGGTGAAATTTAAGTGGGAAGCTACAAAGACACAGATTGTATTGTGAGAGAGAGTAAAGGGTGTCATCTGGTGTTTGTTGTGGCAGAGTGTGAATGCAAGTAAGGTTAACCGGTCAAGTTGCAAAGTGTCAAAATCTCAAAGTTTTTGGGTGGAAATAGATTTGTCAGCACCAAATCTTCATGCAAAACGGACCGCTATTTCTCCCGCCCGAATTGTTCTTGCTAACGTACAGCAACAGAAATTGTTCAATATTAAAGCAAATTACTGCGGATGTGAAATCTCAAAGAAAAAGGGGAAAAGATGGAAAATCTCAGCGGTTCTGGCGGCATCTGGGAAGAGGGAACTGAGCAATTTTTTCAACTCAGGGTCACTCGTAGTCAGAGCAAATCAGTTAATCATTCAATCGTTACACTCTGTTGTCGTTGCTATACTTTTAAAATGTGCCTGCAGGTTTTCTTGAGGTAAATCCTATTATGCATTCAAAGGAAAATACCGCGGATGCTGCAAATCTGCAAGAGAAACTAAAAGTGAGAGGGTAAAATCTTTAAAAATCTGAGGATCTCCGTGGTGCCAGACAGAGAGTTAAAGTTTCAAATGCGCGTGATCCTGTCAAATCCCAAATTTCTTTACCCGTCAGTCTGGCCTCAATAAAAGTCGAGATGGATTTGCAGGTACAGCATTAGTTATTTTATTTGACTTGCAAGCTTGATTCATCTCAGAGGCATAAGACACATCCAGTCTCCTACACCCCGGAAAGCGAATGAAAAAAGAGACAAAGGGATCTCTGCAAATCAATTCAAATGGTATCAAGTTTCACATACACGATTCCCATAGGTCATCCTATACCCCTCCTGACCTAGTCAGACATTCTGATTGGCTCACTTCCAATCCCTTCCTCTGGCCCCTATTACCCAGCATCCTTTTCTCCTCCTTTGGTGGACACACCTCCTCCTTGCTTTGCCATGCGGTCTGAAATCATTTGTCTGTGAACTCACCAGAAGGAGACTGGCGTATCTCTACATTACAGTAACTAATATCTCTAAAGTAACTATTTTATATCACATTCGTCATTCCCTCCTTTTATCATTCCATGATAACCGAACTATCAAATCCATAGCTACGGTCCCTCACCTAAAAAGATCTGTCACTGCATTTCCAATTCCTGGCGTAGCTGCACCCTCATGGATTTTGACAGCTAAGATTTTAGGGGCGTTGATCTGTTCAGGTGTACCCCACATTCTACCCATCACACATTTAAGGATGGCTGGGCCCACAAAGATGCAGCCGATAGCCACCACTAAATGCATGACCATATTTATCAACCAGTCCTTCCAACCTCCAAATCCCCAGTTACCCCAAGCGCCAGGATCCTGCATTCCGTCTAGGTGATCCCGTATGTGATCCATAAATTTAGTGATGTTAGCGGTCAAGTCCTGAACTCCCATGATACACTTGTCCTGCACTATGGCGCATACCCCACCCTCACGGGCCAGAAGATAGTCAAGAGCATACCGGTTCTGCATTGCAAACAACCGTAGCTGAGGCAATTCCTTGGTTATTGCCACGAGGGCTCCCAAGGTTTCATTTCCCAAGATGGTAAGGCCACAAATAAAATAATTCCTATTGCTGACAGCCAAGGAACCCCCCAGTAGCCCAGTTTATCTAGCTTCGAAACGCCCATTCGGGCCGCCTAGCAATGCGGAAAGCCCTCGTCCCAACAGTGATATGAGAGACATTCCCCCAGCCACAAAGGAGCTGGAGGCCGGCGTTCAATGGAACGCAAGTGGTGTTGTAACAAACGCATTGGCCAGACGCCTGGGTGATATGGCACCTCCTGTCCGTACAGGTGGGGAACAGACATGTTATATTCGTTTCCACCTGTACCAGCAAACAGCCGTATCCTTCACTGCTGAAACAATTCTCGTACGACCGGGAATCCCTATTGGGAGTGAAGTGGCTAGGTATATATGCCCTCCACCGTTGCAGCCTATCATACTGTGAATGGGAATTATCCCGAGGAAGGGATAGGCAAATAGCCGGTGGTACGGAACCCGGATCGTAAGGAAGAGTGACTTGCTCGGGCGGTGGCTCGGAACGTTGACAATGAACCACCGTTTGGGGAGTGCCCCAAAGCGGTGAAACAGAAAATAACCTAGACACAGCTGCGGGGTTCGGGGAGCAGACAACCCGTCCATGGCCATACAAGCGGTGGTAAATCTGGTAGAAGAGATTCATATTACCCGGGTTTTCCTCAGTTTGGCCTTTAACTAAATTAAGTGTATCTCCCGATAACCTACGTTCTAGCTGTACTTCCCTTCTCACACGCCCCGTCCTCTCTCTCGTCCCTCTCGCTCTCTCACAATCTCTTCCTACGCTCTCCTGACGGTCTGATGTTACCTTTATCGCACCAATCTTAACACATCCAAAATCAAACTTACATGTACTCCAAAAACGAGGCAATGTCCATATAATGTTCCCTTCCCATCGCCGGGACCAGTGCAATTGCTTCATGACTCCTGCATTCTCCTTAACTTTGACGACCTTCCATGAGTCGATACCATGTCTTCGTATATGGGGGCAGCGAAGAACATCACCTTTGCATAGGTGATGTATCCTTGTAGATTGGTTCGGGTTACAAATATAGATAATATTCCCCTTTTCTATGTCCGTCGCCAATAACACTCCAAGCGAGGTGAGGCCAAATATCACACAGACGGTGCGTAGCCACCCCATCATGCTCCACACCTGTAAAATAGCACTGGAGAAGGGAGGCAGGTTAATCTGTCCAAGAAAATGAGGCCCGTTAGCAGAACTCAACTGAGCTGGTCTACTGTACCGGGGAATGATTTCCCGCATCCGAACTTTAACCACAGTAGCAGCTTTATTATCGGTAGTCGGATATGCCTCAACCCATCTGCTGAACCCATCCACAATGACCAAAACATATTTATAACATTGACACCTTTCCAACTCAATGTAATCCATTTGGAGCGTCTCAAAGGGACCACTGGGCAATGGGGTTTGCCCCAACCCACAAGGGATACCTTTTCCGGTGTTATATTGCTGACAAATCAAACACCGATTACTGATACTCTGGGCCAACCCCTGCATTTTAGGGTGCCACCAAGTGTCCAGCAACAAATCACTAGTCCCCCGAGCCCCACAATGAGTTGCAAAGTGTACACATTCGATGACTCATAAAGCCAGTACATCAGACATACAAGTCTGATGTGCTGGCGTGGTCCATAAAGAAGAAACAGAATCATATGTACAACCTAACCGTTTCCACATTTGTTTATCACTCTCAGGAGCGTCCTCCTGTAACCTTATGATGTCTTGGATGGTTGGCATTGACTTGTCAGAAGCAGATATATTTATAGTAGATCGTTTAGTCTGACTTAACATTTTAGGCACCATCACTTGCTGAATTTGCGCGGCTGTCCGCGCTGCACAATCTGCTTGTTCATTACCAACGTCAACTGGGGTCTAACCATTTGTGTGGGCAGCGCATTTAATAACTGAAATCTGCGCGGGCATAAGGAGGGCCTGCAGTAAGTCATTAACTAAACCCCGGTGGGATATTTGACCACACATAATCATGTCAGGTTGTTCTGACGAAATGTCACTCAAATCGGCCCTTATTGTGGTAGTTTCCTGAATCAAGGCTAAACAGTCGTGGCCAGGTGCGTCTTCATGGACCACTAAGAAAACAGGCTGGATTGATAGTGGTACAGTGTTTAAATGTCAGACGTGGATTGTTCAAAAGGTATATCTCATACCTATTCTGACGAGCTGCGGTAAGATGCTGAGTCTGCAGTTGCCTCAGTAGTGCGATGACCGAGTGGGAGCTATACACCGTAATATCCTGTTGGAGGGTGAGAGCATGTAACGGCTATGCGATGGCATTGATTGAACGTAAATCCTGTACTAATCGGTACTGGTCTGGTTTGGCTGGTTTAGGCACAGCAAGTATGGGGGTGTTACATTCTGATTGGCAAGGGACCAAAATACCCTGTTGCAACAGCTCTTGGGTTAATTTGTCTATAGACGGAGCAGCTTGGGATTTCAGGGGGTATTGCCGAATGGAAGGTAGCTTTACATGATCCTTAATCGTTACCTTTATAGGTGTAACATTTGTCTTTCCCACTTGTGATGGTTATTTCGCCCAGACCTGTGGATTGACATATTCCAAAACATCATGTCCCCAGTGATGCTGCAGTCGAGTGTTAATTGTTTCAGGGACCTCAAAATATTTTATGGCAGTGCCGTCCGTCATGACTTGAAGTGCGTACTCTGTTGGATCCGAATGATCCACTGCCCTCCTTACCATTTGCCCCAGATCCCTGGCATGGTACTGGTCGTGGACCTGACGTGTAATATGAGGGCTTACCGAAGCTGACTGTGGCCATAAATGTGGTGGTATTGTAACAAAATCGGCTGTACCTTCTTTTCCCGTGACTGTGGCTGTACCTTTGACTGGCCATTCGGTCCCAATTAATGGCCGGTATTTGTCCTCCAACTCCCTGTTTTGTCCGGTTCTGTCATAGGCCAGGGTAACGTGATGCAGTGACTGTTCAATGTCTAACGTCCACCACTGGGGGTGATAGAAATATAGCACTGTTGTCTCATCCTCCATGATTGGACCGTTACCCCTTCGTCTCCGTACTCTAGCTGCAGCTGGAAGATACACAGTAAATCTCGGGCCAACAAATTACTGTCCAATCCAGTAGTCACTACAAACTGATGATCTGCAGACTTATTCTTGCAAGTGACTGTCACAGGTTCAGAAATAGGATACTCACACACCTGTCCTTGGAACCCCGACAATTGCTGTGTGTGGTCGGATAATGGTAGTCGAAGTTCTGATTGCACAGAAGACATGGCTGCTCCAGTGTCGATTACAAATGAGTGACGTTAATCTCCAATCTGCAGAGAGATAATAGGTTCCCTGTCCGATTGGAGAGTCCTTATGACTAAATTAGCTAGTCAATCCTGTGTTGGGAAAGGGTTTGCCTGGGAGAAGTCAGTGTATCTCGTCTGTCCTCCCCTTGGTGGGTACCCCCTCCTTTGGGTCGGATAATCTCCTTCTGCTGCCTGTCTTTTAAAGGGGCATTCCTGTTGCCAATGATCTGCACGGCCGCAATTAAAACATGCATTGCTCCCTCTATTTCTGCCCTGTCCTCTTCTCCCAGTAACCAATGGCCCCTCAGAGGGGGCGTCGGTTGTAAAGCTGTTGGTGCATACGGTGGGCCATAAAAAGGAGCTGAGGGTCCCTTTGGGTGGGTTTGATATCCTCCCCCTCGCTGATCCACCCACCCAGAGTCACAATATTGGGGCTCCTGCTGGTAAACTACCATTTCTGCCGCTTGTTGGGGTCGCAGATCATCCTTTTTCATTACATACTCAGTCTTAACCTTTGTAACTGAGCCTCCTTCCTGGCCTACACTCTCCTTCCAATAAAATCTGACTGCCCTTGCCATCTGGGAAGGGTCGTTCTCTGTCCAATTCATGTTATTACATTTCACAGCAGTAGCCACAGAAGGTGGTAGGCATGCATTAACATAGCACAATATTGAGGGGAATTCTGACCATTTTGATATGGCAAGTCGCCTGACTGCCCACGGTAGATTTCATTAAAACGCTCCAGAAATTCCTTGGGCTCTTCAGTCTTCTTAGGTTTTAGGTCTAAGATAGCAGAAATATTTATGGGCTTTTGAAATGTGTTATTCAACGCATTCAGGATCTGTGTCCGTCTATCGTCGTCTAACGCATGGGCTTGCTGAAGTGCGGCGTGGCTAGCATAATTCAGGTGATTGGTATCTTCCTAATCGGCAACTGTCTCCGAGTCCCACCAGGGGGCACTCTAGCTATTTCCTCTGGTTCTTCCAAGACTTCAACGTCCCTCCCTGTCACTAGTGGGAGTTCTTTCTCTTCAAAATCATCTGTTGCAGCTCCCTTTGTTCTCAAAATTTGCAGTTTCCCCTTGGTTTGGAGGGATTTAGGTGGTATGCTTAATTGTTTCTGGTTAGGACCAATCCCTTCTCTCGCTGTCCGAGATTTGTTCCAAGAGCTAACTGGGCTTGCGGAACAGAGCTCCTCTTTCTCAACTGATCGTGAAGATGGTAAATCGGGACCCACACTATCAACCAAAAAGGGCTGGAGTTACTGGCATGATTAGAATCTGGGGAGCAGTGACTGGATATAAATTATTATACTCTGGTGGTTCTGGAATTAGTGCAGACAATGCTACAGGTGCAGTCAAAACTTTTACTGACATTTTTAAATTATTGAATTAATCATTTTCTGTCAATTCAAGGCCAGCCATTGAACTACGTAGCTCATCTTTTGTTTGACCCGAGCCTTTCCTGTCTCTAATTGCGCGTTTTGTTTTCTTGGCAAAACGATTGAAAAGGTTCTAACAGTGTTCTTTTAAAACATAAAAATGTTTGAAAATTCAAATTGAATTACTGCAACTTGCAAGCTTAGCTCTGATCTCAACTCAGAACTTAATTTACGATTTGCTTAACACAAACTTGTATAACATTTACAACTTAATTAATTCTTTATCTTAACAATTTTTCTTGAAACGAGTTTTTCTTACATTCACAAAAATGTTGGCAAAGTCAACTGTCATCTCCAGATTTACACTATTTAAAATGGTGTCAATGATCTTCTTTAAGTTTCTATTAATTCACAAACAAAATGAGATAAACATTATTTCAAGTAAGTAAAACTTAAGATTCTGGCAATTTCAATCAATTGCTTTCGAAAATAATAACTTTTATCAAAGAGGTGGAGAAACCCACTGGTTTCCTTTAATTAATTCAAAACGTAACTTTGCTGGAGTTCACTGACTCAAAGGAAAGGTATCCGATTACACTATAGGCTGCTGCTGTTATCTCAAGGCCTGAGTGAGAAGCACTGTCTGTCGTCTTTAATTTTGGCTGCTGCTGTTAACCCTTTGAGAGACTTCTGCTTCAACCAATATGCAGCATTCCCCTCAATCTCAACTAGTCCTCAGAACTGCGCCCTTCGCCACTACAGCCCAAGGGTACAAGTTTTTAGCTTAATCAACTATAGATTTAAAACATTCACACATGGAATTGAATCATCTTCAGATTTAAAAACACTTATACTTGACTGAACCTTCACTACTGAAGTCACATCAGCCATAAAAACACTTATACTTGACTGAATCTCCATCTACTGAAGTCACATCAGCCATAAAAACACTTATACTTGGAATTGAATCATCTTTTAGATGTCCCATCAACCCAAAACCTAACCCAAGCCGAATCAACAATATGAAATCCCATCAATTAAATATCTAATCCCCAGACTGACCTTTGATTTCATCGAGACGACCTTTCTGTACCAACCGCGAGTGACCAGACTAATCAGACGATAAGAAGAGGGGAACAATCAATGCGCGGTCATTTTCCAGCTGTACATTGTGGGCCCTATTTCCCCATAATCAGTTCATAATCAGTCAAATTCTGATTTCGCAGTTGGTCAGAACCGTCTTGAGAAATCCCGGGTTTCGGCACTAATTGTCAAATCCCAAATTTCTTTACCCGTCAGTCTGGCCTCAATAAAAGTCGAGATGGATTTGCAGGTACAGCATTAGTTATTTTATTTGGCTTGCAAGCTTGATTCATCTCAGAGGCATAAGACACATCCAGTCTACTAAACCCCGGAAAGCGAATGAACAAAGAGACAAAGGGATCTCTGCAAATCAATTCAAATGGTATCAAGTTTCACCTACACGATTCCCACAGGTCATCCTATACCCCTCCTGACCTAGTAAGACATTCTGATTGGCTCACTTCCAATCCCTTCCACTGGCCCCTATTACCCAGCATCATTTTCTCCTCATTTGGTGAACAATTGTTCAATATAAAAGCAAATTACTGCGGATGTGAAATCTCAAAGAAAAAGGGGAAAAGATGGAAAATCTCAGCGGTTCTGGCGGCATCTGGGAAGAGAGAACTGAGCAATTTTTTCGACTCATGGTCACTCTTCGGCAGAGCAAATCAGTTAATCATTCAATCGTTACACTCTGTTGTCATTGCTATACTTTTAAAATGTTCCTCCAGGTTTTCTTGAGGTAAATCCTATTATGCATTCAAAGGAAAATACCGCGGATGCTGCAAATCTGCAAGAGAAACTAAAAGTGAGGGTATAAAATCTTTAAAATTCAGAGGTTATCCGTGGTGCCAGACACAGAGTTAAAGTTTCAAATGCGCGTGATCCTTCTACAAGGCTGAAGCGAGGAGGAAATGCGATGGTGTAGGTGAGCAAAATTGAAGATGAGCGGAAAATGTGAGTTTAAAGGTTTGAAAAAATTGCTTCAGCACACAAGTGAATGCAAGATTTAAGGCTCGCGTTGCAGGGATTGTGCCAACATTTTCTGCATTCACCATGAAAAATTGAGCATCACTCAAGCTGTTAATTTCCATTGAAAGCACTGCTGAGTTTTGAACTCAGGATCTGCTGTTTACTGGACAGGCGCTTTAACCATCTAAGCCACAGCACCAGCATGCAAGCTTAGCATGCAAGTTTAGAACAGATTTCAATCATTTTGATTCAACATCAGTTTTCCTGACATCTCATACCGGCCTTCCGAGTGCAAATTAAAATATTCATTGGCACTAGTCTTTGAAACTGTAAAATTGCATTTATTACTGGAAATGCTGGATTTGTAGCAGTTCTGCATGGGATTAGTAAACAAACAGGAAATGATTGGTCGAACTGGGAAGTGAGTGAACATGACCAGAAATCTATTGTGGTGTAATACAGGACAATGTCAGGAGAGAATTTTAACATTAACTGAAAATGATGCAAACTTCTTCACAATTCTCCATGGCTGTTGCTCTTTAGCAAAGATGATATTGTCACCGTTCTTCCATTTTCCCTGACCCGTTCTGCATTCTTTATTCTTCTATTTTGTTGTTCATTGGGAAGCAAACGTCTTGAGCCAAAGTAAGAGCCCTGATAGGGAGTTGAACACTGGACCCTCATAACAAAAGTATGAAGCTCTACTGAATGAGCTACCAAGGCCCAATTTTTGCTGGTTCTCATAATTTACTTCAATGTCTCATGAGGGATGTTTTGAATTTCCTTCTTTGGCGATGCAGCCTCTCCAGCTCATTTTACTTGCAGGCAGAGCAGCAGCCTCCGTTTGGCTTCCTTTCACAAATTCTTCAGCTTGCACCAACTACTCGCATCTTACCAGTGACTTGTGATGTGACATCAGTTGTTACCCCCGGTCCTGCACTGTCACTTCAAGGCTTTTAAGATTACGTTTAATTCGGTGAAATTTAAGTGGGAAGCTACAAAGGCACAGATTGTATTGTGAGACAGAGTGTCATCTGGTGTTTGTTGTGGCAGAGTGTGAATGCAAGTAAGGTTAACCGGTCAAGTTGGAAAGTGTCAAAATCTCAAAGTATTTGGGTGGAAATAGATTTGTCAGCGCCAAATCTTCATGTAAAACGGACCGCTATTTCTCCCGCCCGAATTGTTCTTGCTAACGTACAGCAACAGAAATTGTTCAATATAAAAGCAAATTACTGCGGATGTGAAATCTCAAAGAAAAAGGGGAAAAGATGGAAAATCTCAGCGGTTCTGGAAGCATCTGTGAAGAGAGAACTGAGCAATCTTTTCGACTCAGGGTCCCTCTTAGGCAGAGCAAATCAGTTAATCATTCAATCGTTACACTCTGTTGTCGTTGCTATACTTTTAAAATGATCCTCCAGGTTTTCTTGAGGTAAATCCTATTATGCATTCAAAGGAAAATACCGTGGATGCTGCAAATCGGCAAGAGAAACTAAAAGTGAGAGGATAAAATCTTTAAAAGTCTGAGGATATCCGTGGTGCCAGACACAGAGTTAAAGTTTCAAATGCGCGATATCCTTCAACAAGGCTGAAGCGAGGAGGAAATGCGATGGTGTAGGTGAGCAAAATTGAAGATGAGCGGAAAATGGGAGTTTAAAGGTTTGAAAACAGGGCTTCAGCACACAAGGGAAAGTGAGCTTCAACATTCATTTTGCAGGGATTGTGCTAACATTTTCTGCATTTACCATGAAATGTCAGGCATTACTCCAGCTGTTAATTTCCATTGAAGGCACTGCTGAGATTTGAACTCAGGATCTCCTGTTTACTAGACAGGCACTTTAACCATCTAAGCCACAGCACCAGCATGCAAGCTTAGCGTGCAAGTTTAGAACAGATTTCAATCATTTTGATTCAACATCAGTTTTCCTGACATCTCACACGGGCCTTCCGAGTGCAAATTAAAATATTCATTGGCACTAGTCTTTGAAACTGTAAACTTGCATTTATTACTGGAAATGCTGGATTTGTAGCAGTTCTGCATGGGATAAGTAAACAAACAGGAAATGATTGGTCGAACTGGGAAGTGAGTGAACATGACCAGAAATCTATTGTGGTATAATACAGGACAATGTCAGGAGAGAATTTTAACATGAACTGAAAATGAAGCAAACTTCTTGACAATTCTCCATGGCTGTTGCACTTCAGCAAAGATGATATTGTCACTGTTCTTCCATTTTCCCTGACCCGTTCTGCATTCTTTATTCTTCTTTTTTGTTGTCATTGGGAAGCAAACGTCTTGAGCCAAAGTAAGAGCCCTGATAGGGACTTGAACGCTGGACCCTCATAATAAAAGTATGAAGCTCTACCAAATGAGCTACCAAGGCCTAATCTTCGCTGGTTCTCGAAGTTACTTCAAAGTCTCATGAGGGATGTTTTGAATTTCCTTCTTTGGTGATGCAGCCTCTCCAGCTCATTTTACTCGCAGGCACAGCAGCAGCCTCCGTTTGTCTTCCTTTCACAAATTCTTCAGCTTGCACCAACTACTCGCTTCTTACCAGTGACTTGTGATGTGACAACAGTTGTTACCCCCGGACCTGCACTGTCACTTCAAGGCTTTGAAGATTACGTTTAATTCGGTGAAATATAAGTGGGAAGCTACAAAGACACAGATTGTATTGTGAGAGAGAGTAAAGGGTGTCATTTGGTGTTTGTTGTGGCAGAGTGTGAATGCAAGTAAGGTTAACCGGTCAAGTTGCAAAGTGTCAAAATTTCAAAGTTTTTGGGTGGAAATAGATTTGGCTTCCTTTCACAAATTCTTCAGCTTGCACCAACTACTCGCTTCTTACCAGTGACTTGTGATGTGACATCAGTTGTTACCCCTGGACCTGCACTGTCACTTCAAGGCTTTGAAGATTACGTTTAATTTGGTGAAATATAAGTGGGAAGCTACAAAGACACAGATTGTATCGTGAGAGAGAGTAAAGGGCGTCATCTGGTGTTTGTTGTGGCAGAGTGTGAATGCAAGTAAGGTTAACCGGTCAAGTTGCAAAGTGTCAAAATCTCAAAGTTTTTGGGTGGAAATAGATTTGTCAGCACCAAATCTTCATGCAAAACGGACCGCTATTTCTCCCGCCCGAATTGCTAACGTACAGCAACAGAAATTGTTCAATATTAAAGCAAATTACTGCGGATGTGAAATCTCAAAGAAAAAGGGGAAAAGATGGAAAATCTCAGCGGTTCTGGCAGCATCTGTGAAGAGAGAACTGAGCAATTTTTTCGACTCAGGGTCACTCTTCGGCAGAGCAAATCAGTTAATCATTCAATCGTTACACTCTGTTGTCGTTGCTATACTTTTAAAATGTTCCTCCATGTTTTCTTGAGGTAAATCCTATTATGCATTCAAAGGAAAATACCGCGGATGCTGCAAATCTGCAAGAGAAACTAAAAGTGAGAGGATAAAATCTTTAAAATTCTGATGTTATCCGTGGTGCCAGATACAGAGTTAAAATTTCAAATGCGCGTGATCCTTCTACAAGGCTGAAGCGAGGAGGAAATGCGATGGTGGAGGTGAGCAAAATTGAAGATGAGCGGAAAACGTGAGTTTAAAGGTTTGAACAAATTGCTTCAGCGCACAAGGAAAAGCAAGCTTTAAGGTTCGCGTTGCGGGGATTGCGCCAACGTTTTCTGCATTTACCATGAAATTTTCAGCATCACTCCAGCTGTTAATTTCCATTGAAGGCACTGTTGAGATTTGAACTCAGAATCTCCTGTTTACTAGACAGGCACTTTAACCATCTAAGCCACAGCAGCAGCATGCAAGCTTAGGGTGCAAGTCTAGAACAGATTTCAATCATTTTGATTCAACATCAGTTTTCTTGCCATCTCATACGGGCCTTCCGAGTGCATATTAAAAAATTCTTTGGAACTGTATAATTGCATTTATTACTGGAAATGCTGGATTTGTAGCAGTTCTGCATGGGATAAGTAAACAAACAGGAAATGATTGGTCGAACTGGGAAGTGAGTGAACATGACCAGAAATCTATTGTGGTATAATACAGGACAATGTCAGGAGAGAATTTTAACATGAACTGAAAATGAAGCAAACTTCTTGACAATTCTCCATGGCTGTTGCACTTCAGCAAAGATGATATTGTCACTGTTCTTCCATTTTCCCTGACCCGTTCTGCATTCTTTATTCTTCTTTTTTGTTGTTCATTGGGAAGCAAACGTCTTGAGCCAAAGTAAGAGCCCTGATAGGGACTTGAACGCTGGACCCTCATAATAAAAGTATGAAGCTCTACCAAATGAGCTACTAAGGCCCAATCTTTGCTGGTTCGCATGATTTACTTCAAAGTCTCATGAGGGATGTTTTGAATTTCCTTCTTTGGTGATGCAGCCTCTCCAGCTCATTTTACTCGCAGGCACAGCAGCAGCCTCCGTTTGGCTTCCTTTCACAAATTCTTCAGCTTGCACCAACTACTCGCTTCTCACCAGTGACTTGTGATGTGACATCAGTTGTTACCCCCGGACCTGCACTGTCACTTCAAGGCTTTGAAGATTATGTCTAATTCGATGAAATATAAGTGGGAAGCTACAAAGACACAAAGATTGTATTGTGAGAGAGAGTAAAGGGTGTCTTCTAGTGTTTGTTGTGGCAGAGTGTGAGTGCAAGTATGGTTAACCGGTCAAGTTGCAAAGTGTAAAATCTCAAAGTTTTTGGGTGGGAATAGATTTGTCAGCACCAAATCTTCATGCAAAACGGACCGCTATTTCTCCCGCCCGAATTGTTCTTGCTAACGTACAGCAACAGAAATTGTTCAATACAAAAGCAAATTACTGCGGATGTGAAATCTCAAAGAAAAAGGGGAAAAGATGGAAAATCTCAGCGGTTCTGGCGGCATCTGGGAAGAGAGAACTGAGCAATTTTTTGAAGTCAGGGTCACTCTTAGGCAGAGCAAATCAGTTAATCATTCAATCGTTACACTGTGTTGTCGTTGCTATACATTTAAAATGTTCCTCCAGGTTTTCTTGAGGTAAATCCTATTCTGGACTCAAAGGACAATACCGCGGATGCTGCAAATCTGCCAGAGAAACTAAAAGTGAGAGGATAAAATCTTTAAAATTCTGAGGTGATCCGTGGTGCCAGATACAGAGTTAAAGTTTCAAATGCGCGATATCCTTCTACAAGGCTGAAGCGAGGAGGAAATGCGATGGTGTAGGTGAGCAAAATTGAAGATGAGCGGTGTAAGGTTTTCGAGCAATTCGGCCCTTTTTGGACTGCCCAAGGATAAAACCCAGAGACTGTAAACTGGACACTTTTCAGCCAAGGGAACGTAACCAAATTTCCCAGCAGGCTTGGTCCGCTGAGCCGAGTAGGGGCATAGGTATTTACAAACCCCCCCCAGGAGCTACAAGGAAGAAGGAGCCAGACAACTAGATAAGATTAAAACACAGACAAAGGGGCACGGGAATACACAAGGGGCCTGCCTGCAAGCAGGACAACGGGATGATCATAGCCCCATGCAGATGTAAATGACTATGCCTCCACCAGAGCAGAATCCAATCAACACCCCATCAACATAGCAGCGATCTCCGGAGCAGATGGAAGACTTTGAAAATCTTCACAAGGGAGCTCAACCTCGTTATCTCAAAAAGCAGACTGGAGGCGGACCGAGGGGAGGTACTCCTATCTTGACAGGTCTGACCGGCTCAAAGGGGGCAGGACCAGCGGGAACTTTAAACCTTATGGATTCAATGCAAAAGGGGCTGGCCGAACACAGGAAAAAGCCAGGTAAAACAATATAAAAGGGGCTGTGTTTCGATTGAGGGTCTCTTGGCTTGACCTCTCCACCTTTGACTTGACCTCCTGCAGCCTGTGACTGTAAGTACCCTGCAGCAGCTTGCGAAACTCCCTTGACTTTGATAGTGGTTGAGGCTTTGGGGAAGGGGACTTGATTTGTGTTCTGTGTCATTGCTAAAACTGTGTAACAATAAGATTTTACGTTGTGTCCGTTATAGTACTTTCTGAATAGACTTAGTTTGTGTTAGAGTTTAAGATTTTATTATAATTTCTTCTGTTTGATGATTTTGACCTGGGTTTTGCAATAAACCTTGATATGCTGATAATTGGAGTCGTTTAAATTCTTCAATCTCTCACCAGCGATCTCTGACCAAGTCATTGTTAAGATATTCCTCACCTTAATTCCGGGTTCGAGAATCTCGGGTCATCTTGAACGATTCACTCAGGACAGGCTGCTGGTTAGGTAATAAACAGCAGTGTCCTATTCTCTCTCTTGGGAAAGCTACTCCAGCGAAGTAGGAACCGGGTGGGTGTTGTACCACCGGCAAGAGAGAGAATCACCTGGGCATTGGTGGGGGTCTGGATATCTGTGTGATATAAGCCTCAGGCTTCCGGTTAGGGATAAACGGCAGGCTTGATTCAGTGCTCTCTTCTGTGGAGGTGTCCCAGTGCGGCATCCCCTGGCCTCTGAAGTTTCAGTGCCAGCTGGAGAGAGACACACACAGATACTCAAACCCCAGATATCGGCCCAGTAGTGGAGTAGCAGAGATGGCACCCTCTACAATGGCGACCGCGGCAGGAGCCCGGTGGTTTGGAGTATGTGACTTGGCAGAGGGGGTGAGGGAACGAAGTAAAATGGAGGAGAGAATCTCCTCGCATATGTGGCAAAAGGTCAACCTCACCAAACCTTGGGTCTCAGAACTAATCAATGCGGAGCGACCCGTAATGGCGGCGGCCGCATGGACAGAAAGTAAGGCACACAAAAGGCACTTGGAGAAGGCAGTTTGGCTGGTCTGCTTGTCCCAGCAGGTAGCCAAAACAGAGCGAAGGGTCGAAGAATTAGAGCAGGAGTTGGGAGAAGTTAGGGCCAGCGCAGGGGACAGCGCTAGCGCAGCGGAACGACTGCGGGAGGAATTGGCAGAAATGAAACAGGACAGCCTACAGGAAAGCGAGTCTAACCGGTGCGAGAAGGAATATCTCCACTGCCAGATAGTGGAGGGTAAGACAAAGGAATGGAGGCTCCAGGAACTCTATGCTCGGAGTACAGAGCAGTGTAGGAAGCTGGAGGGGAAGTTCCGGGACATCCAGGCAGCGTACCGAGTGGCTCGCGAGGAAGTAGGGGACTGTGCTCACGGGCCGTGCCAGGCACGGATAACAGAGTTGGAGGAGACCTTGTCCAAGGTCAGGGGACAGGTACACCTGGTAGGTCCAGGGGGGTTTCCAAGGGGCAAGGGGCTCCTCGCAGCGGATGATTCCCCAAAGGCTAAGGGGAATCGACCGCCTCCTGAGGCGCCGGGATTGTGTCCGGGTCGGCAGGGGGGGATCGGATTGCACGTTCAGGGGCAAGTCCAAGGGGGGTCGGCAGGGTACCCCCAGCTGGCGGCGTGTCCGCCTGGTTTCGTATGTGGGTCCCCATGGGATGGGGACAGACCGCTGCCTGGGATGCCGGTGATGGGGCCGGGTCAGCAGGTAGGGTTCGGACCGCCCGGTCAGGGGCAGGTCCAAGGGGGGTCAGTGGTGTATCCCCAGATAGCGGCGTCTCCTATATGGGTAGTTAGCCCGGGGACAGGGGGGCTACCCAACGGGGCAGGAGAGCTGGACGCCGGGGAGGCGGAGGAGCAGGAACCCCAGGTAGGGCAGATGTGCCCTGTCAGGCAGAGAAGGTATGGTCCCCCGGCGGGGCTGGCGAATAGGGGACCGGTTGAGGGCGACATTATCATTCCTCATGGGGCATCCGCGCTCAGGGGGATGGTGGCCCACGTTCCCAGGCTAACTCCAAAAGGGGATCCGTCGCTTCATTTTATGGCGGTGGAGCAGGCAGCCAGCATTAATGACTGCGACGAGGGGGAGCAAGTAAGGATGCTCCTGATGACCCTAGATGCACAGCTATGCAGGGCAGTGACCTCCGGGAATGGGGGACAACCTGACACATGGGCGGCAGCACAGACTGCTGTGCTGGAGGCAATGGGTTTGAATCTGGGGAGCCCTTTCATGAGGGTGGGGGAAACCAAGCAGCAACCAGGGGAATCTCCCACTATGTTCGCAGACAGGCTGTGGATTGTCTATGTGGAGGCGTGCGGGGTCCCCGCGGATAGACTGAATTTAGGGGAGAGAACAGCCCACTGGCTAAAGACCCTAGTAGCCAACTGTCTCCCTAACGTTAGGGCAAAAGCCGAACACTGGTTCGACCCGCAGACCCCGGCCCTTAATGAGGCAGAGGTCCTTAGGAAACTCACCCTCGCATATCGCAATGGGGAGAGGAGTGAGGAAAAGCCCCTTAAGGGTAAGGTGCATGAAATCGCGCCAGCACCCCCTAAGAGAGAGTGGAAGCATGAGGGCACCCGGACCTCCGACAAGAGACCGGTATGCTACGGGTGTGGTAAGGCCGAGCATTTCAAGAGGGAGTGTGAGAACCCTAGCAAGGAGGAGAGGGCTCCCGCAGTAAAGAGTCAGACCCCGGCGGCAGGAGCAGCTGCCCCGGAAACCATCGAATTAAAAAAACTTTTAGCCTTTTTGCAGAGCCTAGCAGCTGGGTCGGGACAGGTGGCAATGGCAACGGGCCAGGGCCTGCCCGCACCCACACCACAAGAACCCGTATGACTACCCAGGGAGCAGCCTCAGGAAAAAGGGAGCGCAGGGGTAGTTCTAGCCCCAGACCCTGGTCCGGTCCAGGTGCAGGGTCCCATTCTGGAGGCTGCCTCAGCGGCTATTTGCAGTTTAAATCCCTTAAGGTGGGACCCATGCGAACGCCACATCAGTCAATTTAAATTGTTCCACCCCATAAGGGCAAGAAAGAGCAAGGTGGGGGGAAGACTGGGGGTGGTAGTGGAGAAACCCCCCGTAGAATTAACGACGGTGGGGGAGGTCCCTGACTCCATGGTCACACAACCGGTGACAAGGTGCTGTCCCGAAGGGGCAGTCCCAAAGAAACCGACAGTGCTGCAAGCACCCAGCCCAGGGACAGTAACGATTCCCAAGCCCTTACCTGTGGGTCAGGTGGCCTGCCTTAGTATAGAGGCTAGGGAGGCAGAGGAGAGGGAGGTATCACCTTGGGCGTGGGAACCATCCAGGGGACGAAGGAGCAATCGGGTCTCCAAGCCCCCGGTAAGATGGTCCCCAGTAGAAGGGAACGGTGAGGGATGTAGGACATTATCCAGTGCTGCCACAGGTAGCCCAGTCTCCGGAGGGAGCAGAAAGGGATCCCCGAACCCCTTTGGGGAAGGAGAGGCAAGGGGCAGTCCGGACCCCCGGGAGGGGGAGGTCTGGCCCGAGCCGTTGGTCCAAACAGGTGAACAGCCCCAGTATAGCGGGGTCCAGTTTTAATTTGGCCACCCGGAGACGGGTGGCATTGTATATAGCATTCCCCCCCTGTTAGTTCTAATTAATGTTTAGTGGTGTGTGGGTTATTTAGGATCGTGGGATCACAGAAGCGCATAGTGCAGTGAAATAATGATTGAGCAGCAGGCACTAGGACCCTGGTGGAGCCGGGCTGTGGACACAGAACCACAGACAGGCTGCGGCAATTTCATGTCAATTTCCCAACTTCAAAGCGGGAGCTGCTGATGCCGCTGGATAGAAGCCATGCACTTTAAGGAAGGTAGTTCTGCAGAGGCAAGGATGTGTTTTGTCTGTTTTACAGATGGGGCACCCGCCGATGTGGAGCTTGCTGATGATCCTGGCGATGGTGGGACCGGGAGAACTCCGCAGAGGCGAGACAGAAGAGTCCTTCGTCTACGGGTGCTCTGGCGGCAGAGCCCCTCTTGTCACTACCGGACAGGGAGACCAGGTGGCCACAGAGCAGACCCACTACTCACACCTGGGGAGGTGGCCTGGGTGGCTGGGGTCAAACTCGACCAGGTACTCCAGCCACCAGAGCTTCGCCTATGGAGAGGCCTCTGTACTCTGCGAGGAGATACAGGTGGCGACTGACCGGGTTAGGGTGACTGAGGGCAGGCGGGTGTGTTTAGCCTGTAAGGGGGACATTCCTTTGGGGAGATGGTGGTGGCCCAGGAAGCTGAGCCTGGACATGAGTGATCGGTCCTCGGACTGGGAACGCCTGGACAACAACACCTACCGGACCATCACAGGGTCACCGGGTAGGATCACCGTTTGCTGGGATAAGTGGTGGGCTTCTGACCAGGGCATTTATTTGTGTTTATGGGGGTCTACCAAGGCATGTCCACAAGGGGCATCGATCACTTTTGTAAGGTGATGGCAGAACCCAGGGAACGGGATGAATTGACCGCAGTGGGGAGGGATGTGTAACGCCCAGGGAAGGGATGACTGTAAAAGCTACCGAACTGCTGGTTCAGGTAAAGCGACCCCTGCCCACAGCCCAACCAATCGACCCTCACAACTGTCCGATCACCACCAGGGGGGCCTGAGAATGGTTTAATGTTTGTCCCCACAAAGAAAATGTTGTACCAGGGGGTACATTATGCTGTCGCCTCAGTTGTACTGAACCTCTCAGCTGCAGGTATCGACGATGGAGGAAAAATGAAGAGCCTTCAACGGGAAGAAGCGAAGTGCAGCCCAGAAAAGAGGATCCTTAGTGAAATAAAGAGATTCAAATGTAAATAGGTGTATGGATTCGCGGGTTTCAGTTACTTGATTGTGATATATGTACAGGGACCCTTACGTTTGGGGTTCCGGTGAAATGTGTGTATGTTACTGTGTGTTTGAATTAAGTATGGTCTTGTCTTTCCCTTTCAATGAAATTAGGGGTAGCCTAGATTAAGGGAACTGTCTTGGGACTTGTAGTTTCGCATGTTGTTGAGGGGGGGCCTACGGTCCACACAAAAGGAAATGAATTGCCCTTCACCTGTGTCGATACGGTCCAAGCAGATAGGGATGTATCGAAGGGGCATCTGTAAGGTTTTCGGGCAATTCGGCCCTTTTTGGACTGCCCAAGGATAAAACCCAGAGACTGTAAACTGGACACTTTTCAGCCAAGGGAACGTAACCAAATTTCCCAGCAGGCTTGGTCCGCTGAGCCGAGTAGGGGCATAGGTATTTACAAACCCCCCCCAGGAGCTACAAGGAAGAAGGAGCCAGACAACTAGATAAGATTAAAACACAGACAAAGGGGCACGGGGATACACAAGGGGCCTGCCTGCAAGCAGGACAACGGGATGGTCATAGCCCCATGCAGATGTAAATGACTATGCCTCCACCAGAGCAGAATCCAATCAACACCCCATCAACATAGCAGCGATCTCCGGAGCAGATGGAAGACTTTGAAAATCTTCACAAGGGAGCTCAACCTCGTTAACTCAAAAAGCAGACTGGAGGCGGACCTAGGGGAGGTACTCCTATCTTGACAGGTCTGACCGGCTCAAAGGGGGCAGGACCAGAGGGAACTTTAAACCTTATGGATTCAATGCAAAAGGGGCTGGCCGAACACAGGAAATAGCCAGGTAAAACAATATAAAAGGGGCTGTGTTTCGATTGAGGGTCTCTTGGCTTGACCTCTCCACCTTTGACTTGACCTCCTGCAGCCTGTGACTGTAAGTACCCTGCAGCAGCTTGCGAAACTCCCTTGACTTTGATAGTGGTTGAGGCTTTGGGGAAGGGGACTTGATTTGTGTTCTGTGTCATTGCTAAAACTGTGTAACAATAAGATTTTACGTTGTGTCCATTATAGTACTTTCTGAATAGACTTAGTTTGTGTTAGAGTTTAAGATTTTATTATAATTTCTTCTGTTTGATGATTTTGACCTGGGTTTTGCAATAAACCTTGATTTGCTGATAATTGGAGGGAATGCAAGCTTTAAGGTTCGCGTTGCAGGGATTGCGCCAACATTTTCTGCATTTACCATGAAATGTTCAGCATCACTCCAGCTGTTAATTTCCATTGAAAGCACTGACTGAGATTTGAACTCAGGATCTCCTGTTTACTAGACAGGCGCTTTAACCATCTAAGCCACAGCACCAGCATATGAGCTTAGGGTGCAAGTTTAGAACAGATTTCAATCATTTTGATTCAACACAGTTTTCTTGCCATCTCATACGGGCCTTCCGAGTGCATATTAAAAAATTCTTTGGAACTGTAAAATTGCATTTATTACTGGAAATGCTGGATTTGTAGCAGTTCTGCATGGGATTAGTAAACAAACAGGAAATGATTGGTCGAACTGGGAAGTGAGTGAACATGACCAGAAATCTATTGTGGTATAATACAGGACAATGTCAGGAGAGAATTTTAACATTAACTGAAAATGATGCAAACTTCTTGACAATTCTCCATGGCTGTTGCTCTTTAGCAAAGATGATATTGTCACCGTTCTTATTGCTGACAAATCAAACACCGATTACTGATACTCTGGGCCAACCCCTGCATTTTAGGGTGCCACCAAGTGTCCAACAACAAATCACTAGTCCCTCGAGCCCCACAATGAGTTGCAAAGTGTACACATTCAATGACCCATAAAGCCAGCACATCAGACATACAAGTCTGAAGTGCTGGCGTGGTACATAAAGAAGAAACAGAATCATATGTACAACCTAACCGTTTCCACATTTGTTTATCACTCTCAGGAGCGTCCTCCTGTAACCTTATGACGTCTTGGATGGTTGGCATTGACTTGTCAGATGCAGACATATTTATAGTAGATCGTTTAGTCTGACTTAACATTTTTGGCACCATCACTTGCTGAATTTGCGCGGCTGTCCGCGCTGCACAATCTGCTTGTTCATTACCAACGTCAACTGGGGTCTAACCATTTGTGTGGGCAGCGCATTTAATAACTGAAATCTGCGCGGGCATAAGGAGGGCCTGCAGTAAGTCATTAACTAAACCCCGGTGGGATATTTGACCACACATAATCATGTCAGGTTGTTCTGACGAAATGTCACTCAAATCGACCCTTATTGTGGTAGTTTCCTGAATCAAGGCTAAACAGTCGTGGCCAGGTGCGTCTTCATGGACCACTAAGAAAACAGGCTGGATTGATAGTGGTACAGTGTTTAAATGTCAGACGTGGATTGTTCAAAAGGTATATCTCATACCTATTCGGACGAGCTGCGGTAAGATGCTGAGTCTGCAGTTGCCTCAGTAGTGCGATGACCGAGTGGGAGCTATACACCGTAATATCCTGTTGGAGGGTGAGAGCAAACAACGGCTATGCGATGGCATTGATTGAACGTAAATCCTGTACTAATCGGTACTGGTATGGTTTGGCTGGTTTAGGCACAGCAAGTATGGGGGTGTTACATTCTGATTGGCAAGGGACCAAAATACCCTGTTGCAACAGCTCTTGGGTTAATTTGTCTATAGACGGAGCAGCTTGGGATTTCAGGGGGTATTGCCGAATGGAAGGTAGCTTTACATGATCCTTAATCGTTACCTTTATAGGTGTAACATTTGTCTTTCCCACTTGTGATGGGTATTTCGCCCAGACCTGTGGATTGACATATTCCAAAACATCATGTCCCCGGTGATGCTGCAGTCGAGTGTTCATTGTTTCAGGGACCTCAAAATATTTTATGGCAGTGCCGTCCGGCATGACTTGAAGTGCGTACTCTGTTGGATCCGAATGATCCACTGCCCTCCTTACCATTTGCCCCAGATCCCTGGCATGGTACTGGTCGTGGACCTGACGTGTAAAATGAGGGCTTACCGAAGCTGACTGTGGCCATAAATGTGGTGGTATTGTAACAAAATCGGCTGTACCTTCTTTTCCCGTGACTGTGGCTGTACCTTTGACTGGCCATTCGGTCCCAATTAATGGCCGGTATTTGTCCTCCAACTCCCTGTTTTGTCCGGTTCTGTCATAGGCCAGGGTAACGTGGTGCAGTGACTGTTCAATGTCTAACGTCCACCACTGGGGGTGATAGAAATATAGCACTGTTGTCTCATCCTCCATGATTGGACCGTTACCCCTTCGTCTCCGTACTCTAGCTGCAGCTGGAAGATACACAGTAAATCTCGGGCCAACAAATTACTGTCCAATCCAGTAGTCACTACAAACTGATGATCTGCAGACTTATTCTCGTAAGTGACTGTCACAGGTTCAAAAATAGGATACTCACACACCTGCCCTTGGAACCCTGACAATTACTGCGTGTGGTCGGATAATGGTAGTCGAAGTTCTGATTGCACAGAAGACATGGCTGCTCCAGTGTTGATTACAAATGAGTGACGTTAATCTCCAATCTGCAGAGAGATAATAGGTTCCCTGTCCGATTGGAGAGTCCTTATGACTAAATTAGCTAGTCAATCCTGTGTTGGGAAAGGGTTTGCCTGGGAGAAGTCAGTGTATCTCGTCTGTCCTCCCCTTGGTGGGTACCCCCTCCTTTGGGTCGGATAATCTCCTTCTGCTGCCTGTCTTTTAAAGGGGCATTCCTGTTGCCAGTGATCTGCACGGCCGCAATTAAAACATGCATTGCTCCCTCTATATCTGCCCCGTCCTCTTCTCCCAGTCGACCAATGGCCCCTCAGAGGGGGCGTCGGTTGTAAAGCTGTTCGTGCATACGGTGGGCCATAAAAAGGAGCTGAGGGTCCCTTTGGGTGGGTTTGATATCCTCCCCCTCGCTGATCCACCCACCCAGAGTCACAATATTGGGGCTCCTGCTGGTAAACTACCATTTCTGCCGCTTGTTGGGGTCGCAGATCATCCTTTTTCATTACATACTCAGTCTTAACCTTTGTAACCGAGCCTCCTTCCTGGCCTACACTCTCCTTCCAATAAAATCTGACTGCCCTTGCCATCTGGGAAGGGTCGTTCTCTGTCCAATTCATGTTATTACATTTCACAGCAGTAGCCACAGAAGGTGGTAGGCAATGCATTCACATAGCACAATATTGAGGGGAATTCTGACCATTTTGATATGGCAAGTCGCCTGACTGCCCACGGTAGATTTCATTAAAACGCTCCAGAAATTCCTCTGGCTCTTCAGTCTTCTTAGGTTTTAGGTCTAAGATAGCAGAAATATTTATGGGCTTTTGAAATGTGTTATTCAACGCATTCAGGATCTGTGTCCATCTATCGTCGTCTAACGCATGGGCTTGCTGAAGTGCGGCGTGGCTAGCATAATTCAGGTGATTGGTATCTTCCTAACTGTCTCCGAGTCCCACCAGGGGGCACTCTAGCTATTTCCTCTGGTTCTTCCAAGACTTCGACGTCCCTCCCTGTCACTAGAGGGAGTTCTTTCTCTTCAAAATCATCTGTTGCAGCTCCCTTTGTTCTCGAAATTTGCGGTTTCCCCTTGGTTTGGAGGGTTTTAGGTGGTATGGTTAATTGTTTCTGGTTAGGATCAAGCCCTTCTCTCGCTGTCCGAGATCTGGTCCTAGAGCTAACTGGGCTTGCGGAACAGAGCTCCTCTTTCTCTACTGATCGTGAAGATGGTAAATCGGGACCCACGCTATCAACCAAAAAGGGCTGGAGTTACTGGCATGATTAGAATCTGGGGAGCAGTGACTGGATATAAATTATTATACTCTGGTGGTTCTGGAATTAGTGCAGACAATGCTACAGGTGCAGTCAAAACTTTTACTGACATTTTTAAAGTATTGAATTAATCATTTTCTGTCAATTCAAGGCCAGCCATTGAAGTACATAGCTCATCTTTTGTTTGACCCGAGCCTTTCCTGCCTCTACTTGCGCGTTTTTTTCTTGGCAAAACGATTGAAAAGGTTCTAACAGTGTTCTTTTAAAACTTAAAAATGTTTGAAAATTCAAATTGAATTACTGCAACTTGCAAGCTTAGCTCTGATCTCAACTCAGAACTAAATTTACGATTTGCTTAACACAAACTTGTATAACATTTACAACTTAATTAATTCTTTATCTTAACAATTTTTCTTGAAACGAGTTTTTCTTACATTCACAAAAATGTTGGCAAAGTCAACTATCATCTCCAGATTTACACTTTTTAAAATGGTGTCAGTGATCTTCTTTAAGTTTCTATTAATTCACAAATAAAATGAGATAAACATTATTTCAAGTAAGTAAAACTTAAGATTCTGGCAATTTCAATTAATTGCTTTCGAAAATAATAACTTTTATCAAAGAGGTGGAGAAACCCACTGGTTTCCTTTAATTAATTCAAAACGTAACTTTGCTGGAGTTCACTGACTCAAAGGAAAGGTATCCGATTACACTACAGGATGCTGCTGTTATCTCAAGGCCTGAGTGAGAAGCACTGTCTGTCGTCTTTAATTTTGGCTGCTGCTGTTAACCCTTTGAGAGACTTCTGCTTCAACCAATATGCAGCATTCCCCACAATCTCAACTAGTCCTCAGAACTGCACCCTTCGCCACAACAGCCCAAGGGTACAATTTTTTAGCTTAATCAACTATAGATTTAAAACACTAACACATGGAATTGAATCATCTTCAGATTTAAAAACACTTATACTTGACTGAACCTTGACTACTGAAGTCACATCAGCCATAAAAACACTTATTCTTGACTGAACCTCCATCTACTGAAGTCACATCAGCCATAAAAACACTTATACTTGGAATTGAATCATCTTTTAGATGTCCCATCAACCCAATACCTAACCCAAGCCGAATCAACAATATGAAATCCCATCAATTAAATTTCTAATCCCCAGACTGACCTTTGATTTCATCGAGACGATCTTTCTGTACCAACCGCGAGTGACCAGACTAATCAGACGATAAGAAGAGGGGAAAAATCAATGCGCGGTCATTTTCCAGCTGTACATTGTGGGCCCTTTTTCCCCATCCTCCTGTTCATAATCAGTCAAATTCTGATTTCGCAGTTGGTCAGAACCGTCCTGAGAAATTCCGGATTTCGGCACTAATTGTCAAATCCCAAATTTCTTTACCCGTCAGTCTGGCCTCAATAAAAGTCGAGATGGATTTGCAGGTACAGCATTAGTTATTTTATTTGGCTTGCAAGCTTGATTCATCTCAGAGGCATAAGACACATCCAGTCTACTACACCCCGGAAAGCGAATGAACAAAGAGACAAAGGGATCTCTGCAAATCAATTCAAATGGTATCAAGTTTCACCTACACGATTCCCATAGGTCATCCTATACCCCTCCTGACCTAGTCAGACATTCTGATTTGCTCACTTCCAATCCCTTCCACTGGCCCCTATTACACAGCATCCTTTTCTCCTCCTTTGGTGGACACACCTCCTCCTTGCTTTGCCATGCGGTCTGAAATCCTTTGTCTGTGAACTCACCAGAATGAGACTGGCCTATCTCTACATTACAGTAACTAATATATCTAAAGTAACTATTGAATATCACGTTCGTCAATCCTTCTACAGGGCTGAAGCGAGGAGGAAATGCGATGGTGTAGGTGAGCAAAATTGAAGATGAGCGGAAAATGGGAGTTAAAAGGTTTGAAAAAATTGCTTCTGCACACAAGGGAAAAGAAGCGTTAACATTCGTGTTGCAGGGATTGTGCCAACATTTTCTGCATTCACCTTGAAATGTTGAACATTACTCCAGCTGTTAATTTCGAATGAACGAACTGCTGAGACTTGAACACTGGATCTGCTGTTTACTAGACAGGTGCTTTAACCATCTAAGCCACAGCACCAGCATGCAAGCTTAGTGTGCAAGTTTAGAACAGATTTCAATCATGTTGATTCAACATCAGTTTTCCTGACATCTCATACGGGCCTTCCGAGTGCATATAAAAACATTCTTTGGAACTGTAAAATTGCATTTATTACTGGAAATGCTGGATTTGCAGCAGTTCTGCATGGGATAAGTAAACAAACAGGAAATGATTGGTCGAACTGGGAAGTGAGTGAACATGACCAGAAATCTATTGTGGTATAATACAGGACAATGTCAGGCGAGAGTTTTAGCATGAACTGAAAATGTAGCAAACTTCTTGACAATTCTCCATGGCTGTTACACTTTAGCAAAGATGATATGGTCACCGTTCTTCCATTTTTCCTGACCCATTTTGCATTCTTTATTCATCTTTTTTGTTGTTCATTGGGAAGCAAACGTCTTGAGCCAAAGTAAGAGCCCTGATCGGGACTTGAACGCTGGGTCCTCATATTAAAATTCTGAAGCTCTATCGAATGAGCTACCAAGGCCTAATCTTTGCTGGTTCTCGAAGTTACTTCAAAGTCTCATGAGGGATGTTTTGAATTTCCTTCTTTGGTGATGCAGCCTCTCCAGCTCATTTTACTCGCAGGCACAGCAGCAGCCTCCGTTTGTCTTCCTTTCACAAATTCTTCAGCTTGCACCAACTACTGACTTCTTACCAGTGACTTGTGATGTGACAACAGTTGTTACCCCCGGACCTGCACTGTCACTTCAAGGCTTTGAAGATTACGTTTAATTCGGTGAAATATAAGTGGGAAGCTACAAAGACACAGATTGTATTGTGAGAGAGAGTAAAGGGTGTCATCTGGTGTTTGTTGTGGCAGAGTGTGAATGCAAGTAAGGTTAACCGGTCAAGTTGCAAAGTGTCAAAATCTCAAAGTTTTTGGGTGGAAATAGATTTGTCAGCACCAAATCTTCATGCAAAATGGACCGCTATTTCTCCCGCCCGAATTGTTCTTGCTAACGTACAGCAACAGAAATTGTTCAATATAAAAGCAAATTACTGCGGATGTGAAATCTCAAAGAAAAGGGGGAAAAGATGGAAAATCTCAGCGGTTCTGGCGGCATCTGGGAAGAGAGAACTGAGCATTTTTTTCGACTCAGGCTCACTCTTAGGCAGAGCAAATCAGTTAATCATTCAATCGTTACACTCTGTTGTCGTTGCTATACTATTAAAATGTTCCTCCAGGTTTTCTTGAGGTAAATGCTATTCTGCAATCAAAGGAAAATACCGCGGATGCTGCAAATCTGCAAGAGAAACTAAAAGTGAGAGGATAAAATCTTTAAAAATCTGAGGATATCCGTGGTGCCAGGCACAGAGTTAAAGTTTCAAATGCGCGTGATCCTTCTACAGAGCTGAAACGAGGAGGAACTGCGATGGTGTTGGTGAGTAAAATTGAAGATGAGCGGAATATGGGAGTTAAAAGGTTTGAAAAAAGTGCTTCAGCACACAAGGGAAAGCAAGCTTTAACATTCGTGTTGCAGGGATTGTGCCAACATTCACTGCATTCACAATGAAATGTTGAGCATCACTCCAGCTGTTAATTTCCATTGAAGGCACTGCTGTGATTTGAATTCAGGATCTCCTGTTTACTAGACAGGCACTCTAACCATCTATGCCATAGCACCAGCATGCAAGCGTAGCGTGCAAGTTTAGAACAGATTTCAATCATTTTGATTCAACATCCGTTTTCCTGACATCTCATACGGGCCTTCCGAGTGCAAATTAAAATATTCATTGGCATTGGTATTTGGAACTGTAAAATTGCATTTATTACTGGAAATGCTGGATTTGTAGCAGTTCTGCATGGGATAAGTAAACAAACAGGAAATGATTGGTCGAACTGGGAAGTGAGTGAACATGACCAGAAATCGATTGTTGTTTAATACAGGACAATGTCAGGAGAGAGTTTTAACATGAACTGAAAATGTAGCAAACTTCTTGACAATTCTCCATGGTGTGGTGTTGGGTGTTCTGACACACAGATGAGCCAACACGGTTGCATATGGTACAACGCTATTTTATTTAAACTTACTATTTACAGTTTGGTCTTTGCACTCTGCACGTGGGGGTTCCCTGCTTGTGATGTTTTAACAGCTCTTTCTTGTTCCCTTCTCCCCAGACCTACTGACCACCAGGTGTCGTGCTCGTGCTTTTTATGTGGTTGGTGTTCTTGTCTGTGATTGGTTGTGGTGTTGTGTACTCTGATTTGCCTGTTAGTGTGTCCATCATGATGTGCGTGTTTGAGTATCATGACATCCCCCCTTTTTACAAAGATATGTGCCTACGTGGTAATAAATATGATCGTGTCGTGAGTGCATCTATGAGTGTGTGTGTGTCGTGTGCAGCATGTGCATATGACGGAACTATGTACATGGGGCGATGTCGGGTGCGTCACATGAACCAAGTTGTACCATAACATCACATAATTGCGAACGAGAGAAGAAGAAAAAAAAAAACTTGAACAGTTGTCCAGTCAGACGACATCTGGAACGATAAACAACAACAGGTTATCATGTAAAATTGTGCAACTTGTTAAACATATGAACGGTATTATAAGTCCAGTCTAATGGGCTTGCGACGAGTTCGGGTTGACCGCCTCAAGGGTGGATCAAGAACCACCGGCTGCTGTGCAGGCATGGCCATGGGTGGCGATGGAAAGGGCGTGATGTGCGGCAGCTCCACAAAGTCATCCTCGGAAGCCTGTTGAGGATCTGGCGTGTGCGTACTTTGTGGCTGTGAGCGTGGAAGTCGGCGAAGGGCGCGCCGATTGCGGCGACGCACGGAACCATCCGGCATGCGAACCAGGAACGAGCGGGGAGCCACTTGTCGGAGGACTTCGGCCGGTGCTGACCAGCCACCATACGGTTGATGGATGCGTACTTTGTCTCCGGAGGACAGGGGGGGCAGGTCCGTCGCTCGTGTGTCGTACCGACTTTTCTGGCGATCACGCTGCAGTTGCATGTTCCGAAGAACCGCCTCATGGTCTGTTGTTGGTGCCAGGATGGAAGGTACCGTTGTCCTGAGGGAGCGACCCATTAGTAGCTGCGCTGGCGAGAGACCCGTGGATAGCGGGGCCGATCGATAGGCCAGCAAGGCAAGGTTAAAGTCCGATCCGGCAGCAGCCGCCTTGCACAGGAGCCGCTTGGCGATGTGGACACCCTTTTCAGCCTTCCCGTTCGATTGTGGATGCAGAGGGCTGGATGTCACATGAGTGAAACCATATGCTGCGGCAAAGGACGACCATTCACGGCTGGCGAAACAGGGTCCATTGTCTGACATGACAGTCCTTGGAATGCCATAGCGAGCAAATGTTTCCTTGCAGGCCCCAATGACTGCGGACGACGTCAGATCATGGAGAGGCATGACTTCCGGGTAGTTTGAGAAGTAGTCTATAATAACGATGTAATCTCTGCCGAGCGCGTGAAATAGGTCAACACCCACCTTCGCCCAGGGGGACGTCACCATCTCGTGTGGTAGAAGTGTTTCCGGAGGTTGCGCCGGCTGAAACCTCTGACAGGTTGTGCAGTTGAGCACCATGTTGGCTATGTCTTCATTAATACCCGGCCAATATACCGCCTCCCGGGCCCTTCGTCTGCATTTTTCGACGCCCAAGTGGCCTTCGTGTAGTTGATGAAGAATCATCTGGCGCACGCTGTGCGGAATAACGATCCTGTGTGATTTCATAAGGACCCCGTCTATGTTGGTGAGATCATCTCGCACATTATAAAACTGGGGGCACTGCCCTTTTAGCCACCCTTCCGTCATGTGGCGCATCACTCGCTGCAGAAGGGGGTCAGTCGCCGTCTCTGCGCGTATGTGGGCCAGACTAGGATCATCAGCTGGCAGATTTGCTGCTGTCAGAGTTACGTGTGCCTCAATTTGACGCACGAACCCCTCCGCATCTGGTGGTGTGCTCACTGCTCGGGAAAGAGTGTCCGCCACGATGAGCTCCTTCCCCGGAGTGTAGATCAGTTCAAAATCGTACCTCCTGAGTTTAAGTAAGATGCGCTGGAGGCGAGGAGTCATGTCGTTCAGGTCTTTGTTAATGATGTTGACCAGGGGGCGGTGGTCAGTTTCGACCGTAAATCGTGGTAGGCCATACACATAGTCGTGGAACTTGTCCAGTCCAGTTAACAAGCCCAGGCATTCTTTTTCGATTTGCGCGTAGCGCTGTTCGGTAGGGGTCATGGCTCGTGAGGCATATGCAACCGGGGCCCATGACGACCTGCTGTCTTTTTGCAGGAGTACCGCTCCAATACCAGATTGGCTGGCGTCTGTTGAGATCTTTGTAGGGCGAGTCGTGTCAAAGAAGGCCAGCACTGGTGCCGTGACCAGTTTGTGCTTGAGCTCCTCCCATTCCCGCTGATGCGATTGGTGCCAGTTGAATTCTGTCGATTTTTTTACGAGATGGCGCATATTTGTTGTATGAGAAGCCAGGTTGGGAATGAACTTCCCAAGGAAGTTGACCATGCCCAGGAATCTTAAGACAGCCTTCTTGTCAGCCGGTCGTGGCATGGCTGTGATGGCGCTAACCTTGTCTGCATCGGGACGGACCCCTGACCTTGAGATGTGGTCCCCGAGGAATTTCAGCTCCGTCTGGCCGAAGGCACACTTCGCACGGTTGAGACGCAGGCCATTTTGTCGTATGCGGGCAAAGACACGTCGTAGACGATGCATGTGTTCCTGCGGAGTGGTGGACCAAATGATGATATCGTCCACATATACACGTACCCCTTCGATGCCTTCCATCATCTGCTCCATAATGCGGTGGAAAACTTCAGATGCTGAAATGATGCCGAATGGCATCCGGTTGTAGCAGAATCTGCCAAAAGGGGTGTTGAATGTGCATAGTCTTCGGCTGGCCGGGTCCAGTTGGATCTGCCAGAATCCTTTGGACGCATCCAATTTAGTGAATATTTTGGCTCGCGCCATCTCGCTGGTGAGGTCTTCTCGTTTCGGGATGGGATAGTGTTCCCGCATGATGTTGTTATTCAGATCTTTAGGATCTATACATATACGGAGCTCGCCAGAGGGCTTCTTTACACAGACCATGGAGCTGACCCATGGCGTGGGCTCCGTGACCCTGGATAGGACCCCTTGGTCCTGAAGAATCTGCAGTTGTGCCTTGAGGCGGTCTTTGAGTGGCGCAGGAACCCTGCGAGGTGCGTGAACGACAGGGATGGCGTCCGGTCTGAGTCGAATCTTGTACGTGTATGGCAATGTCCCCATGCCTTCAAAAACCTCCTGGTTGTGAGCAAGGAGGGAATGGAGATTTGCGTGGAACTCAGCATCCGGGAAGTCGGATATCTCATCTGGAGAGAGAGACATAATGCGCTGTACCAGGTGAAGGACCTTACACGCCTGTGCGCCCAGTAACGAGTCCTTTGATGAGCCGACAACTTCGAAGGGGAGTGTGGCCGTGTACATCTTGTGAGTCACCTGTAGCTGGCAAGATCCTATGGACGGGATGACGTTCCCGTTATAGTCAACCATCTTGAGCCGGGATGGCGTGATGGGTGGTTTGACCTTCATGGCCTGGTCTGCAGAGTAAGCAATCAGGTTGGCGGATGCGCCGGTGTCCAGACGGAAGGCGACGCGCGATCGGTTGACCGTCAGGGTGGCACACCACTCATCGGCTGGATTGATGGCATTGACCTTGTTGACATCAATGACGGAAACGTGGAAGGCATCCTGGTCATCTGCATCACTTAACTGGAAGTCTTGATGCGTGGGCTGGACGGTCCTGACTTGTCTGCGAGATTGTCGAGGATGCGCCGGATCCATGGGTTGAGCCGAACGACAGTGGGCTGCGTAGTGGCCCATCTTGCCACATCTGAGGCACTGTCGGTTTTTTGCAGGACATTGCCCTTTTAAATGTAGAGCTCCACAATTGCCGCACGTCATGACGTCACGGCGTTCGTTGCGCCACTGCGCATGCGCAGTGCGATCTTGCGGTGGGCGCGCCTGCGCAGTGCGTCCCTCGTTGTGGCCGTTATTTTTGGCGCGCACCTGCGCGGGAGACCGCGAAAAGCGCGGGAAGCGGCCGCTGTCGTCCGGGCCGTGGGTCGGGAAGTAATCGACGGCCTGGATGCGTTCGACGTCGTGGGCGGCCTGGCTTGCCGATTCGACGGCTGGGGACCCCCTCCGTGCCAACTCGGACGCCTGAAATCGGGCAAAACGGCAGGTAGCATTTTCGTGGAGGACACAGGCTTCCACAGCAGACGCTAAGGTGAGGCTTTTCATTTTAAGAAGCTGCTGGCATAGGCCACTAGAGGCAACGCCAAAAACAATCTGGTCCCTGATCATGGACTCTGTGGTGGTGCCGTAACCGCAGGACTGCGCTAGAATCCGGAGGTGCGTCAAGAAGGGTTGAAAAAGCTCCTCCTTACCTTGCAGGCGTTGCTGAAAGAGGTATCTTTCAAAACTTTCATTTACTTCAACTTGAAAGTGCTGGTCCAGTTTAAGGATGACCGTGTCATATTTGGCTTGGTTTTCGCCTTCTTCGAACACCAGTGAGTTGAAGACGTTGGTGGCATGCTGACCTGCGTAGAAGAGGAGCATTGCAATCTTCGTGTCATCCGAGGCATTCTGTTTTTCGGTGGCACGGATGTACAGGTCAAATCGCTGCCTGTAGAGCTTCCAGTTGGTACCTAGGTTCCCCGCGACTTGCATCGGCTGCGGTTTGTCGGTGTGGTCCATGTCCAGAATGGCAGGTTAGTAGGCAGGTATCGATCCACTCCTGTACCATGTGGTGTTGGGTGTTCTGACACACAGATGAGCCAACACGGTTGCATATGGTACAACGCTATTTTATTTAAACTTACTATTTACAGTTTGGTCTTTGCACTCTGCACGTGGGGGTTCCCTGCTTGTGATGTTTTAACAGCTCTTTCTTGTTCCCTTCTCCCCAGACCTACTGACCACCAGGTGCCGTGCTCGTGCTTTTTATGTGGTTGGTGTTCTTGTCTGTGATTGGTTGTGGTGTTGTGTACTCTGATTTGCCTGTTAGTGTGTCCATCATGATGTGTGTGTTTGAGTATCATGACACATGGCTGTTGCACTTTAGCAAAGGTGATATTGTCACCGCTCTTCCATTTTCCCTGACCCGTTCTGCATTCTTCATTCTTCTTTTTTGTTGTTCATTGGGAAGCAAACGTCTTGAGCCAAAGTAAGAGCCCTGATCGGGACTTGAACGCTGGACCCTCATATTAAAATTCTGAAGCTCGACCGAATGACCTACCAAGGCCTAATCTTTGCTGGTTCTCATAAGTTACTTCAAAGTCTCATGAGGGATGTTTTGAATTTCCTTCTTTGGTGATGCAGCCTCTCCAGCTCATTTTACTCGCAGGCATAGCAGCCGCCTCCGTTTGGCGTCCTTTCACAAATTCTTCAGCTTGCACCAACTACTCGCTTCTTACCAGTGACTTGTGATGTGACATCAGTTGTTACCCCCGGACCTGCACTGTCACTTCAAGGCTTTGAAGATTACGTTTAATTCGGTGAAATATAAGTGGGAAGCTACAAAGACACAGATTGTATTGTGAGAGAGAGTAAAGGGTGTCATCTGGTGTTTGTTGTGGCAGAGTGTGAATGCAAGTAAGGTTAACCGGTCAAGTTGCAAAGTGTAAAATCTCAAAGTTTTTGGGTGGGAATAGATTTGTCAGCACCAAATCTTAATGCAAAACGGACCGCTATTTCTCCCGCCCGAATTGTTCTTGCTAACGTACAGCAACAGAAATTGTTCAATATAAAAGCAAATTGCTGCGGATGTGAAATCTCAAAGAAAAAGGGGAAAAGATGGAAAATCTCAGCGGTTCTGGCGGCATCTGGGAAGAGAGAACTGAGCAATTTTTTCGACTCAGGGTGACTCTTCGGCAGAGCAAATCAGTTAATCATTCAATCGTTACACTCTGTTGTCGTTGCTATACTTTTAAAATGTTCCTCCAGGTTTTCTTGAGGGAAATCCTATTATGCATTCAAAGGAATATACCGCGGATGCTGCAAATCTGCAAGAGAAATTAAAAGTGAGAGGATAAAATCTTTAAAATTCTGAGGTTATCCGTGGTGCCAGATACAGAGTTAAAGTTTCAAATGCGCGTGATCCTTCTACAAGGCTGAAGAGAGGAGGAAATGCGATGGTGTAAGTGAGCAAAATTGAAGATGAGCGGAAAATGTGAGTTTAAAGGTTTGAAAAAATTGCTTCAGCACACAAGGAAAAGCAAGCTTTAAGGTGCGCGTTGCAGGGATTGCGCCAACATTTTCTGCATTTACCATGAAATGTCTGGCATTATTCCAGCTGTTAATTTCCATTGAAGGCACTGCTGAGATTTGAACTCAGGATCTCCTGTTTACTAGACAGGCGCTTTAACCATCTAAGCCACAGCACCAGCATGCAAGCTTAGTGTGCAAGTTTAGAACAGATTTCACTCATTTTGATTCAACATCAGTTTTCCTGACATCTCATACGGGCCTTCCGAGTGCAAATTAAAATATTCATTGGCACGAGTCTTTGAAACTGTAAACTTGCATTTATTACTGGAAATGCTGGATTTGTAGCAGTTCTGCATGGGATAAGTAAACAAACAGGAAATGATTGGCCGAACTGGGAAGTGAGTGAACATGACTAGAAATCTATTGTGGTTTAATACAGGACAATGTCAGGAGAGAGTTTTAACATGAACTGAAAATGAAGCAAACTTCTAGACAATTCTCCATGGCTGTTGCACTTTAGCAAAGATGATATTGTCACCGCTCTTCCATTTTCCTTGACCCGTTCTGCATTCTTTCTTTGTCTTTTTTGTTGTTCATTGGGAAGCAAACATCTTGAGCCAAAGTAAGAGCCCTGATAGGAACTTGAACGCTGGACCCTCATATTAAAAGTCTGAAGCTCTACCGAATGAGCTACCAAGGCCTAATCTTTGCCGGTTCTCATAATTTACTTCAACGTCTCATGAGGGATGTTTTGAATTTGCTTCTTTGGTGATGCAGCCTCTCCAGCTCATTTTACTCGCAGGCACAGCAGCAGCCTCCGTTTGGCTTCCTGTCACAAATTCTTCAGTTTGCACCAACTACTCGCTTCTTACCAGTGACTTGTGATGTGACATCAGTTGTTACCCCCGGACCTGCACTGTCACTTCAAGGCTTTGAAGATTACGTTTAATTCGGTGAAATATAAGTGGAAAGCTACAAATACATAGATTGTATTGTGAGAGAGAGTAAAGGGTGTCATCTGGTGTTTGTTGTGGCAGAGTGTGAATGCAAGTAAGGTTAACCGGTCAAGTTGTAAAGTGTCAAAATCTCAAAGTTTTTGGGTGGAAATAGATTTGTCAGCGCCAAATCTTCATGCAAAACGGACCGCTATTTCTCCCGCCCGAATTGTTCTTGCTAACGTACAGCAACAGAAATTGTTCAATATAAAAGCAAATTATTGCGGATGTGAAATCTCAAAGAAAAAGGGGAAAAGATGGAAAATCTCAGCGGTTCTGGCGGCATCTGGGAAGTGAGAACTGGGCAATTTTTTCGACAAATGGGTCACTATTCGGCAGAGCAAATCAGTTAATCATTCAATCGTTACACTCTGTTGTCGTTGCTATACTTTTAAAATGTTCCTCCAGTTTTTCTTGAGGTAAATCCTATTATGCATTCAAAGGAAAATACCGCGGATGCTGCAAATCTGCAAGAGAAACTAAAAGTGAGAGGATAAAATCTTTAAAAATCTGAGGATATCCGTGGTGCCAGACACAGAATTAAAGTTTGAAATGCGCGATATCCTTCTACAAGGCTGAAGCGAGGAGGAAATGCGATGGTGTAGGTGAGCAAAATTGAAGATGAGCGGAAAATGTGAGTTTAAAGGTTTGAAAAAATTGCTTCAGCTCACAAGGGAATGCAAGCTTTAAGGTTCGCGTTGCAGGGATTGTGCCAACATTTTCTGCATTCACCATGGAATGTTAAGCATCACTCCAGCTGTTAATTTCCATTAAAGGCACTGCTGAGATTTGAACTCATGATCTCCTGGTTACTAGACAGGCACTTTAACCATCTAAGCCACAGCACCAGCATGCAAGCTTAACCTGCAAGTTTAGAACAGATTTCAATCATTTTGATTCAACATCAGTTTTCTTGCCATCTCATACGGGCCTTCCGAGTGCATATTAAAACATTCTTTGGAACTGTAAAATTGCATTTATTACTGGAAATGCTGGATTTGTAGCAGTTCTGCATGGGATTAGTAAACAAACAGGAAATGATTGGTCGAACTGGGAAGTGAGTGAACATGACCAGAAATCTATTGTGGTATAATACAGGACAATGTCAGGAGAGAATTTTAACATTAACTGAAAATGATGCAAACTTCTTGACAATTCTCCATGGCTGTTGCTCTTTAGCAAAGATCATATTGTCACCGTTCTTCCATTTTCCCTGACCCGTTCTGCGTTCTTTATTCTTCTTTTTTGTTGTTCATTGGGAAGCAAACATCTTGAGCCAAAGTAAGAGCCCTCATAGGGACTTGAACGCTGGACCCTCATAATAAAAGTATGAAGCTCTACCGAATGAGCTACCAAGGCCCAATCTTTGCTGGTTCTCATAATTTACTTCAACGTCTCATGAGGGATGTTTTGAATTTCCTTCTTTGGTGATGCAGCCTCTCCAGCTCATTTTACTCGCAGGCATAGCAGCAGCCTCCGTTTGGCTTCCTTTCACAAATTCTTCAGCTTGCACCAACTACTCGCTTCTTACCAGTGACTTGTGATGTGACAACAGTTGTTACCCCCGGTCCTGCACTGTCACTTCAAGGCTTTGAAGATTCCGTTTAATTCGGTGAAATAGAAGTGGGAAGCTACAAAGAAACAGATTGTATTGTGAGAGAGAGTAAAGGGTGTCATCTGGTGTTTGTTGTGGCAGAGTGTGAATGCAAGTAAGGTTAACCAGTCAAGTTGCAAAGTGTCAAAATCTCAAAGTTTTTGGGTGGGAATAGATTTGTCAGCACCAAATCTTCATGCAAAACGGACCGCTATTTCTCCCGCCCGAATTGTTTTTGCTAACGTACAGCAACAGAAATTGTTCAATATTAAAGCAAATTACTGCGGATGTGAAATCTAAAAGAAAAAGGAGAAAAGATGGAAAATCTCAGCGGTTCTGGCGGCATCTGGGAAGAGAGAACTGAGCAATCTTTTCGACTCAGGGTGACTCTTCGGCAGAGCAAATCAGTTCATCATTCAATCGTTACACTCTGTTGTCGTTGCTATACTTTTAAAATGTTCCTCCAGGTTTTCTTGAGGGAAATCCTATTATGCATTCAAAGGAAAATACCGCGGATGCTGCAAATCTGCAAGAGAAACTAAAAGTGAGAGGATAAAATCTTTAAAATTCTGAGGTTATCCGTGGTGCCAGACACAGAGTTAAAGTTTCAAATGCGCGATATCCTTCTACAAGGCTGAAGCGAGGAGAAAATGCGATGGTGTAGGTGAGCAAAATTGAAGATGAGCGGAAAATGTGAGTTTAAAGGTTTGAAAAAATTGCTTCAGCACACAAGGAAAAGCGAGCTTTAAGGTTCGCTTTGCAGGGATGGTGCCAACATTTTCTGCATTTACCATGAAATGTCAGGCATTATTCCAGCTGTTAATTTCCATTGAAGGCACTGCTGAGATTTGAACTCAGGATCTCCTGTTTACTAGACAGGCGCTTTAACCATCTAAGCCACAGCACCAGCATGCAAGCTTAGCGTGCAAGTTTAGAATAGATTTCAATCATTTTGATTCAACATCAGTTTTCCTGACATCTCATAAGGGCCTTCCGAGTGCAAATTAAAATATTCATTGGCACTAGTCTTTGAAACGGTAAAATTGCATTTATTACTGGAAATGCTGGATTTGTTGCAGTTCTGCATGGGATTAGTAAACAAACAGGAAATGATTGGTCGAACTGGGAAGTGAGTGAACATGACCAGAAATCTATTGTGGTATAATGCAGGACAATGTCAGGAGAGAATTTTAACATGAACTGAAAATGAAGCAAACTTCTAGACAATTCTCCATGGCTGTTGCACTTTAGCAAAGATGATATTGTCACCGTTCTTCCATTTTCCCTGACCCGTTCTGCATTCTTTATTCTTCTTTTTTGTTGTTCATGGGGAAGCAAACGTCTTGAGCCAAAGTAAGAGCCCTGATAGGGACTTGAACGCTGGACCCTCATAATAAAAGTATGAAGCTCTACCGAATGAGCTACCAAGGCCCAATCTTTGCTGGTTCTCATAATTTACTTCAACGTCTCATGAGGGATGTTTTGAATTTCCTTCTTTGGTGATGCAGCCTCTCCAGCTCATTTTACTCGCAGGCATAGCAGCAGCCTCCGTTTGGCTTCCTTTCACAAATTCTTCAGCTTGCACCAACTACTCGCTTCTTACCAGTGACTTGTGATGTGACATCAGTTGTTACCCCCGGACCTGCACTGTCACTTCAAGGCTTTGAAGGTTACGTTTAATTCGGTGAAATATAAGTGGGAAGCTACAAAGACACAGATTGTATTGTGAGAGAGAGTAAAGGGTGTCATCTGGTGTTTGTTGTGGCAGAGTGTGAATGCAAGTAAGGTTAACCAGTCAAGTTGCAAAGTGTCAAAATCTCAACGTTTTTGGGTGGGAATAGATTTGTCAGCACCAAATCTTCATGCAAAACGAACCGCTATTTCTCCCGCCCGAATTGTTTTTGCTAACGTACAGCAACAGAAATTGTTCAATATTAAAGCAAATTACTGCGGATGTGAAATCTCAAAGAAAAAGGGGAAAAGATGGAAAATCTCAGCGGTTCTGGCGGCATCTGGGAAGAGAGAACTGAGCAATCTTTTCGACTCAGGGTGACTCTTCGGCAGAGCAAATCAGTTAATCATTCAATCGTTACACTCTGTTGTCGTTGCTATACTTTTAAAATGTTCCTCCAGGTTTTCTTGAGGGAAATCCTATTATGCATTCAAAGGAAAATACCGCGGTTGCTGCAAATCTGCAAGAGAAACTAAAAGTGAGAGGATAAAATCTATAAAATTCTGAGGTTATCCGTGGTGCCAGACACAGAATTAAAGTTTCAAATGCGCGATATCCTTCTACAAGGCTGAAGCGAGGAGGAAATGCGATGGTGTAGGTGAGCAAAATTGAAGATGAGCGGAAAAAGTGAGTTTAAAGGTTTGAAAAAATTGCTTCAGCACACATGGGAAAGCAAGCTTTAAGGTTCGCGTTGCAGGGATTGCGCCAACATTTTCTGCATTGACCATGAAATGTTGAGCATCACTCCAGCTGTTAATTTCCATTGAAGGCACTGCTGAGATTTGAACTCAGGATCTCCTATTTACTAGACAGGCACTTTAACCATCTAAGCCACAGCACCAGCATGCAAGCTTAGCGTGCAAGTTTAGAACAGATTTCAATCATTTTGATTCAACATCAGTTTTCCTGACATCTCATTCGGGCCTTCCGAGTGCAAATTAAAATATTCATTGGAACTGGTCTTTGAAACTGTAAAATTGCATTTATTACTGGAAATGCTGGATTTGTAGCAGTTCTGCATGGGATAAGTAAACAAACAGGAAATGATTGGTCGAACTGGGAAGTGAGTGAACATGACCAGAAATCTATTGTGGTATCATACAGGACAATGTCAGGAGAGAATTTTAACATGAACTGAAAATGAAGCAAAGTTCTAGACAATTCTCATTGGCTGTTGCACTTTAGCAAAGATGATATTGTCACCGTTCTTCCATTTTCCCTGACCCGTTCTGCATTCTTTATTCTTCTTTTTTGTTGTTCATTGGGAAGCAAACGTCTTGAGCCAAAGTAAGAGCCCTGATAGGGACTTGAACGCTGGACCCTCATAATAAAAGTATGAAGCTCTACCGAATGAGCTACCAAGGCCCAATCTTTGCTGGTTCTCATAATTTACTTCAACGTCTCATGAGGGATGTTTTGAATTTCCTTCTTTGGTGATGCAGCCTCTCCAGCTCATTTTACTCGCAGGCATAGCAGCAGCCTCCGTTTGGCTTCCTTTCACAAATTCTTCAGCTTGCACCAACTACTCGCTTCTCACCAGTGACTCGTGATGTGACAACAGTTGTTACCCCCGGACCTGCACTGTCACTTCAAGGCTTTGAAGGTTACGTTTAATTCGGTGAAATATAAGTGGGAAGCTACAAAGACACAGAGTGTATTGTGAGAGAGAGTAAAGGGTGTCATCTGGTGTTTGTTGTGGCAGAGTGTGAATGCAAGTAAGGTTAACCAGTCAAGTTGCAAAGTGTCAAAATCTCAACGTTTTTGGGTGGGAATAGATTTGTCAGCACCAAATCTTCATGCAAAACGAACCGCTATTTCTCCCGCCCGAATTGTTTTTGCTAACGTACAGCAACAGAAATTGTTCAATATAAAAGCAAATTACTGCGGATGTGAAATCTCAAAGAAAAAGGGGAAAAGATGGAAAATCTCAGCGGTTCTGGCGGCATCTGGGAAGAGAGAACTGAGCAATCTTTTCGACTCAGGGTGACTCTTCGGCAGAGCAAATCAGTTAATCATTCAATTGTTACACTCTGTTGTCGTTGCTATGCTTTTAAAATGTTCCTCCAGGTTTTCTTGAGGTAAATCCTATTCTGCATTCAAAGGAAAATACCGCGGATGCTGCAAATCTGCAAGAGAAACTAAAAGTGAGAGGATAAAATCTTTAAAATTCCGAGGTTATCCGTGGTGCCAGACACAGAGTTAAAGTTTCAAATGCGCGATATCCTTCTACAAGGCTGAAGCGAGGAGGAAATGCGATGGTGTAGGTGAGCAAAATTGAAGATGAGCGGAAAAAGTGAGTTTAAAGGTTTGAAAAAATTGTTTCGGCACACATGGGAAAGCAAGCTTTAAGGTTCGCGTTGCAGGGATTGCGCCAACATTTTCTGCATTGACCATGAAATGTTGAGCATAACTCCAGCTGTTAATTTCCATTGAAGGCACTGCTGAGATTTTAACTCAGGATCTCCTGTTTACAAGTCAGGCACTTTAACCATCTAAGCCACAGCACCAGCATGCAAGCTTAGCGTGCAAGTTTAGAACAGATTTCAATCATTTTGATTCAACATCAGTTTTCCTGACATCTCATTCGGGCCTTCCGAGTGCAAATTATAATATTCATTGGAACTGGTCTTTGAAACTGTAAAATTGCATTTATTACTGGAAATGCTGGATTTGTAGCAGTTCTGCATGGGATAAGTAAACAAACAGGAAATGATTGGTCGAACTGGGAAGTGAGTGAACATGACCAGAAATCTATTGTGGTATAATACAGGACAATGTCAGGAGAGAATTTTAACATGAACTGAAAATGAAGCAAACTTCTAGACAATTCTCCATGGCTGTTGCACTTTAGCAAAGATGATATTGTCACCGTTCTTCCATTTTCCCTGACCCGTTCTGCATTCTTTATTCTTCTTTTTTGTTGTTCATTGGGAAGCAAACGTCTTGAGCCAAAGTAAGAGCCCTGATAGGGACTTGAACGCTGGACCCTCATAATAAAAGTATGAAGCTCTACCGAATGAGCTACCAAGGCCTAATCTTTGCTGGTTCTCTAAGTCACTTCAAAGTCTCATGAGGGATGTTTTGAATTTCCTTCTTTGGTGATGCAGCCTCTCCAGCTCATTTTACTCGCAGGCAGAGCAGCAGCCTCCGTTTGGCTTCCTTTCACAAATTCTTCAGCTTGCACCAACTACTCGCTTCTTACCAGTGACTTGTGATGTGACATCAGTTGTTACCCCCGGACCTGCACTGTCACTTCAAGGCTTTGAAGATTACGTTTAATTCGGTGAAAAATAAGTGGGAAGCTACAAAGACACAGATTGTATTGTGAGAGAGAGTAAAGGGTGTCATCTGGTGTTTGTTGTGGCAGAGTGTGAATGCAAGTAAGGTTAACCGGTCAAGTTGCAAAGTGTCAAAATCTCAAAGTTTTTGGGTGGAAATAGATTTGTCAGCACCAAATCTTCATGCAAAACGGACCGCTATTTCTCCCGCCCGAATTGTTCTTGCTAACGTACAGCAACAGAAATTGTTCAATATAAAAGCAAATTGCTGCGGATGTGAAATCTCAAAGAAAAAGGGGAAAAGATGGAAAATCTCAGCGGTTCTGGCGGCATCTGGGAAGAGAGAACTGAGCAATTTTTTCGACTCAGGGTGACTCTTCGGCAGAGCAAATCAGTTAATCATTCAATCGTTACACTCTGTTGTCGTTGCTATGCTTTTAAAATGTTCCTCCAGGTTTTCTTGAGGTAAATCCTATTATGCATTCAAAGGAAAATACCGCGGATGCTGCAAATCTGCAAGAGAAACTAAAAGTGAGAGGATAAAATCTTTAAAATTCTGAGGTTATCCGTGGTGCCAGACACAGAGTTAAAGTTTCAAATGCGCGATATCCTTCTACAAGGCTGAAGCGAGGAGGAAATGCGATGGTGTAGGTGAGCAAAATTGAAGATGAGCGAAAAATGTTAGTTTAAAGGTTTGAAAAAATTGCTTCAGCACACAAGGGAATGCAAGCTTTAAGGTTTGCGTTGCATGGATTGCACCAACAGTTTCTGCATTCACCATGAAATGTTCAGCATCACTCCAGCTGTTAATTTCCATTGAAAGCACTGCTGAGATTTGAACTCAGGATCTCCTGTTTACTAGACAGGCGCTTTAACCATCTAAGCCACAGCACCAGAATGCAAGCTTAGCGTGCAAGTTAGGTTGGTAGGTCATGCCTCACAAACCTTATTAAGTCCTTGAGAAGGTGACTGAACAGGTAGACGAGGGTAGAGCAGTTGATGTGGTGTATATGGATTTCAGCAAAGCGTTTGATAAGGTTCCCCACGGTAGGCTATTGCAAAAAATACGGAGGCTGGGGATTTAGGGTGATTTAGAGATGTGGATCAGAAATTGGCTAGCTGAAAGAAGACAGAGGGTGGTGGTTGATGGGAAATGTTCAGAATGGAGTACAGTCACAAGTGGAGTACCACAAGGATCTGTTCTGGGGCCGTTGCTGTTTGTCATTTTTATCAATGACCTAGAGGAAGGCGCAGAAGGGCGGGTGAGTAAATTTGCAGACGATACTAAAGTCGGTGGTGTTGTCGATAGCGTGGAAGGATGTAGCAGGTTACAGAGGGATATAGATAAGCTGCAGAGCTGGGCTGAGAGGTGGCAAATGGAGTTTAATGAAGAGAAGTGTGAGGTGATTCACTTTGGAAGGAATAACAGGAATGCGGAATATTTGGCTCATGGTAAAGTTCTTGAAAGTGTGGATGAGCAGAGGGATCTTGGTGTCCATGTACATAGATCCCTGAAAGTTGCCACCCAGGTTGATAGGGTTGTGAAGAAGGCCTATGGAGTGTTGGCCTTTATTGGTAGAGGGATTGAGTTCCGGAGTCGGGAGGTCATGTTGCAGCTGTACAGAACTCTGGTACGGCCGCATTTGGAGTATTGCGTACAGTTCTGGTCACCGCATTATAGGAAGGACGTGGAGGCTTTGGAGCGGGTGCAGAGGAGATTTACCAGGATGTTGCCTGGTATGGAGGGAAAATCTTATGAGGAAAGGCTGATGGACTTGAGGTTGTTTTCGTTGGAGAGAAGAAGGTTAAGAGGAGACTTAATAGAGGCATACAAAATGATCAGGGGGTTGGATAGGGTGGACAGTGAGAGCCTTCTCCCGCGGATGGATATGGCTGGCACGAGGGGACATAACTTTAAACTGAGGGTGTGGTAGTATGTATTGGGGGTCATGTGGGACTGGAAGCCCTAATGTCATTGGCTGACAGATCCCGGGTCCTGGTTGGCCGTTGACCTCATACTCCGCCCTGAAGGCGAAGTATAAGAAGCCGGTGCCTTCCCCCGCAGGCCAGTTTACTATCGGGCTGCTGGGGAACAGACACGCTTAATAAAGCCTCATCGACTTCACTCTATTTGTCTCACGGAGTCTTTGTGCGCCACAGAGGGGTAATAGATATAGGACAGAGGTCAGAGGTAGGTTCTTTACGCAAAGAGTAGTGAGGCTGTGGAATGCCCTATCTGCTACAGTAGTGAACTCGCCAACATTGAGGGCATTTAAAGGTTTATTGGATAAACATATGGATGATAATGGCATAGTGTAGGTTAGATGGCTTTTGTTTCGGTGCAACATCGTGGGCCGAAGGGCCTGTACTGCGCTGTATTGTTCTATGTTCTATGTTCTAAGTTTAGAACAGATTTCAATCATTTTGTTTCAACATCAGTTTTCCTGACATCTCATACGGGCCTTCCGAGTGCAAATTAAAATATTCATTGGCACTGGTCTTTGAAACTGTAAAATTGCATTTATTACTGGAAATGCTAGATTTGTATGTAGCAGTTCTGCATGGGATAAGTAAACAAACAGGAAATGATTGGTCGAACTGGGAAGTGAGTGAACATGACCAGAAATCTATTGTGGTATAATACAGGACAATGTCAGGAGAGAATTTTAACATGAACTGAAAATGAAGCAAACTTCTTGACAATTCTCCATGGCTGTTGCAGTTTAGGAAAGATGATATTGTCACCGCTCTTCCATTTTCCCTGACCCGTTCTGCATTCTTTATTCTTCTTTTTTGTTGTTCATTGGGAAGCAAACATCTTGAGCCAAAGTAAGAGCCCTGATAGGGACTTAAACGCTGGACCCTCATAATAAAAGTCTGAAGCTCTACCGAATGAGCTACCAAGCCTAATCTTTGCTGGTTCTCAGAATTTACTTCAACTTCTCATGAGGGATGTTTTGAATTTCCTTCTTTGGTGATGCAGCCTCTCCAGCTCATTTTACTCGCAGGCACAGCAGAAGCCTCCGTTTGGCTTCCTTTCACAAATTCTTAAGCTTGCACCAACTACTCGCTTCTTACCAGTCACTTGTGATGTGACAACAGCTGTCACCCCCGGACCTGCACTGTCACTTCAAGGCTTTGAAGATTACGTTTAATTCGGTGAAATATAAGTGGGAAGCTACAAAGACACAGATTGTATTGTGAGAGAGAGTAAAGGGTGTCATCTGGTGTTTGTTGTGGCAGAGTGTGAATGCAAGTAAGGTAAACCGGTCATGTTGCAAAGTGTCAAAATCTCAAGGTTTTTGGGTGGGAATAGATTTGTCAGCACCAAATCTTCATGCAAAACGGACCGCTATTTCTCCCGCCCGAATTGTTCTTGCTAACGTACAGCAACAGAAATTGTTCAATATAAAAGCAAATTACTGCGGATGTGAAATCTCAAAGAAAAAGGGGAAAAGATGGAAAATCTCAGCGGTTCTGGCGGCATCTGTGAAGAGAGAACTGAGCAATTTTTTCGACTCAGGGTCACTCTTCGGCAGAGCAAATCAGTTAATCATTCAATCGTTACACTCTGTTGTCGTTGCTATACTTTTAAAATGTTCCTCCAGGTTTTCTTGAGGTAAATCCTATTATGCATTCAAAGGAAAATACCGCAGATGCTGCAAATCTGCAAGAGAAACTAAAAGTGAGAGGATAAAATCTTTAAAAATCTGAGGATTGGTGCAGACACAGAGTTAAAGTTTCAAATGCGCGTGATCCTTCTACAAGGCTGAAGCGAGGGTGAAATGCGATGGTGTTGGTGAGCAAAATTGAAGATGAGCGGAAAAATAGAGTTAAAAGGTTTGAAAAAAGTGCTTCAGCACACAAGGGAAAGCGAGCTTTAAGGTTCGCGTTGCAGGGATTGTGTCAACATTTACTGCATTCACCATGAAATGTTGAGCATCACTCCAGCTGTTAATTTCCATTGAAGGTACTGCTGCGATTTGAACTCAGGATCTCTTGTTTACTAGACAGGCGCTTTAACTATCTAAGCCACAGCACCAGCATGCAAGGTTAGCGTGCAAGTTTAGAACAGATTTCAATCATTTTGATTCAACATCAGTTTTCCTGACATCTCATACGGGCCTTCCGAGTGCAAATTAAAATATTCATTGGCAATGGCCTTTGAAAGTGTAAAATTGCATTTATTACTGGAAATGCTGGATTTGTAGCAGTTCTGCATGGGATAAGTAAGCAAACAGGAAATGATTGGTCGAACTGGGAAGTGAGTGAACATGACCAGAAATCTATTGTGGTATAATACAGGACAATGTCAGGAGAGAATTTTAACATGAACTCAAAATGTAGCAAACTGCTTGACAATTCTCCATGGCTGTTGCACTTTAGCAAAGATGATATTGTCACCGTTCTTCCATTTTCTTGAGTATAAGAATTGGCAAGTTTGAGTATAAGAATTGGCAAGTTTGAGTATAAGAATTGGCAAGTCATGTTGCAGCTGTATAGAACCTTAGTTAGGCCACACTTGGAGTATAGTGTTCAATTCTGGTCACCACACTACCAGAAGGATGTGGAGGCTTTAGAGAGGGTGCAGAAGAGATTTACCAGAATGTTGCCTGGTATGGAGGGCATAAGCTATGACGAGCGATTGAATAAACTCGGTTTGTTCTCACTGGAACGAAGGAGGTTGAGGGGCGACCTGATAGAGCTATACAAAATTATGAGGGGCATAGACAGAGTGGATAGTCAGAGGCTTTTCCCCAGGGTAGAGGGGTCAATTACTAGGGGGCATAGGTTTAAGGTGAGAGGGGCAAGGTTTAGAGGAGATGTACGAGGCAAGTTTTTTACGCAGAGGGTAGTGGGTGCCTGGAACTCACTACCGGAGGAGGTAGTGGAAGCAGGGACGATAGGGACATTTAAGGGGCATCTTGACAAATATATGAATAGGATGGGAATAGAAGGATACGGACCCAGGAAGTGTAGAAGATTGTAGTTTAGTCGGGCAGTATGGTCGGCACGGGCTTGGAGGGCCGAAGGGCCTGTTCCTGTGCTGTACATTTCTTTGTTCTTTGTTTGTTCTTTCCCTGACCCGTTCTGCATTCTTTATTCTTCTTTTTTGTTGTTCATTGGTAAGCAAACGCCTTGAGCCAAAGTAAGAGCCCTGATAGGGACATGAACACTGGCGCCTCAGATTAAAAGTCCGAAGCTCTACCTAATGAGCTACAAAGGCCTAATCTTTGCTTGTTCTCATAAGTTACTTCAAAGTCTCAAGAGGGATGTTTTGAATTTCCTTCTTTGGTGATGCAGCCTCTCCAGCTCATTTTAATCACAGGCATGGCAGCAGCCTCCGTTTGGCTTCCTTTCACAAATTATTCAGCTTGCACCAACTACTCGCTTCTTACCAGTGACTTGTGATGTGACATCAGTTGTTACCCCCGGACCTGCACTGTCACTTCAATGCTTTGAAGATTACGTTTAATTCGGTGAAATATAAGTGGGAAGCTACAAAGACACAGATTGTATTGTGAGAGAGAGTAAAGGGTGTCATCTGGTGTTTGTTGTGGCAGAGTGTGACTGCAAGTAAGGTTAACCAGTCAAGTTGCAAAGTGTCAAAATCTCAAAGTTTTTGGGTGGGAATAGATTTGTCAGCACCAAATCTTCATGCAAAACGGACCGCTATTTCTCCCGCCCGAATTGTTCTTGCTAACGTACAGCAACAGAAATTGTTCAATATAAAAGCAAATTACTGCGGATGTGAAATCTCAAAGAAAAAGGGGAAAAGATGGAAAATCTCAGCGGTTCTGGCGGCATCTGGGAAGAGAGAACTGAGCAATTTTTTGAAGTCAGGGTGACTCTTAGGCAGAGCAAATCAGTTAATCATTCAATCGTTACACTCTGTTGTCGTTGCTATACTTTTAAAATGTTCCTCCAGGTTTTCTTGAGGTAAATCCTATTCTGGACTCAAAGGAAAATGCCGCGGATGCTGCAAATCTGCCAGAGAAACTAAAAGTGAGAGGATAAAATCTTTAAAATTCTGAGGTTATCCGTGGTGCCAGACACAGAGTTAAAGTTTCAAATGCGTGATATCCTTCTACAAGGCTGAAGCGAGGAGGGAATGCGATGGTGTAGGTGAGCAAAATTGAAGATGAGCGGAAAATGTGAGTTTAAAGGTTTGAAAAAATTGCTTTAGCACACATGGGAATGCAAGCTTTGAGGTTCGCGTTGCGGGGATTGTGTCAACATTTTCTGCATTTACCATGAAATGTTCAGCATCACTCCAGCCGTTAATTTCCATTGAAGGCACTGCTGAGATTCAAACTCAGAATCTCCTGTATACTAGACAGGCACTTTAACCATCTAAGCCACAGCACCAGCATGCAAGCTCAGCGGGCAAGTTTACAACAGATTTCAATCATTTTGATTCAACATCAGTTTTCTTGCCATCTCATACAGGCCTTCCGAGTGCATATTAAAACATTCTTTGGAACTGTAAAATTGCATTTATTACTGGAAATGCTGGATTTGTAGCAGTTCTGCATGGGATTAGGAAACAAACAGGAAATGATTGGTCGAACTGGGAAGTGAGTGAACATGACCAGAAATCTATTGTGGTATAATACAGGACAATGTCAGGAGAGAATTTTAACATGAACTGAAAATGATGCAAACTGCTTGACAATTCTCCATGGCTGTTGCACTTTAGCAAAGATGATATTGTCACCGTTCTTCCATTTCCCTGACCCGTTCTGCATTCTTTATTCTTCTTTTTGTTGTTCATTGGGAAGCAAACGTCTTGAGCCAAAGTAAGAGCCCTGATAGGGACTTGAACGCTGGACCCTCATAATAAAAGTATGAAGCTCTACCGAATGAGCTACCAAGGCCTAATCTTTGCTGGTTCTCATAATTTACTTCAACGTCTCATGAGGGATGTTTTGAATTTCCTTCTTTGGTGATGCAGCCTCTCCAGCTCATTTTACTCGCTTGCAGTGCAGCAGCCTCCATTTGGCTTCCTTTCACAAATTCTTAAGCTTGCACCAACTACTCGCTTCTTACCAGTCACTTGTGATGTGACATCAGTTGTTACCCCCGGACCTGCACTGTCACTTCAAGGCTTTGAAGGTTACGTTTAATTCGGTGAAATATAAGTGGGAAGCTACAAAGACACAGATTGTATTGTGAGAGAGAGTAAACGGTGTCATCTGGCGTTTGTTGTGGCAGAGTGTGAATGCAAGTAAGGTTAACCGGTCATGTTGCAAAGTGTCAAAATCTCAAGGTTTTTGGGTGGGAATAGATTTGTCAGCACCAAATCTTCATGCAAACGGACCGATATTTCTCCCGCCCGAATTGTTCTTGCTAACGTACAGCAGTAGAAATTGTTCAATATAAAAGCAAATTACTGCGGATGTGAAATCTCAAAGAAAAAGGGGAAAAGATAGAAAATCTCAGCGGTTCTGGCGGCATCTGGGAAGAGAGAACTGAGCAATTTTTTCGACTCAGGGTCACTCTTCGGCAGAGCAAATCAGTTAATCATTCAATCGTTACACTCTGTTGTCGTTGCTATACTTTTAAAATGTTCCTCCAGGTTTTCTTGAGGTAAATCCTATTATGCATTCAAAGGAAAATACCGCAGATGCTGTAAATCTGCAAGAGAAACTAAAAGTGAGAGGATAAAATCTTTAAAATTCTGAGGTTATCCGTGGTGCCAGACACAGAGTTAAAGTTTCAAATGCGCGATATCCTTCTACAAGGCTGAAGCGAGTAGGAAATGCGATGGTGTAGGTGAGCAAAATTGAAGATGAGTGGAAAATGTGAGTTTAAAGGTTTGAAAAAATTGCTTCAGCACACAAGGGAAAACGAGCTTTAAGGTTGGCGTTGCAGGAATTGTGCCAACATTTTCTGCATTCACCATGAAATGTTCAGCATTACTCCAGCCGTGAATTTCCATTGAAGGCACTGCTGAGATTCAAACTCAGAATCTCCTGTTTACTAGACAATCGCTTTAACCATCTAAGCCACAGCACCAGCATGCAAGCTCAGCGTGCAAGTTTACAACAGATTTCAATCATTTTGATTCAACATCAGTTTTCTTGCCATCTCATACGGGCCTTCCGAGTGCATATTAAAACATTCTTTGGAACTGTAAAATTGCATTTATTACTGGAAATGCTGGATTTGTAGCAGTTCTGCATGGGATTAGGAAACAAACAGGAAATGATTGGTCGAACTGGGAAGTGAGTGAACATGACCAGAAATCTATTGTGGTATAATACAGGACAATGTCAGGAGAGAATTTTAACATTAACTGAAAATGATGCAAACTTCTAGACAATTCTCCATGGCTGTTGCTCTTTAGCAAAGATGATATTGTCACCGTTCTTCCATTTCCCTGACCCGTTCTGCATTCTTTATTCTTCTTTTTGTTATTCATTGGGAAGCAAACATCTTGAGCCAAAGTAAGAGTCCTGATAGGGCCTTGAACGCTGGACCCTCATAATAAAAGTATGAAGCTCTACCGAATGAGCTACCAAGGCCCAATCTTTGCTGGTTCTCATAATTTACTTCAACGTCTCATGAGGGATGTTTTGAATTTCCTTCTTTGGTGATGCAGCCTCTCCAGCTCATTTTACTCGCAGGCACAGCAGCAGCCTCCGTTTGGCTTCCTTTCACAAATTCTTCAGCTTGCACCAACTACTCGCTTCTCACCAGTGACTTGTGATGTGACATCAGTTGTTACCCCCGGACCTGCACTGTCACTTCAAGGCTTTGAAGGTTACGTTTAATTCGGTGAAATATAAGTGGGAAGCTACAAAGACACAGATTGTATTGTGAGAGAGAGTAAACGGTGTCATCTGGCGTTTGTTGTGGCAGAGTGTGAATGCAAGTAAGGTTAACCGGTCAAGTTGCAAAGTGTCAAAATCTCAAAGTTTTTGGGTGGGAATAGATTTGTCAGCACCAAATCTTCATGCAAAACGGACCGCTATTTCTCCCGCCCGAATTGTTTTTGCTAACGTACAGCAACAGAAATTGTTCAGTATAAAAGCAAATTACTGCGGATGTGAAATCTCAAAGAAAAAGGGGAAAAGATGGAAAATCTCAGCGGTTCTGGCGGCATCTGGGAAGAGAGAACTGAGCAATCTTTTCGACTCAGGGTGACTCTTCGGCAGAGCAAATCAGTTAATCATTCAATCGTTACACTCTGTTGTCGTTGCTATACTTTAAAAATGTTCCTCCAGGTTTTCTTGAGGGAAATCCTATTATGCATTCAAAGGAAAATACCGCGGATGCTGCAAATCTGCAAGAGAAACTAAAAGTGAGAGGATAAAATCTTTAAAATTCTGAGGTTATCCGTGGTGCCAGACACAGAGTTAAAGTTTCAAATGCGCGATATCCTTCTACAAGGCTGAAGCGAGGAGGAAATGCGATGGTGTAGGTGAGCAAAATTGAAGATGAGCAGAAAATGTGAGTTTAAAGGTTTGAAAAAATTGCTTCAGCACACATGGGATTGCAAGCTTTAAGGTTCGCGTTGCAGGGATGGTGCCAACATTTTCTGCATTTACCATGAAATGTCAGGCATTATTCCAGCTGTTAATTTCCATTGAAGGCACTGCTGAGATTTGAACTCAGGATCTCCTGTTTACTAGACAGGCACTTTAACCATCTAAGCCACAGCACCAGCATGCAAGCTTAGCGTGCAAGTTTAGAAAAGATTTCAATCATTTTGATTCAACATCATTTTTCCTGACATCTCATTCGGGCCTTCCGAGTGCAAATTAAAATATTCATTGGCACTAGTCTTTGAAACTGTAAAATTGCATTTATTACTGGAAATGCTGGATTTGTAGCAGTTCTGCATGGGATTAGTAAACAAACAGGAAATGATTGGTCGAACTGGGAAGTTAGTGAACATGACCAGAAATCTATTGTGGTATAATGCAGGACAATGTCAGGAGAGAATTTTAACATGAACTGAAAATGAAGCAAACTTCTAGACAATTCTCCATGGCTGTTGCACTTTAGCAAAGATGATATTGTCACCGTTCTTCCATTTTCCCTGACCCGTTCTGCATTCTTTATTCTTCTTTTTTGTTGTTCATGGGGAAGCAAACGTCTTGAGCCAAAGTACGAGCCCTGATAGGGACTTGAACGCTGGACCCTCATAATAAAAGTATGAAGCTCTACCGAATGAGCTACCAAGGCCTAATCTTTGCTGGTTCTCATAATTTACTTCAACGTCTCATGAGGGATGTTTTGAATTTCCTTCTTTGGTGATGCAGCCTCTCCAGCTCATTTTACTCGCAGGCACAGCAGCAGCCTCCGTTTGGCTTCCTTTCACAAATTCTTCAGCTTGCACCAACTACTCGCTTCTTACCAGTGACTTGTAATGTGACATCAGTTGTTACCCCCGGACCTGCACTGTCACTTCAAGGCTTTGAAGATTACGTTTAATTCGGTGAAATAGAAGTGGGAAGCTACAAAGACACAGATTGTATTGTGAGAGAGAGTAAAGGGTGTCATCTGGTGTTTGTTGTGGCAGAGAGTGAATGCAAGTAAGGTTAACCGGTCAAGTTGCAAAGTGTCAAAATCTCAAAGTTTTTGGGTGGAAATAGATTTGTCAGCACCAAATCTTCATGCAAAACGCACCGCTATTTCTCCCGCCCGAATTGTTCTTGCTAACGTACAGCAACAGAAATTGTTCAATATAAAAGCAAATTGCTGCGGATGTGAAATCTCAAAGAAAAAGGGGAAAAGATGGAAAATCTCAGCGGTTCTGGCAGCATCTGGGAAGAGTGAACTGAGCAATTTTTTCGACTCAGGGTTACTCTTCGGCAGAGCAAATCAGTTAATCATTCAATCGTTACACTCTGTTGTCGTTGCTATACTTTTAAAATGTTCCTCCAGGTTTTCTTGAGGTAAATCCTATTATGCATTCAAAGGAAAATACCGCGGATGCTGCAAATCTGCAAGAGAAACTAAAAGTTAGAGGAGAAAATCTTTAAAATTCTGAGGTTATCCGTGGTGCCAGACACAGAGTTAAAGTTTCAAATGCGCGATATCCTTCTACAAAGCTGAAGCGAGGAGGAAATGCGATGGTGTAGGTGAGCAAAATTGAAGATGAGCGGAAAATGTGAGTTGAAAGGTTTGAAAAAATTGCTTCAGCACACCAGGAAAAGCGAGCTTTAAGGTTCGCGTTGCGGGGATTGTGCCAACATTTTCTGCATTTACCATGAAATGTTCAGCATCACTCCAGCTGTTAATTTCCATTGAAGGCACTGCTGAGATTTGAACTCAAGATCTCCTGTTTACGAGACTGGCGCTTTAACCATCTAAGCCACAGCACCAGCATGCAAGATTAGTGTGCAAGTTTAGAACAGATTTCAATCATTTTGATTCAACATCAGTTTTCTTGCCATCTCATACAGGCCTTCCGAGTGCATATTAAAACATTCTTTGGAACTGTAAAATTGCATTTATTACTGGAAATGCTGGATTTGTAGCAGTTCTGCATGGGATTAGTAAACAAACAGGAAATGATTGGTCGAACTGGGAAGTGAGTGAACATGACCAGAAATCTATTGTGGTTTAATACAGGACAATGTCAGGAGAGAGTTTTAAAATGAACTGAAAATGTAGCAAACTTCTTGACAATTCTCCATGGCTGTTGCTCGTTAGCAAAGATTATATTTTCACCGCTGTTCCATTTTCCTTGACCCGTTCTGCATTCTTTCTTCGTCTTTTCTGTTGTTCATTGGGAAGCAAACATCTTGAGCCAAAGTAAGAGCCCTGATAGGAACTTGAACGCTGGACCCTCATAATAAAAGTATGAAGCTCTACCGAATGAGCTACCAAGGCCCAATCTTTGCTGGTTCTCATAATTTACTTCAACGTCTCATGAGGGATGTTTTGAATTTCCTTCTTTGGTGATGCATCCTCTCCAGCTCATTTTACTCGCAGGCAGAGCAGCAGCCTCCGTTGGGCTTCCTTTCACAAATTCTTCAGCTTGCACCAACTACTCGCTTCTTACCAGTGACTTGTGATGTGACAACAGTTGTTACCCCCGGTCCTGCACTGTCACTTCAAGGCTTTGAAGATTACGTTTAATTCGGTGAAATATAAGTGGGAAGCTACAAAGACACAGATTGTATTGTGAGAGAGAGTAAAGGGTGTCATCTGGTGTTTGTTGTGGCAGAGTGTGAATGCAAGTAAGGTTAACCGGTCAAGTTGCAAAGTGTCAAAATCTCAAAGTTTTTGGTTGGGAATAGATTTGTCAGCACCAAATCTTCATGCAAAACGGACCGCTATTTCTCCCGCCCGAATTGTTCTTGCTAACGTACAGCAACAGAAATTGTTCAATATTAAAGCAAATTACTGCGGATGTGAAATCTCAAAGAAAAAGGGGAAGAGATGGAAATTCTCAGCGGTTCTGGCGGCATCTGGGAAGAGAGAACTGAGCACTTTTTTCGACTCCGGGTGACTCTTCAACAGAGCAAATCAGTTAATCTTTCAATCGTTACACTCTGTTGTCGTTGCTATACTTTTCAAAAGTTCCTCCAGGTTTTCTTGAGGTAAATCCTATTATGCATTCAAAGGAAAATACCGCGGATGCTGCAAATCTGCAAGAGAAACTAAAAGTGAGAGGATAAAATCTTTAAAATTCTGAGGTTATCCGTGGTGCCAGACACAGAGTTAAAGTTTCAAATGCGCGATATCCTTCTACAAGGCTGAAGCGAGGAGGAAATGCGATGGTGTAGGTGAGCAAAATTGAAGATGAGCGGAAAATGTGAGTTTAAAGGTTTGAAAAAATTGCTTCAGCACACAAGGTAAAACAAGCTTTAAGGTTCGCGTTGCAGGGTTTGCGCCAACATTTTCTGCATTTACCATGAAATGTTCAGCATCACTCCAGCTGTTAATTTCCATTGAAGGCACTGCTGAGATTTGAACTCAGGATCTCCTGTTTACTGGACAGGCACATGCACCATCTAAGCCACAGCACCCGCATGCAAGCTTAGCATGCAAGTTTAGAACAGATTTCAATCATTTTGATTCAACATCAGTTTTCCTGACATCTCATACGGGCCTTTCGAGTGCAAATTAAAATATTCATTGGCACTAGTCTTTGAAACTGTAAAATTGCATTTATTACTGGAAATGCTGAATTTGTAGCAGTTCTGCATGGGATAAGTAAATAAACTTAGGTGGATTGGCCATGATAAATTGCCCATAGTGTCCAAAATTGCCCTTAGAGTGTTGGGTGGGGTTACTGGGTTATGGGCATAGGGTGAGGTGTTCACCTTGGGTAGGGTGCTCTTCCCAAGAGCCGGTGCAGACTCGATAGGCCGAATGGCCTCCTTCTGCACTGTAAATTCTATGATAATCTATGAAACAGGAAATGCTTGGTCGAATTGGGAAGTGAGTGAACATGACCAGAAATCTATTGTGGTACAATATAGGACAATGTCAGGAGAGAATTTTAACATGAACTGAAAATGTAGCAAACTTCTTGACAATTCTCCATGGCTGTTGCACTTTAGCAAAGATGATATTGTCACCGTTCTTCCATTTTCCCTGACCCGTTCTGCATTCTTTATTCTTCTTTTTTGTTGTTCATTGGGAAGCAAACGTCTTGAGCCAAAGTAAGAGCCCTGATCGGCACTTGAACGCTGGACCCTCATATTAAAATTCTGAAGCTCTAACGAATGAGCTACCAAGGCCCAATCTTTGCTGGTTCTCATAAGTTACTTCAACATCTCATGAGGGATGTTTTGAATTTCCTTCTTTGGTGATGCAGCCTCTCCAGCTCATTTTACTCGCAGGCAGAGCTGCAGCCTCCGTTTGGCTTCCTTTCACAAAGTCTTCAGCTTGCACCAACTACTCGCTTCTTACCAGTGACTTGTGATGTGACATCAGTTGTTACCCCCGGACCTGCACTGTCACGTCAAGGCTTTGAAGATTACGTTTAATTCGGTGAAATATAAGTGGGAAGCTACAAAGACACAGATTGTATTGTGAGAGAGAGTAAAGGGTGTCATCTGGTGTTTGTTGTGGCAGAGTGTGAATGCAAGTAAGGTTAACCGGTCAAGTTGCAAAGTGTCAAAATCTCAAAGTTTTTGGGTGGAAATAGATTTGTCAGCACCAAACCTTCATGCAAAACGGACCGCTATTTCTCCCGCCCGAATTGTTCTTGCTAACGTACAGCAACAGAAATTGTTCAATATAAAAGCAAATTACTGCGGATGTGAAATCTCTAAAAAAAAGGGGAAAAGTTGGAAAATCTCAGCGGTTCTGGCAGCATCTGTGAGATTAATAGAAACTTAAAGAAGATCATGGACACCATTTTAAAAAGTGTCAATCTGGAGATGATAGTTGATTTTGCTAATACTTATGTGTATGTAAAAGAAAAAAAACTTGTTAAAAGAAAAATTGTTAAGATAAAGAAATAATTAAGTTGTAAATGTTATACAAGTTTGTGTTAAGCAAATTGTAAATTTAGTTCTGAGTTGAGATCAGAGCTAAGCTTGCAAGTTGCAGTAATTCAATTTGAATTTTCAAACATTTTTAAGTTTTTAAAAAAAAAGAGAGCAAATAGAGAAAAGAAGGACACAGATCTTGAATGCGTTGAATAGCACATTTCAAAGGCCCATAAATCTTTCTGTTACCTTAGACCTAAAACCTAGGAAGATTGACGAGCCAGAGGAATTTCTGGAGCGTTTTAATGAAATCTACCGCGGGCAGTCAGGCGATTTGCTGTATCGAAATGGTCAGAATTCCCCTCGATACTGTGCTATGTTAATGCATTGCCTACCACCTTCTGTGGTTACTGCTGTGAAATGTAATAACATGAATTGGACAGAGAACGACCCTTCCCAGATGGCAAGGGCAGTCAGATTTTACTGGAAGGAGGGTGTAGGCCAAGAAGGAGGCTCAGTTACAAAGGTTAAGACTGAGTATGTAATGAAAAAGGATGATCTGCGACCCCAACAAGCGGCAGAAATGGTAGTTTACCGGCAGGAGCTCCAATATAGTGACTTTGGGTGGGTGTATCAGCGAAGAGGAGGATGAGACAACAGTGCTATATTTCTATCACCCCCCCAGTGGTGGACGTTAGATGTTGAACAGTCACTGCATCACGTTACCCTGGCCTATGACAGAACTGGACGAAACAGGGAGTTGGAGGACAAATACCGGCCATTACTTGAGACCGAATGGCCAGTCAAGGTTACAGCCACAGTCACGGGAAAAGAAGGTACAGCCGATTTTGTTACAATATCACCACATTTACGGCCACAGTCAGCTTCGGTAAGCCCTCATATTACACGTCAGGTCCATGACCAGTACCATGCCAGGGATATGGGGCGAATGGTCAGCATCTTACCGCAGCTCGTCAGAATAGGTATGAGATATACCTTTTGAACAATCCACGTCTCACATTTAAATACTGTACCACTATCAATCCAGCCTGTTTTCTTAGTGGTCCCCCTGTCCATGAAGACGCACCTGGCCACGACTGTTTAGCCTTGATTCAGGAAACTACCACAATAAGGGGCGATTTGAGTGACATTTCGTCAGAACAACCTGACATGATTATGTGTGGTCAAATATCCCACCGGGGTTTAGTTAATGACCTACTGCAGGCCCTCCTTATGCCCGCGCAGATTTCCGTTATTAAATGCGCTGCCCACACGAATGGTACAACCCCAGTTGACGTTGGTAATGAACGAGCAGATCGTGCAGCGCGCACAGCCGCACAAATTCAGCAAGTGATGGTGCCTAAAATGTTAAGTCAGACTAAACGATCTACTATGAATATGTCTGCTTCTGACAAGCGAATGCCAACCATCCAAGACGTCATAAGGTTACAGGAGGACGCTCCTGAGAGTGATAAACAAATGTGGAAACGGTTAGGTTGTACATATGATTCTGTTTCCTCTTTTTGGACCACGCCTGCACATCAGACTTGTATGTCTGATGCGCTGGCTTTATGGGTCATTGAATGTGTACACTTTGCAACTCATTGTGGGGCTCGAGGGACTAGTGATTTGTTGCTGGACACTTGGTGGCACCCTAAAATGCAGGGGTTGGCCCAAAGTATCAGTAATCGGTGTTTGATTTGTCAGCAATATAACACCGGAAAAGGTATCCCTTGTGGGAAGGGGCAAACCCCGTTGCCCAGTGGTCCCTTTGAGACGCTCCAAATGGATTACATTGAGTTGGAAAGGTGTCAATGTTACAAATATGTTTTGGTCATTGTGGATGTGTTCAGCAGATGGGTCGAGGCGTATCCGACTATCTATAGTAAAGCTGCTCCTGTGGTTAAAGTCTTGATGAGGGAAATCATTCCCCGGTATGGTATACCAGCTCAGTTAAGTTCTGATAATGGGCCTCATTTTATTGGACAAATTAACAAGGAGTTTTGCTCCCAGTTGGGCATACGCCAGCGGTTACACTGTGCTTACAGACCGCAGGCGGCCGGGTTGGTTGAGAGACACAATCATACCCTCAAAACTAAATTGGCTAAATTAAGAGCAGATACGGGACTGACATGGCTTAAGTTGCTCCCCGTTGCCCTCTTCCAGCTGCGGGTTACACCTGCGGGACCGGCCCGGCTCTCTCCCGCCGAGATTCTTTATGGCAGTCCTCTTAGAACTCCTTGGAGCCTGCAGGTTCCCAGACGGGTTCAGTTTCATCAGATGACTGAAGAAATGACCACCTATGTTCTAGCCCTTACGCAAGTGCTCAAGGAACTCCATGGCCAAGTCCGCGCGGCTCACCAGCCATTGCCCCAGTACCTAGCTCACTTTCAGTCCAGCCCGGTAGTTATGTCATGGTCAAAAAATTGGACTAGGAAGGGGTCGGAGCCGCGATGGGACGGGCCCTTCCAAGTTCTCCTTACCACCCCCACAGCAGTTAAAGTGGAGGGGCGAAGTGCTTGGGTCCACCTACATCACTGTAAATTGAGTCCATCTCCACTACTGTAAAAGGTCGGATACTAACCTGCCTCCCTTCTCCAGTGCTATTTTACAGGTGTGGAGCATGATGGAGTGGCTACGCATCGTCTGTCTGATATTTGGCCTCACTTCGCTTGGTGTGTTATTGGCGATGGATATGGAAAAGGGGAATATTATGTATCTGTGTAGCCCCAACCAATCTACAAGGATACATCACCTATGCAAAGGTGATGTTCTTCGCTGCCCCCATATACGAGGACATGGTATCAACTCATGGAAGGTCATCAAAGTTAAGGAGAATGCAGGAGTCATGAAGCAGCTGCACCGGTCCCGGCGATGGGAAGGGAACATTATATGGACATTGCCTTGTTTTTGGAATACATGTAAATTTGATTTTGGATGTGTTAAAAGTGGTACAATAAAGGTAAAATCAGGCTGTCAGAAGAGTGTAGGAAGAGACCATGAGAAAGAGAAAGGGACTAGAGAGAGGACGGGGCGTGTGAGAAGGGAAGTACAGCTAGAACGTAGGTTACCGGGAGATACACTTAAGTTAGTTAAAGGCCAAACTGAGGAAAACCCGGGTAGTAAACCTTGGGAGCCCTCGGGGCAATAACCAAGGAGTTGTCTCAGCTACGGTTGTTTGCAATGCAGAACCGGTATGCTCTTGACTATCTTCTGGCCCGTGAGGGTGGGGTATGCGCCATAGTACAGGGCAAGTGTATCATGGGTGTTCAGGACTTGACCGCTAACATTACTAAATTTATGGATCGCATACGGGATCACTTGGACGGGATGCAGGATCCTGACTCTTGGGGTAACTGGGGGTTTGGAGGATGGAAGGACTGGTTGATAAATATGGCCATGTATCTAGTGGTAGCTATCGGCTGCATCTTTGTGGGCCTAGCCATCCTTAAATGTGTGATGGGTAGAATGCGGGGTGCACTAGATCAGATCTATTCAAAAAGTTTTTGGGTGGAAATAGATTTGTCAGCACCAAATCTTCATGCAAAACGGACCGCTATTTCTCCCGTCCGAATTGTTCTTGCTAACGTACAGCAACAGAAATTGTTCAATATTAAAGCAAATTACTGCGGATGTGAAATCTCAAAGAAAAAGGGGAAAAGATGGAAAATCTCAGTGGTTCTGGCTGCATCTGGGAAGAGAGAACTGAGCAATTTTTTCGACTCAGGGTGACTGTTCGGCAGAGCAAATCAGTTAATCATTCAATCGTTACACTCTGTTGTCGTTGCTATACTTTTAAAATGTTCCTCCAGGTTTTCTTGAGGTAAATCCTATTATGCATTCAAAGGAAAATACCGCGGATGCTGCAAATCTGCAAGAGAAACTAAAAGTGAGAGGATAAAATCTTTAAAATTCTGAGGTTATCCGTGGTGCCAGACACAGAGTTAAAGTTTCAAATGCGCGATATCCTTCTACAAGGCTGAAGCGAGGAGGAAATGCGATGGTGTAGGTGAGCAAAATTGAAGATGAGCGGAAAATGTGAGTTTAAAGGTTTGAAAAAATAGCTTCAGCACACAAGGGAATGCAAGCTGCGTTGTAGTGATTGTCGCAACATTTTCTGCATTCACCATGAAATGTTGAGCATCACTCCAGCTGTTAATTTCCATTGAAGGCACTGCTGAGAGTTGAACTCAGGATCTCCTGTTTACTAGACAGGCGCTTTAACCATCTAAGCCACAGCACCAGCATGCAAGCTTAGCGTGCAAGTTTAGAACAGATTTCAATCATTTTGATTCAACATCAGTTTTCCTGACATCTCATACGGGCCTTCCGAGTGCAAATTAAAATATTCATTGGCACTAGTCTTTGAAACTGTAAAATTGCATTTATTACTGGAAATGCTGGATTTGTAGCAGTTCTGCATGGGATAAGTAAACAAACAGGAAATGATTGGTCGAACTGGGAAGTGAGTGAACATGACCAGAAATCTATTGTGGTATAATACAGGACAATGTTAGGAGAGAATTTTAACATGAACTGAAAATGAAGCAAACTTCTAGACAATTCTCCATGGCAGTAAAAAATGTTTTGAATTTCCTTCTTTGGTGATGCAGCCTCTCCAGCTCATTTTACTCGCAGGCATAGCAGCAACCTTCGTTTGGCGTCCTTTCACAAATTCTTCAGCTTGCACCAACTACCCGCTTCTTACCAGTGACTTGTGATGTGACATCAGTTGTTACCCCCGGACCTGCACTGTCACTTCAAGGCTTTGAAGATTACGTTTAATTCGGTGAAATATAAGTGGGAAGCTACAAAGACACAGATTGTATTGTGAGAGAGAGTAAAGGGTGTCATCTGGTGTTTGTTGTGGCAGAGTGTGAATGCAAGTAAGGTTAACCGGTCAAGTTGCAAAGTGTCAAAATCTCAAAGTTTTTGGGTGGAAATAGATTTGTCAGCACCAAATCTTCATGCAAAACGGACCGCTATTTCTCCCGCCCGAATTGTTCTTGCGAATGTACAGCAACAGAAATTGTTCAATATAAAAGCAAATTACTTCGGATGTGAAATCTCAAAGAAAAAAGGGAAAAGATGGAAAATCTCAGCGGTTCTGGCGGCATCTGTGAAGAGAGAACTGAGCAATTTTTTCAACTCAGGGTCACTCGTAGTCAGAGCAAATCAGTTAATCATTCAATCGTTACACTCTGTTGTCGTTGCTATACTTTTAAAATGTGCCTGCAGGTTTTCTTGAGGTAAATCCTATTATGCATTCAAAGGAAAATACCGCGGATGCTGCAAATCTGCAAGAGAAACTAAAAGTGAGAGGGTAAAATCTTTAAAAATCTGAGGATCTCCGTGGTGCCAGACACAGAGTTAAAGTTTCAAATGCGCGTGATCCTGTCAAATCCCAAATTTCTTTACCCGTCAGTCTGGCCTCAATAAAAGTCGAGATGGATTTGCAGGTACAGCATTAGTTATTTTATTTGACTTGCAAGCTTGATTCATCTCAGAGGCATAAGACACATCCAGTATCCTACACCACGGAAAGCGAATGAACAAAGAGACAAAGGGATCTCTGCAAATCAATTCAAATGGTATCAAGTTTCACATACACGATTCCCATAGGTCATCCTATGCCCCTCCTGACCTAGTCAGACATTCTGATTGGCTCACTTCCAATCCCTTCCTCTGGCCCCTATTACCCAGCATCCTTTTCTCCTCCTTTGGTGGACACACCTCCTCCTTGCTTTGCCATGCGGTCTGAAATCATTTGTCTGTGAACTCACCAGAATGAGACTGGCGTATCTCTACATTACAGTAACTAATATCTCTAAAGTAACTATTTGATATCACATTCGTCATTCCCTCCTTTTATCATTCCATGATAACCGAACTATCAAATCCATAGCTATGGTCCCTCATCTAAAAAGATCTTTCACTGCATTTCAAATTCCTGGCGTAGCTGCACCCTCATGGATTTTGACAGCTAAGATTTTAGGGGCGTTGATCTGTTCCAGTGTACCCCACATTCTACCCATCACACATTTAAGGATGGCTGGGCCCACAAAGATGCAGCCGATAGCCACCACTAAATGCATGACCATATTTATCAACCAGTCCTTCCAACCTCCAAATACCCAGTTACCCCAAGCGCCAGGATCCTGCATTCCGTCTAGGTGATCCCGTATGTGATCCATAAATTTAGTGATGTTAGCGGTCAAGTCCTGAACTCCCATGATACACTTGTCCTGCACTATGGCGCATACCCCACCCTCACGGGCCAGAAGATAGTCAAGAGCATACCGGTTCTGCATTGCAAACAACCGTAGCTGAGGCAATTCCTTGGTTATTGCCCCGAGGGCTCCCAAGGTTTCATATCCCAAGATGGTAAGGCCACAAATAAAATAATTCCTATTGCTGACAGCCAAGGAACCCCCCAGTAGCCCAGTTTATCTATCTTCGAAACGCCCATTCGGGCCGCCTAGCAATGCGGAAAGCCCTCGTCCCAACAGTGATATGAGAGACATTCCCCCAGCCACAAAGGAGCTGGAGGCCGGCGTTCAATGGAACGCAAGTGGTGTTGTAACAAACGCATTGGCCAGACGCCTGGGTGATATGGCACCTCCTGTCCGTACAGGTGGGGAACAGACATGTTATATTCGTTTCCACCTGTACCAGCAAACAGCCGTATCCTTCACTGCTGAAACAATTCTCGTACGACCGGGAATCCCTATTGGGAGTGAAGTGGCTAGGTATATATGCCCTCCACCGTTGCAGCCTATCATACTGTGAATGGGAATTATCCCGAGGAATGGATAGGCAAATAGCCGGTGGTACGGAACCCGGATCGTAAGGAAGAGTGACTTGCTCGGGCGGTGGCTCGGAACGTTGACAATGAACCACCGTTTGGGGAGTTCCCCAAAGCGGTGAAACAGAAAATAACCTAGACACAGCTGCGGGTATTGGGTAGCAGACAACCCGTCCATGGCCATACAAGCAGTGGTAAATCTGGTAGAAGTGATTCATACTACCCAGGTTTTCCTCAGTTTGGCCTTTAACTAAATTAAGTGTATCTCCCGATAACCTACGTTCTAACTGTACTTCCCTTCTCACACGCCCCGTCCTCTCTCTCGTCCCTCTCGCTCTCTCACAATCTCTTCCTACGCTCTCCTGACGGTCTGATGTTACCTTTATCGCACCAATCTTAACACATCCAAAATCAAACTTACATGTACTCCAAAAACGAGGCAATGTCCATATAATGTTCCCTTCCCATCGCCGGGACCAGTGCAATTGCTTCATGACTCCTGCATTCTCCTTAACTTTGACGACCTTCCATGAGTCGATACCATGTCTTCGTATATGGGGGCAGCGAAGAACATCACCTTTGCATAGGTGATGTATCCTTGTAGATTGGTTGGGGTTACAAATATAGATAATATTCCCCTTTTCTATGTCCGTCGCCAATAACACTCCAAGCGAGGTGAGGCCAAATATCACACAGACGGTGCGTAGCCACCCCATCATGCTCCACACCTGTAAAATAGCACTGGAGAAGGGAGGCAGGTTAATCTGTCCAAGAAAATGAGGCCCGTTATCAGAACTCAACTGAGCTGGTCTACTGTACCGGGGAATGATTTCCCGCATCAGAACTTTAACCACAGTAGCAGCTTTATTATCGGTAGTCGGATATGCCTCAACCCATCTGCTGAACCCATCCACAATGACCAAAACATATTTATAACATTGACACCTTTCCAACTCAATGTAATCCATTTGGAGCGTCTCAAAGGGACCACTGGGCAATGGGGTTTGCCCCAACCCACAAGGGATACCTTTTCCGGTGTTATATTGCTGACAAATCAAACACCGATTACTGATACTCTGGGCCAACCCCTGCATTTTAGGGTGCCACCAAGTGTCCAGCAACAAATCACTAGTCCCCCGAGCCCCACAATGAGTTGCAAAGTGTACACATTCGATGACCCATAAAGCCAGTACATCAGACATACAAGTCTGATGTGCTGGCGTGGTCCATAAAGAAGAAACAGAATCATATGTACAACCTAACCGTTTCCACATTTGTTTATCACTCTCAGGAGCGTCCTCCTGTAACCTTATGATGTCTTGGATGGTTGGCATTGACTTGTCAGAAGCAGACATATTTATAGTAGATCGTTTAGTCTGACTTAACATTTTAGGCACCATCACTTGCTGAATTTGCGCGGCTGTCCGCGCTGCACAATCTGCTTGTTCATTACCAACGTCAACTGGGGTCTAACCATTTGTGTGGGCAGCGCATTTAATAACTGAAATCTGCGCGGGCATAAGGAGGGCCTGCAGTAAGTCATTAACTAAACCCCGGTGGGATATTTGACCACACATAATCATGTCAGGTTGTTCTGACGAAATGTCACTCAAATCGACCCTTATTGTGGTAGTTTCCTGAATCAAGGCTAAACAGTCGTGGCCAGGTGCGTCTTCATGGACCACTAAGAAAACAGGCTGGATTGATAGTGGTACAGTGTTTAAATGTCAGACGTGGATTGTTCAAAAGGTATATCTCATACCTATTCTGACGAGCTGCGGTAAGATGCTGAGTCTGCAGTTGCCTCAGTAGTGCGATGACCGAGTGGGAGCTACACACCGTAATATCCTGTTGGAGGGTGAGAGCAAACAACGGCTATGCGATGGCATTGATTGAACGTAAATCCTGTACTAATCGGTACTGGTCTGGTTTGGCTGGTTTAGGCACAGCAAGTATGGGGGTGTTACATTCTGATTGGCAAGGGACCAAAATACTCTGTTGCAACAGCTCTTGAATTAATTTGTCTATAGACGGAGCAGCTTGGGATTTCAGGGGGTATTACCGAATGGAATGTAGCTTTACATGATCCTTAATCGTTACCTTTAAAGGTGTAACATTTGTCTTTCCCACTTGTGATGGGTATTTCGCCCAGACCTGTGGATTGACATATTGCAAAACATCATGTCCCCTGTGATGCTGCAGTCGAGTGTTAATTGTTTCAGGGACCTCAAAATATTTTATGGCAGTGCCGTCCGGCATGACTTGAAGTGCGTACTCTGTTGGATCCGAATGATCCACTGCCGTCCTTAACATTTGCCCCAGATCCCTGCAATGGTACTGGTCGTGGACCTGACGTGTAATATGAGGGCTTACCGAAGCTGACTGTGGCCATAAATGTGGTGGTATTGTAACAAAATCGGCTGTACCTTCTTTTCCCGTGACTGTGGCTGTACCTTTGACTGGCCATTCGGTCCCAATTAATGGCCGGTATTTGTCCTCCAACTCCCTGTTTTGTCCGGTTCTGTCATAGGCCAGGGTAACGTGATGCAGTGACTGTTCAATGGCTAACGTCCACCACTGGGGGTGATAGAAATATAGCACTGTTGTCTCATCCTCCATGATTGGACCGTTACCCCTTCGTCTCCGTACTCTAGCTGCAGATGTAAGATACACAGTAAATCTCGGGCCAACAAATTACTGTTCAATCCAGTAGTCACTACAAACTGATGATCTGCAGACTTATTCTCGCCAGTGACTGTCACAGGTTCAGAAATAGGACACTCACACACCTGTCCTTGGAACCCCGACAATTGCTGCGTGTGGTCGGATAATGGTAGTCGAAGTTCTGATTGCACAGAAGACATGGCTGCTCCAGTGTCGATTACAAATGAGTGACGTTAATCTCCAATCTGCAGAGAGATAATAGGTTCCCTGTCCGATTGGAGAGTCCTTATGACTAAATTAGCTAGTCAATCCTGTGTTGGGAAAGGGTTTGCCTGGGAGAAGTCAGTGTATCTCGTCTGTCCTCCCCTTGGTGGGTACCCCCTCCTTTGGGTCGGATAATCTCCTTCTGCTGCCTGTCTTTTAAAGGGGCATTCCTGTTGCCAGTGATCTGCACGGCCGCAATTAAAACATGCATTGCTCCCTCTATATCTGCCCCGTCCTCTTCTCCCAGTAGACCAATGGCCCCTCAGAGGGGGCGTCGGTTGTAAAGCTGTTGGTGCATACGGTGGGCCATAAAAAGGAGCTGAGGGTCCCTTTGGGTGGGTTTGATATCCTCCCCCTCGCTGATCCACCCACCCAGAGTCACAATATTGGGGCTCCTGCTGGTAAACCAACATTTCTGCCGCTTGTTGGGGTCGCAGATCATCCTTTTTCATTACATACTCAGTCGTAACCTTTGTAACCGAGCCTCCTTCCTAGCCTACACTCTCCTTCCAATAAAATCTGACTGACCTTGCCATCTGGGAAGGGTCGTTCTCTGTCCAATTCATGTTATTACATTTCACAGCAGTAGCCACAGAAGGTGGTAGGAAATGCATTAACCTAGCACAACATTGAGGGGAATTCTGACCATTTTGATATGGCAAGTCGCCTGACTGCCCACGGTAGATTTCATTAAAACGCTCCAGAAATTCCTCTGGCTCTTCAGTCTTCTTAGGTTTTAGGTCTAAGATAGCAGAAATATTTATGGGCTTTTGAAATGTGTTATTCAACGCATTCAGGATCTGTGTCCGTCTATCGTCGTCTAACGCATGGGCTTGCTGAAGTGCGGCGTGGCTAGCATAATTCAGGTGATTGGTATCTTCCTAATCGGCAACTGTCTCCGAGTCCCACCAGGGGGCACTCTAGCTATTTCCTCTGGTTCTTCCAAGACTTCGACGTCCCTCCCTGTCACTAGTGGGAGTTCTTTCTCTTCAAAATCATCTGTTGCAGCTCCCTTTGTTCTCAAAATTTGCAGTTTCCCCTTGGTTTGGAGGGATCTAGGTGGTATGCTTAATTGTTTCTGGTTAGGGCCAAGCCCTTCTCTCGCTGTCCGAGATCTGGTCCTAGAGCTAACTGGGCTTGCGGAACAGAGCTCCTCTTTCTCTACTGATCGTGAAGATGGTAAATCGGGACCCACACTATCAACCAAAAAGGGCTGGAGTTACTGGCATGATTGGAATCTGGGGAGCAGTGACTGGATATAAATTATTATACTCTGGTGGTTCTCGAATTAGTGCAGACAATGCTACAGGTGCAGTCAAAACTTTTACTGACATTTTTAAATTATTGAATTAATCATTTTCTGTCAATTCAAGGCCAGCCATTGAACTACGTAGCTCATCTTTTGTTTGACCGAGCCTTTCCTGTCTCTACTTGCGCGTTTTTTTTTCTTGTTCGAACAGTGTTCTTTTAAAACTTAAAAATGTTTGAAAATTCAAATTGAATTACTGCAACTTGCAAGCTTATCTCTGATCTCAACTCAGAACTAAATTTACGATTTGCTTAACACAAACTTGTATAACATTTACAACTTAATTAATTCTTTATCTTAACAATTTTTCTTGCAACGAGTTTTTCTTACATTCACAAAAATGTTGGCAAAGTCAACTATCATCTCCAGATTTACACTTTTTAAAATGGTGTCAATGATCTTCTTTAAGTTTCTATTAATTCACAAATATAATGAGATAAACATTATTTCAAGTAAGTAAAACTTAAGATTCTGGCAATTTCAATCAATTGCTTTCGAAAATAATAACTTTTATCAAAGAGGTGGAGAAACCCACTGGTTTCCTTTAATTAATTAAAAACGTAACTTTGCTGGAGTTCACTGACTCAAAGGAAAGGTATCCGATTACACTACAGGCTGCTGCTGTTATCTCAAGGCCTGAGTGAGAAGCACTGTCTGTCATCTTTAATTTTGGCTGCTGCTGTTAACCCTTTGAGAGACTTCTGCTTCAACCAATATGCAGCATTCCCCACAATCTCAACTAGTCCTCAGAACTGCGCCCTTTGCCACTACAGCCCAAGGGTACAATTTTTTAGCTTAATCAACTATAGATTTAAAACACTCACACATGGAATTGAATCATCTTCAGATTTAAAAACACTTATACTTGACTGAACCTTCTCTACTGAAGTCACATCAGCCATAAAAACACTTATACTTGACTGAACCTCCATCTACTGAAGTCACATCAGCCATAAAAACACTTATACTTGACTGAATCTCCATCTACTGAAGTCACATCAGCCATAAAAACACTTATACTTGGAATCGAATCATCTTTTAGATGTCCCATCAACCCAAAACCTAACCCAAGCCGAATCAACAATATGAAATCCCATCAATTAAATTTCTAATCCCCAGACTGACCTTTGATTTCATCGAGACGATTTTTCTGTACCAACCGCGAGTGACCAGACTAATCAGACGATAAGAAGAGGGGAACAATCAATGCGCGGTCATTTTCCAGCTGTACATTGTGGGCCCTTTTTCCCCATCCTCCTGTTCATAATCAGTCAAATTCAGATTTCGCAGTTGGTCAGAACCTTCTTGAGAAATCCCGGGTTTCGGCACTAATTGTCAAATCCCAAATCTCTTTACCCGTCAGTCTGGCCTCAATAAAAGTCGAGATGGATTTGCAGGTACAGCATTAGTTATTTTATTTGGCTTGCAAGCTTGATTCATCTCAGAGGCATAAGACACATCCAGTCTACTACACCCCGGAAAGCGAATGAACAAAGAGACAAAGGGATCTCTGCAAATCAATTCAAATGGTATCAAGTTTCACCTACACGATTCCCATAGGTCATCCTATACCCCTCCTGACCTAGTAAGACATTCTGATTGGCTCACTTCCAATCCCTTCCACTGGCCCCTATTACCCAGCATCATTTTCTCCTCCTTTGGTGAACAATTGTTCAATATAAAAGCAAATTACTGCGGATGTGAAATCTGAAAGAAAAAGGAGTAAAGATGGAAAATCTCAGCGGTTCTGGCAGCATCTGTGAAGAGAGAACTGAGCAATTTTTTCGACTCAGGGTCACTCTTAGGCAGAGCAAATCAGTTAATCATTCAATCGTTACACTCTGTTGTCGTTGCTATACTTTTAAAATGTTCCTCCAGGTTTTCTTGAGGTAAATCCTATTATGCATTCAAAGGAAAATACCGCGGATGCTGCAAATCTGCAAGAGAAACTAAAAGTGAGAGGATAAAATCTTTAAAATTCTGAGGTTATCCGTGGTGCCAGACACAGAGTTAAAGTTTCAAATGCGCGATATCCTTCTACAAGACTGAAGCGAGGAGGAAATGCGATGGTGTAGGTGAGCAAAATTGAAGATGAGCGGAAAATGTGAGTTTAAAGGTTTGAAAAAAGTGCTTCAGCACACAAGGGAAAACAAGCTTTAAGGTTCATGTTGCAGGGATTGTGCCAACATCTTGTGCATTCACCATGAAATGTTGAGCATCACTCCAGCTGCTAATTGCCATTGAAGGCACTGCTGAAATTTGAACTCAGGATCTCCTGTTTACTAGACAGGCCCTTTAACCATCTAAGCCACAGCACCAGCATGCAAGCTTAGCATGCAAGTTTAGAACAGATTTCAATCATTTTGATTCAACATCAGTTTTCTTGCCATCTCATATGGGCCTTCCGAGTGCAAATTAAAACATTCTTTGGAACTGTAAAATTGCATTTATTACTGGAAATGCTGGATTTGTAGCAGTTCTGCATGGGATAAGTAAACAAACAGGAAATGATTGGTGGAACTGGGAAGTGAGTGAACATGACCAGAAATCTATTGTGGTATAATACAGGACAATGTCAGGAGAGAATTTTAACATGAACTGAAAATGTAGCAAACTTGTTGACAATTCTCAATGGCTGTTGCACTTTAGCAAAGATGATATTGTCACCGTTCTTCCATTTTCCCTGACCCATTCTGCATTCTTTATTCTTCCTTTTTCTTGTTCACTGGGAAGCAAACGTCTTGAGCCAAAGTAAGAACCCTGATAGGGACTTGAATGCTGGACCCTCATATTAAAAGTCTGAAGCTCGACCGAATGAGCTACCAAGGTCTAATCTTTGCTGGTTCTCACAAGTTACTTCAAAGTCTCAAGAGGGATGTTTTGTATTTCCTTCTTTGGTGATGCAGCCTCTCCAGCTCATTTTACTCGCAGGCACAGCAGCAGCCTCCGTTTGGCTTCCTTTCACAAATTCTTCAGCTTGCACCAACTACTCGCTTCTTACCAGTGACTTGTGATGTGACATCAGTTGTTACCCCCGGACCTGCACTGTCACTTCAAGGCTTTGAAGGTTACGTTTAATTCGGTGAAATATAAGTGGGAAGCTACAAAGACACAGATTGTATTGTGAGAGAGAGTAAACGGTGTCATCTGGCGTTTGTTGTGGCAGAGTGTGAATGCAAGTAAGGTTAACCGGTCAAGTTGCAAAGTGTCAAAATCTCAAAGTTTTTGGGTGGAAATAGATTTGTCAGCACCAAATCTTCATGCAAAACGGACCGCTATTTCTCCCGCCCGAATTGTTCTTGCTAACGTACAGCAACAGAAATTGTTCAATATTAAAGCAAATTACTGTGGATGTGAAATCTCAAAGAAAAAGGGGAAAAGATGCAAAATCTCAGCGGTTCTGGCGGCATCTGGGAAGAGAGAACTGAGCAATTTTTTCGACTCAGGGTCACTCTTCGGCAGAGCAAATCAGTTAATCATTCAATCGTTACACTCTGTTGTCGTTGCTATACTTTTAAAATGTTCCTCCAGGTTTTCTTGAGGTAAATCCTATTATGCATTCAAAGGAAAATACCGCGGATGCTGCAAATCTGCAAGAGAAACTAAAAGTGAGAGGATAAAATCTTTAAAATTCTGAGGATATCCGTGGTGCCAGACACAGAGTTAAAGTTTCAAATGCGCGTGATCCTGTCAAATCCCAAATTTCTTTTCCCGTCAGTCTGGCCTCAATAAAAGTCGAGATGGATTTGCAGGTACAGCATTAGTTATTTTATTTGACTTGCAAGCTTGATTCATCTCAGAGGCATAAGACACATCCCGTCTCCTACACCCCGGAAAGCGAATGAACAAAGAGACAAAGGGATCTCTGCAAATCAATTCAAATGGTATCAAGTTTCACATACACGATTCCCATAGGTCATCCTATACCCCTCCTGACCTAGTCAGACATTCTGATTGGCTCACTTCCAATCCCTTCCTCTGGCCCCTATTACCCAGCATCCTTTTCTCCTCCTTTGGTGGACACACCTCCTCCTTGCTTTGCCATGCGGTCTGAAATCATTTGTCTGTGAAATCACCAGAATGAGACTGGCGTATCTCTACATTACAGGAACTAATATCTCTAAAGTAACTATTTTATATCACATTCGTCATTCCCTCCTTTTATCATTCCATGATAACCGAACTATCAAATCCATAGCTACGGTCCCTCATCTAAAAAGATCTGTCACTGCATTTCCAATTCCTGGCGTAGCTGCACCCTCATGGATTTTGACAGCTAAGATTTTAGGGGCGTTGATCTGTTCCAGTGTACCCCACATTCTACCCATCACACATTTAAGGATGGCTGGGCCCACAAAGATGCAGCCGATAGCCACCACTAAATGCATGACCATATTTATCAACCAGTCCTTCCAACCTCCAAATCCCCAGTTACCCCAAGCGCCAAGATCGTGCATTCCGTCTCGGTGATCCCGTCTGTGATCCATAAATTTAGTGGGATGTTAGCGGTCAAGTCCTGAACTCCCATGATACACTTGTCCTGCACTATGGCGCATACCCCACCCTCATGGGCCAGAAGATAGTCAAGAGCATACCGGTTCTGCATTGCAAACAACCGTAGCTGAGGCAATTCCTTGGTTATTGCCCCGAGGGCTCCCAAGGTTTCATTTCCCAAGATGGTAAGGCCACAAATAAAATAATTCCTATTGCTGACAGCCAAGGAACCCCCCAGTAGCCCAGTTTATCTAGCTTCGAAACGCCCATTCGGACCGCCTAGCAATGCGGAAAGCCCTCGTCCCAACAGTGATATGAGAGACATTCCCCCAGCCACAAAGGAGCTGGAGGCCGGCGTTCAATGGAACGCAAGTGGTGTTGTAACAAACGCATTGGCCAGACGCCTGGGTGATATGGCACCTCCTGTCCGTACAGGTGGGGAACAGACATGTTATATTCGTTTCCACCTGTACCAGCAAACAGCCGTATCCTTCACTGCTGAAACAATTCTCGTACGACCGGGAATCCCTATTGGGAGTGAAGTGGCTAGGTATATATGCCCTCCACCGTTGCAGCCTATCATACTGTGAATGGGAATTATCCCGAGGAAGGGATAGGCAAATAGCCGGTGGTACGGAACCCGGATCGTAAGGAAGAGTGACTTGCTCGGGCGGTGGCTCGGAACGTTGACAATGAACCACCGTTTGGGGAGTTCCCCAAAGCGGTGAAACAGAAAATAACCTAGACACAGCTGCGGGTATTGGGTAGCAGACAACCCGTCCGTGGCCATACAAGCAGTGGTAAATCTGGTAGAAGTGATTCATACTACCCAGGATTTCCTCAGTTTGGCCTTTAACTAAATTAAGTGTATCTCCCGATAACCTACGTTCTAGCTGTACTTCCCTTCTCACACGCCCCGTCCTCTCTCTCGTCCCTCTCGCTCTCTCACAATCTCTTCCTACGCTCTCCTGACGGTCTGATGTTACCTTTATCGCACCAATCTTAACACATCCAAAATCAAACTTACATGTACTCCAAAAACGAGGCAATGTCCATATAATGTTCCCTTCCCACCGCCGGGACCAGTGCAATTGCTTCATGACTCCTGCATTCTCCTTAACTTTGACGACCTTCCATGAGTCGATACTATGTCTTCGTATATGGGGGCAGCGAAGAACATCACCTTTGCATAGGTGATGTATCCTTGTAGATTGGTTGGGGTTACAAATATAGATAATATTCCCCTTTTCTATGTCCGTCGCCAATAACACTCCAAGCGAGGTGAGGCCAAATATCACACAGACGGTGCATAGCCACCCCATCATGCTCCACACCTGTAAAATAGCACTGGAGAAGGGAGGCAAGTTAATCTGTCCAAGAAAATGAGGCCCGTTATCAGAACTCAACTGAGCTGGTCTACTGTACCGGGGAATGATTTCCCGCATCCGAACTTTAACCACAGTAGCACCTTTATTATCGGTAGTCGGATATGCCTCAACCCATCTGCTGAACCCATCCACAATGACCAAAACATATTTATAACATTGATACCTTTCCAACTCAATGTAATCCATTTGGAGCGTCTCAAAGGGACCACTGGGCAATGGGGTTTGCCCCAACCCACAAGGGATACCTTTTCCGGTGTTATATTGCTGACAAATCAAACACCGATTACTGATACTCTGGGCCAACCCCTGCATTTTAGGGTGCCACCAAGTGTCCAGCAACAAATCACTAGTCCCCTGAGCCCCACAATGAGTTGCAAAGTGTACACATTCGATGACTCATAAAGCCAGTACATCAGACATACAAGTCTGATGTGCTGGCGTGGTCCATAAAGAAGAAACAGAATCATATGTACAACCTAACCGTTTCCACATTTGTTTATCACTCTCAGGAGCGTCCTCCTGTAACCTTATGATGTCTTGGATGGTTGGCATTGACTTGTCAGAAGCAGACATATTTATAGTAGATCGTTTAGTCTGACTTAACATTTTAGGCACCATCACTTGCTGAATTTGCGCGGCTGTCCGCGCTGCACAATCTGCTTGTTCATTACCAACGTCAACTGGGGTCTAACCATTTGTGTGGGCAGCGCATTTAATAACTGAAATCTGCGCGGGCATAAGGAGGGCCTGCAGTAAGTCATTAACTAAACCCCGGTGGGATATTTGACCACACATAATCATGTCAGGTTGTTCTGACGAAATGTCACTTAAATCGACCCTTATTGTGGTAGTTTCCTGAATCAAGGCTAAACAGTCGTGGCCAGGTGCGTCTTCATGGACCACTAAGAAAACAGGCTGGATTGATAGTGGTACAGTGTTTAAATGTCAGACGTGGATTGTTCAAAAGGTATATCTCATACCTATTCTGACGAGCTGCGGTAAGATGCTGAGTCTGCAGTTGCCTCAGTAGTGCGATGACCGAGTGGGAGCTACACACCGTAATATCCTGTTGGAGGGTGAGAGCAAACAACGGCTATGCGATGGCATTGATTGAACGTAAATCCTGTACTAATCGGTACTGGTCTGGTTTGGCTGGTTTAGGCACAGCAAGTATGGGGGTGTTACATTCTGATTGGCAAGGGACCAAAATACCCTGTTGCAACAGCTCTTGGGTTAATTTGTCTATAGACGGAGCAGCTTGGGATTTCAGGGGGTATTGCCGAATGGAAGGTAGCTTTACATGATCCTTAATCGTTACCTTTATAGGTGTAACATTTGTCTTTCCCACTTGTGATGGGTATTTCGCCCAGACCTGTGGATTGACATATTCCAAAACATCATGTCCCCAGTGATGCTGCAGTCGAGTGTTAATTGTTTCAGGGACCTCAAAATATTTTATGGCAGTGCCGTCCGGCATGACTTGAAGTGTGTACTCTGTTGGATCCGAATGATCCACTGCCCTCCTTACTATTTGCCCCAGATTCCTGGCATGGTACTGGTCGTGGACCTGACGTGTAATATGAGGGCTTACCGAAGCTGACTGTGGCCATAAATGTGGTGGTATTGTAACAAAATCGGCTGTACCTTCTTTTCCCGTGACTATGGCTGTACCTTTGACTGGCCATTCGGTCCCAATTAATGGCCGGTATTTGTCCTCCAACTCCCTGTTTTGTCTGGTTCTGTCATAGGCCAGGGTAACGTGGTGCAGTGACTGTTCAATGTCTAACGTTCACCACTGGGGGTGATAGAAATATAGCACTGTTGTCTCATCCTCCATGATTGGACCGTTACCCCTTCGTCTCCGTACTCGAGCTGCAGCTGGAAGATACACAGTAAATCTCGGGCCAACAAATTACTGTCCAATCCAGTAGTCACTACAAACTGATGATCTGCAGACTTATTCTCGTAAGTGACTGTCACAGGTTCAAAAATAGGATACTCACACACCTGTCCTTGGAACCCTGACAATTGCTGCGTGTGGTCGGATAATGGTAGTCGAAGTTCTGATTGCACAGAAGACATGGCTGCTCCAGTGTCGATTACAAATGAGTGACGTTAATCTCCAATCTGCAGAGAGATAATAGGTTCCCTGTCCGATTGGAGAGTCCTTATGACTAAATTAGCTAGTCAATCCTGTGTTGGGAAAGGGTTTGCCTGGGAGAAGTCAGTGTATCTCGTCTGTCCTCCCCTTGGTGGGTACCCCCTCCTTTGGGTCGGATAATCTCCTTCTGCTGCCTGTCTTTTAAAGGGGCATTCCTGTTGCCAGTGATCTGCACGGCCGCAATTAAAACATGCATTGCTCCCTCTATATCTGCCCCGTCCTCTTCTCCCAGTAGACCAATGGCCCCTCAGAGGGGGCGTCGGTTGTAAAGCTGTTGGTGCATATGGTGGGCCATAAAAAGGAGCTGAGGGTCCCTTTGGGTGGGTTTGATATCCTCCCCCTCGCTGATCCACCCACCCAGAGTCACAATATTGGGGCTCCTGCTGGTAAACTACCATTTCTGCCGCTTGTTGGGGTCGCAGATCATCCTTTTTCATTACATACTCAGTCTTAACCTTTGTAACCGAGCCTCCTTCCTGGCCTACGCTCTCCTTCCAATAAAATCTGACTGCCCTTGCCATCTGGGAAGGATCGTTCTCTGTCCAATTCATGTTATTACATGTCACAGCAGTAGCCACAGAAGGTGGTAGGCAATGCATTAACATAGCACAATATTGAGGGGAATTCTGACCATTTTGATATGGCAAGTCGCCTGAATGCCCACGGTAGATTTCATTAAAACGCTCCAGAAATTCCTCTGGCTCTTCAGTCTTCTTCGGTTTTAGGTCTAAGATAGCAGAAATATTTATGGGCTTTTGAAATGTGTTATTCAATGCATTCAGGATCTGTGTCCATCTATCGTCGTCTAACGCATGGGCTTGCTGAAGTGCAGCGTGGCTAGCATAATTCAGGTGATTGGTATCTTCCTAATCGGCAACTGTCTCCGAGTCCCACCAGGGGGCACTCTAGCTATTTCCTCTGGTTCTTCCAAGACTTCGACGTCCCTCCCTGTCACTAGAGGGAGGTCTTTCTCTTCAAAATCATCTGTTGCAGCTCCCTTTGTTCTCGAAATTTGCGGTTTCCCCTTGGTTTGGAGGGATTTAGGTGGTATGCTTAATTGTTTCTGGTTAGGACCAAGCCCGTCTCTCGCTGTCCGAGATCTGGTCCTAGAGCTAACTGGGCTTGCGGAACAGAGCTCCTCTTTCTCTACTGATCGTGAAGATGGTAAATCGGGACCCACACTATCAACCAAAAAGGGCTGGAGTTACTGGCATGATTAGAATCTGGGGAGCAGTGACTGGATATAAATTATTATACTCTGGTGGTTCTGGAATTAGTGCAGACAATGCTGCAGGTGCAGTCAAAACTTTTACTGACATTTTTAAAGTATTGAATTAATCATTTTCTGTCAATTCAAGGCCAGCCATTGAAGTACATAGCTCATCTTTTGTTTGACCCGAGCCTTTCCTGTCTCTACTTGCGCGTTTTTTTTCTTGGCAAAACGATTGAAAAGGTTCTAACAGTGTTCTTTTAAAACTTAAAAATGTTTGAAAATTCAAATTGAAGTACTGCAACTTGCAAGCTTAGCTCTGATCTCAACTCAGAACTAAATTTACGATTTGCTTAACACAAACTTGTATAACATTTACAACTTAATTAATTCTTTATCTTAACAATTTTTCTTGAAACGAGTTTTTCTTACATTCACAAAAATGTTGGCAAAGTCAACTATCATCTCCAGATTTACACTTTTTAAAATGGTGTCAGTGATCTTCTTTAAGTTTCTATTAATTCACAAATAAAATGAGATAAACATTATTTCAAGTAAGTAAAACTTAAGATTCTGGCAATTTCAATCAATTGCTTTCGAAAATAATAACTTTTATCAAAGAGGTGGAGAAACCCACTGGTTTCCTTTAATTAATTCAAAACGTAACTTTGCTGGAGTTCACTGACTCAAAGGAAAGGTATCCGATTACACTACAGGATGCTGCTGTTATCTCAAGGCCTGAGTGAGAAGCACTGTCTGTCATCTTTAATTTTGGCTGCTGCTGTTAACCCTTTGAGAGACTTCTGCTTCAACCAATATGCAGCATTCCCCACAATCTCAACTAGTCCTCAGAACTGCACCCTTCGCCACGACAGCCCAAGGGTACAATTTTTTAGCTTAATCAACTATAGATTTAAAACACTAACACATGGAATTGAATCATCTTCAGATTTAAAAACACTTATACTTGACTGAACCTTGACTACTGAAGTCACATCAGCCATAAAAACACTTATTCTTGACTGAACCTCCATCTACTGAAGTCACATCAGCCATAAAAACACTTATACTTGGAATTGAATCATCTTTTAGATGTCCCATCAACCCAATACCTAACCCAAGCCGAATCAACAATATGAAATCCCATCAATTAAATTTCTAATCCCCAGACTGACCTTTGATTTCATCGAGACGATCTTTCTGTACCAACCGCGAGTGACCAGACTAATCAGACGATAAGAAGAGGGGAAAAATCAATGCGCGGTCATTTTCCAGCTGTACATTGTGGGCCCTTTTTCCCCATCCTCCTGTTCATAATCAGTCAAATTCTGATTTCGCAGTTGGTCAGAACCGTCCTGAGAAATCCCGGATTTCGGCACTAATTGTCAAATCCCAAATTTCTTTACCCGTCAGTCTGGCCTCAATAAAAGTCGAGATGGATTTGCAGGTACAGCATTAGTTATTTTATTTGGCTTGCAAGCTTGATTCATCTCAGAGGCATCAGACACATCCAGTCTACTACACCCCGGAAAGCGAATGAACAAAGATACAAAGGGATCTCTGCAAATCAATTCAAATGGTATCAAGTTTCACCTACACGATTCCCATAGGTCATCCTATACCCCTCCTGACCTAGTCAGACATTCTGATTTGCTCACTTCCAATCCCTTCCACTGGCCCCTATTACACAGCATCATTTTCTCCTCCTTTGGTGGACACACCTCCTCCTTGCATTGCCATGCGGTCTGAAATCCTTTGTCTGTGAACTCACCAGAATGAGACTGGCCTATCTCTACATTACAGTAACTAATACATCTAAAGTAACTATTTAATATCACGTTCGTCAATCCTTCGACAGGGCTGAAGCGAGGAGGAAATGCGATGGTGTAGGTGAGCAAAATTGAAGATGAGCGGAAAATGGGAGTTAAAAGGTTTGAAAAAATTGCTTCTGCACACAAGGGAAAAGAAGCTTTAACGTTCGTGTTGCAGGGATTGTGCCAACATTTTCTGCATTCACCATGAAATGTTGAGCATTACTCCAGCTGTTAATTTCAAATGAATGCACTGCTGAGATTTGAACACTGGATCTCCTGTTCACAAGACAGGCGCTTTAACCATCTAAGCCACAGCACCAGCATGCGAGTTTAGGGTGCAAGTTTAGAACAGATTTCAATCATTTTGATTCAACATCAGTTTTCTTGCCATCTCACACGGGCTTTCCGAGTGCATATTAAAAAATTCTTTGGAACTGTAAAATTGCATTTATTACTGGAAATGCTGGATTTGTAGCAGTTCTGCATGGGATTAGTAAACAAACAGGAAATGATTGGTCGAACTGGGAAGTGAGTGAACATGACCAGAAATCTATTGTGGTATAATACAGGACAATGTCAGGAGAGAATTTTAACATTAACTGAAAATGATGCAAACTTCTTGACAATTCTCCATGGCTGTTCCTCTTTAGCAAAGATGATATTTTCACCGTTCTTCCATTTTCCCTGACCCGTTCTGCATTCTTTATTCTTCTTTTTTGTTGTTCATTGGGAAGCAAACATCTTGAGCCAAAGTAAGAGCCCTGATAGGGACTTGAACACTGGATCCTCATAATAAAAGTATGAAGCTCTACCGAATGAGCTACCAAGGCCCAATCTTTGCTGGTTCTCATAAGTTACTCCAAAGTCTCATGAGGGATGTTTTGAATTTCCTTCTTTGGTGATGCAGCCTCTCCAGCTCATTTAACTCGCAGGCAGAGCAGCAGCCTCCGTTTGGCTTCCTTTCTCAAATTCTTCAGCTTGCACCAACTACTCGCTTCTTACCAGTGACTTGTGATGTGACAACAGTTGTTACCCCCGGTCCTGCACTGTCACTTCAAGGCTATGAAGATTACGTTTAATTCGTTGAAATATAAGTGGGAAGCTACAAAGACACAGATTGTATTGTGAGAGAGAGTAAAGGGTGTCATCTGGTGTTTGTTGTGGCAGAGTGTGAATGCAAGTAAGGTTAACCGGTCAAGTTGCAATGTGTAAAATCTCAAAGTTTTTGGGTGGGAATAGATTTGTCAGCACCAAATCTTCATGCAAAACGGACCGCTATTTCTCCCGACCGAATTGTTCTTGCTAACGTACAGCAACAGAAATTGTTCAATATAAAAGCAAATTACTGCGGATGTGAAATCTAAAAGAAAAAGGGGAAAAGATGGAAAATCTCAGCGGTTCTGGCGGCATCTGGGAAGAGAGAACTGAGCAATTTTTTCGACTCAGGGTCACTCTTCGGCAGAGCAAATCAGTTAATCATTCAATCGTTACACTCTGTTGTCGTTGCTATACTTTTAAAATGTTCCTCCAGGTTTTCTTGAGGGAAATCCTATTATGCATTCAAAGGAAAATACCGCGGATGCTGCAAATCTGCAAGAGAAACTAAAAGTGAGAGGATAAAATCTTTAAAATTCTGAGGTTATCCGTGGTGCCAGATACAGAGTTAAAGTTTCAAATGCGCGTGATCCTTCTACAAGGCTGAAGCGAGGAGGAAATGCGATGGTGTAGGTGAGCAAAATTGAAGATGAGCGGAAAATGTGAGTTTAAAGGTTTGAAAAAATTGCTTCAGCACACATGGGAATGCAAGTTTTAAGGTTCACGTTGCAGGGATTGTGCCAACAATTTCTGCATTTACCATGAAATGTTCAGCATAACTCCAGCTGTTAATTTCCATTGAAGGCACTGCTGAGATTTGAACTCAGGCTCTTCTGTTCACAAGACAGGCGCTTTAACCATCTAAGCCACAGCACCACCATGCAAGCTTAGCATGCAAGTTTAGAACAGATTTCAATCATTTTGATTCAACATCAGTTTTCTTGCCATCTCATACGGGCCTTCCGAGTGCATATTAAAACATTCTTTGGAACTGTAAAATTGCATTTATTACTGGAAATGCTGGATTTGTAGCAGTTCTGCATGGGATTAGTAAACAAACAGGAAATGATTGGTCGAACTGGGAAGTGAGTGAACATGACCAGAAATCTATTGTGGTATAATACAGGACAATGTCAGGAGAGAATTTTAACATTAACTGAAAATGATGCAAACTTCTTGACAATTCTCCATGGCTGTTGCTCTTTAGCAAAGATGATATTGTCACCGTTCTTCCATTTCCCTGACCCGTTCTGCATTCTTTATTCTTCTTTTTGTTGTTCATTGGGAAGCAAACATCTTGAGCCAAAGTAAGAGCCCTGATAGGGCCTTGAACGCTGGACCCTCATAATAAAAGTCTGAAGCTCTACCGAATGAGCTACCAAGGCCCAATCTTTGCTGGTTCTCATAATTTACTTCAACGTCTCATGAGGGATGTTTTGAATTTCCTTCTTTGGTGATGCAGCCTCTCCAGCTCATTTTACTCGCAGGCAGAGCAGCAGCCTCCGTTTGGCTTCCTTTCACAAATTCTTCAGCTTGCACTAACTACTCGCTTCTCACCAGTGACTTGTGATGTGACATCAGTTGTTACCCCCGGTCCTGCACTGTCATTTCAAGGCTTTGAAGGTTACGTTTAATTCGGTGAAATATAAGTGGGAAGCTACAAAGACACAGATTGTATTGTGAGAGAGAGTAAACGGTGTCATCTGGTGTTTGTTGTGGCAGAGTGTGAATGCAAGTAAGGTTAACCGGTCAAGTTGCAAAGTGTCAAAATCTCAAAGTTTTTGGGTGGAAATAGATTTGTCAGCACCAAATCTTCATGCAAAACGAACCGCTATTTCTCCCGCCCGAATTGCTAACGTACAGCAACAGAAATTGTTCAATATTAAAGCAAATTACTGCGGATGTGAAATCTCAAAGAAAAAGGGGAAAAGATGGAAAATCTCAGCGGTTCTGGCAGCATCTGTGAAGAGAGAACTGAGCAATTTTTTCGACTCAGGGTCACTCTTCGGCAGAGCAAATCAGTTAATCATTCAATCGTTAAACTCTGTTGTCGTTGCTATACTTTTAAAATGTTCCTCCAGGTTTTCTTGAGGTAAATCCTATTATGCATTCAAAGGAAAATACCGCGGATGCTGCAAATCTGCAAGAGAAACTAAAAGTGAGAGGATAAAATCTTTAAAATTCTGAGGTTATCCGTGGTGCCAGACACAGAGTTAAAGTTTCAAATGCGCGATATCCATCTACACGGCTGAAGCGAGGAGGAAATGCGATGGGGAAGGTGAGCAAAATTGAAGATGAGCGGAAAATGTGAGTTTAAAGGTTTGAAAAAAATGCTTCAGCACACAAGGAAAAGCGAGCTTTAAGGTTCGCGTTGGAGGGATTGCGCCAACATTTTCCATGAAATGTTCAGCATCACTCCAGCCGTTAATTTCCATTGAAGGCACTGCTGAGATTTGAACTCAGGATCTCCTGTTTACTAGACAGGCGCTTTAACCATCTAAGCCACAGCAACAGCATGCGAGTTTAGGGTGCAAGTTTAGAACAGATTTCAATCATTTTGATTCAACATCAGTTTTCTTGCCATCTCACACGGGCCTTCCGAGTGCATATTAAAAAATTCTTTGGAACTGTAAAATTGCATTTATTACTGGAAATGCTGGATTTGTAGCAGTTCTGCATGGGATAAGTAAACAAACAGGAAATGATTGGTCGAACTGGGAAGTGAGTGAACATGACCAGAAATCTATTATGGTATAATACAGGACAATGTCAGGAGAGAATTTTAACATGAACTGAAAATGAAGCAAACTTCTAGACAATTCTCCATGGCTGTTGCACTTTAGCAAAGATGATATTGTCACCGTTCTTCCATTTTCCCTGACCCGTTCTGCATTCTTTATTCTTCTTTTTTGTTGTTCATTGGGAAGCAAACGTCTTGAGCCAAAGTAAGAGCCCTGATAGGGACTTGAACGCTGGACCCTCATAATAAAAGTATGAAGCTCTACCGAATGAGCTGCCAAGGCCCAATCTTTGCTGGTTCTCATAATTTACTTCAACGTCTCATGAGGGATGTTTTGAATTTCCTTCTTTGGTGATGCAGCCTCTCCAGCTCATTTTACTCGCAGGCACAGCAGCAGCCTCCGTTTGGCTTCCTTTCACAAATTCTTCAGCTTGCACCAACTACTCGCTTCTCACCAGTCACTTGTGATGTGACATCAGTTGTTACCCCCGGACCTGCACTGTCACTTCAAGGCTTTGAAGGTTACGTTTAATTCGGTGAAATATAAGTGGGAAGCTACAAAGACACAGATTGTATTGTGAGAGAGAGTAAACGGTGTCATCTGGCGTTTGTTGTGGCAGAGTGTGAATGCAAGTAAGGTTAATCGGTCAAGTTGCAAAGTGTCAAAATCTCAAAGTTTTTGGGTGGAAATAGATTTGTCAGCACCAAATCTTCATCCAAAACGGACCGCTATTTCTCCCGCCCGAATTGTTCTTGCTAACGTACAGCAACAGAAATTGTTCAATATTAAAGCAAATTACTGCGGATGTGAAATCTCAAAGAAAAAGGGGAAAAGATGGAAAATCTCAGCGGTTCTGGCGGCATCTGGGAAGAGAGAACTGAGCAATTTTTTCGACTCAGGGTCACTCTTAGGCAGAGCAAATCAGTTAATCATTCAATCGTTACTCTCTGTTGTCGTTGCTATACTTTTAAAATGTTCCTCCAGGTTTTCTTGAGGTAAATCCTATAATGCATTCAAAGGAAAATACCGCCGATGCTGCAAATCTGCAAGAGAAACTAAAAGTGAGAGGATAAAATCTTTAAAAATCTGAGGATATCCGTGGTGCCAGACACAGAGTTAAAGTTTCAAATGCGCGATATCCTTCTACAAGACTGAAGCGAGGAGGAAATGCGATGGTGTAGGTGAGCAAAATTGAAGATGAGCGGAAAATGTGAGTTTAAAGGTTTGAAAAAATTGCTTCAGCACACAAGGGAAAACGAGCTTTACGGTTCGCGTTGCAGGGATTGTGCAAACATTTTCTGCATTTACCAAGAAATTTTCTGCATTACTCCAGTTGTTAATTTCCTTTGAAGGCACTGCTGAGATTTGAACTCAGGATCTCCTGTTTCCTAGACAGGCGCTTTAACCATCTAAGCCACAGCACCAGCGTGCAAGCTTAGCGTGCAAGTTTAGAACAGATTTCAATCATATTGATTCAACATCAGTTTTCCTGACATCTCATACGGGCCTTCCGAGTGCAAATTAAAATATTCATTGGCACTGGTCTTTGATACTGTAAAATTGCATTTATTACTGGAAATGCTGGATTTGTAGCAGTTCTGCATGGGATAAGTAAACAAACAGGAAATGATTTGTCTAACTGGGAAGTGAGTGAACATGACCAGAAATGTATTGTGGTATAATACAGGACCATGTCAGGAGAGAGTTTTAACATGAACTGAAAATGTAGCAAACTTCTTGACAATTCTCCATGGCTGTTGCTCTTTAGCAAAGATGATATTGTCACCGCTCTTCCATTTTCCCTGACCCGTTCTGCATTCTTTCTTCTTCTTTTTTGTTGTTCATTGGGAAGCAAACGTCTTGCGCCAAAGTAAGAGCCCTGATAGGGACTTGAACGCTGGACCCTCATAATAAAAGTCTGAAGCTCTACCGAATGAGCTAGCAAGGCCTAATCTTTGCTGGTTCTCATAAGTTACTTCAAAGTCTCATGAGGGATGTTTTGTATTTCCTTCTTTGGTGATGCAGCCTCTCCAGCTCATTTTACTCGCAGGCACAGCAGCAGCCTCCGTTTGGCTTCCTTTCACAAATTCTTCAGCTTGCACCAACTACTCGCTTCTTACCAGTGACTTGTGATGTGACATCTGTTGTTACCCCCGGACCTGCACTGTCACTTCAAGGCTTTGAAGATTACGTTTAATTCGGTGAAATATAAGTGGGAAGCTACAAAGACACAGATTGTATTGTGAGAGAGAGTAAAGGGTGTCATCTGGTGTTTGTTGTGGCAGAGTGTGAATGCAAGTAAGGTTAACCGGTCAAGTTGCAAAGTGTCAAAATCTCAAAGTTTTTGGGTGGAAATAGATTTGTCAGCACCAAATCTTCATGCAAAACGGACCGCTATTTCTCCCGCCCGAATTGTTCTTGCTAACGTACAGCAACAGAAATTGTTCAATATAAAAGCAAATTACTGCGGATGTGAAATCTCAAAAAAAAGGGGAAAAGATGGAAAATCTCAGCGGTTCTGGCAGCATCTGTGAAGAGAGAACTGAGCAATTTTTTCGACTCAGGGTCACTCTTAGGCAGAGCAAATCAGTTAATCATTCAATCGTTACTCTCTGTTGTCGTTGCTATACATTTAAAATGTTGCTCCAGGTTTTCTTGAGGTAAATCCTATAATGCATTCAAAGGAAAATACCGCCGATGCTGCAAATCTGCAAGAGAAACTAAAAGTGAGAGGATAAAATCTTTAAAAATCTGAGGATATCCGTGGTGCCAGACACAGAGTTAAAGTTTCAAATGCGCGTGATCCTTCTACAGGGCTGAAGCGAGGAGGAAATGCGATGGTGTAGGTGAGCAAAATTGAAGATGAGCGGAAAATGGGAGTTAAAAGCTTTGAAAAAAGTGCTTCAGCACACAAGGGAAAAAAAACAAGCTTTAACGTTCGCGTTGCAGGGATTGTGCCAACATTTTCTGCATTCACCATGAAATGTTGAGCATCACTCCAGCTGTTAATTTCCATTGAAGACACTGCTGAGATTTGAACGCAGGATCGACTGTTTACTAGACAAGCGCTTTAACCATCTAAGCCACAGCACCTGCATGCAAGCTTAGCGTGCAAGTTTAGAACAGATTTCAATCATTTTGATTCAACAACAGTTTTCCTGTCATCTCATACGGGCCTTCTGAGTGCAAATTAAAATATTCAGTGGCACTATTCTTTGATACTGTAAAATTGCATTTATTACTGGAAATGCTGGATTTGTAGCAGTTCTGCATGGTATAAGTAAACAAACAGGAAATGATTGGTCTAACTGGGAAGTGAGTGAACATGACCAGAAATGTATTGTGGTATAATACAGGACCATGTCAGGAGAGAGTTTTAACATGAACTGAAAATGTAGCAAACTTCTTGACAATTCTCCATGGCTGTTGCTCTTTAGCAAAGATGATATTGTCACCGCTCTTCCATTTTCCCTGACCCGTTCTGCATTCTTTCTTCTTCTTTTTTGTTGTTCATTGGGAAGCAAACGTCTTGCGCCAAAGTAAGAGCCCTGATAGGGACTTGAACGCTGGACCCTCATAATAAAAGTCTGAAGCTCTACCGAATGAGCTAGCAAGGCATAATCTTTGCTGGTTCTCATAAGTTACTTCAAAGTCTCATGAGGGATGTTTTGAATTTCCTTCTTTGGTGATGCAGCCTCTCCAGCTCATTTTACTCGCAGGCATAGCAGCAGCCTCCGTTTGGCTTGCTTTCACAAATTCTTCAGCTTGCACCAACTACTCGCTTCTTACCAGTGACTTGTGATGTGACAACAGGTGTTACCCCCGGTCCTGCACTGTCACTTCCAGGCTTTGAAGGTTACGTTTAATTCGGTGAAATATAAGTGGGAAGCTACAAAGACACAGATTGTATTGTGAGAGAGAGTAAACGGTGTCATCTGGCGTTTGTTGTGGCAGAGTGTGAATGCAAGTAAGGTTAACCGGTCAAGTTGCAAAGTGTCAAAATCTCAAAGTTTTTGGGTGGAAATAGATTTGTCAGCACCAAATCTTCATGCAAAACGGACCGCTATTTCTCCCGCCCGAATTGTTCTTGCTAACGTACAGCAACAGAAATTGTTCAATATTAAAGCAAATTACTGCGGATGTGAAATCTCAAAGAAAAAGGGGAAAAGATGGAAAATCTCAGCGGTTCTGGCGGCATCTGGGAAGAGAGAACTGAGCAATTTTTTCGACTCAGGGTGTCTCTTCGGCAGAGCAAATCAGTTAATCATTCAATCGTTACACTCTGTTGTCGTTGCTATACTTTTAAAATGTTCCTCCAGGTTTTCTTGAGGTAAATCCAATTATGCATTCAAAGGAAAATACCGCGGATGCTGCAAATCTGCAAGAGAAACTAAAAGTGAGAGGATAAAATCTTTAAAATTCTGAGGTTATCCGTGGTGCCAGACACAGAGTTAAAGTTTCAAATGCGCGATATCCTTCTACAAGGCTCAAGCGAGGAGGAAATGCGCTGGTGTAGGTGAGCAAAATTGAAGATAAGCGGAAAATGTGAGTTTAAAGGTTTGAAAAAATTGCTTCAGCACACAAGGGAAAGCAAGCTTTAAGGTTCGTGCTGCAGGGATTGCGACAACATTTTCTGCATTTACCATGAAATGTTCAGCATCACTCCAGCTGCTAACTTCCATTGAAGGCACTGCTGAGATTTGAACTCAAGATCTCCTGTTTACTAGACAGGCGCTTTAACCATCTAAGCCACAGCACCAGCATGCAAGCTTAGCGTGCAAGTTTAGAACAGATTTCAATCATTTTGATTCAACATCAGTTTTCTTGCCATCTCATACGGGCCTTCCGAGTGCATATAAAAACATTCTTTGGAACTGCAAAATTGCATTTATTACTGGAAATGCTGGATTTGTAGCAGTTCTGCATGGGATTAGTAAACAAACAGGAAATGATTGGTCGAACTGGGAAGTGAGTGAACATGACCAGAAATCTATTGTGGTTTAATACAGGACAATGTCAGGAGAGAGTTTTAAAATGAACTGAAAATGTAGCAAACTTCTTGACAATTCTCCATGGCTGTTGCTCTTTAGCAAAGATGATATTTTCACCGCTCTTCCATTTTCCTTGACCCGTTCTGCATTCTTTCTTCGTCTTTTTTGTTGTTCATTGGGAAGCAAACATCTTGAGCCAAAGTAAGAGCCCTGATAGGTCTTGAACGCTGGACCCTCATATTAAAATTCTAAAGCTCTACCGAATGAGTTACCAAGGCCTAATCTTTGCTGGTTCTCATAATTTACTTCAACGTCTCATGAGGGATGTTTTGAATTTCCTTCTTTGGTGATGCAGCCTCTCCAGCTCATTTTACTCGCAGGCATTGCAGCAGCCTCCGTTTGGCTTCCTTTCACAAATTCTTCAGCTTGCACCAACTACTCGCTTCTTACCAGTGACTTGTGATGTGACATCAGTTGTTTCCCCCGGACCTGCACTGTCACTTCAAGGCTTTGAAGATTACGTTTAATTCGGTTAAATATAAGTGGAAAGCTACAAAGACACAGATTGTATTGTGAGAGAGAGTAAAGGGTGTCATCTGGTGTTTGTTGTGGCAGAGTGTGAATGCAAGTAAGGTTAACCGGTCAAGTTGCAAAGTGTCAAAATCTCAAAGTTTTTGGGTGGAAATAGATTTGTCAGCGCCAAATCTTCATGCAAAACGGACCGCTATTTCTCCCGCCCGAATTGTTCTTGCTAACGTACAGCAACAGAAATTGTTCAATATAAAAGCAAATTATTGCGGATGTGAAATCTCAAAGAAAAAGGGGAAAAGATGGAAAATCTCAGCAGTTCTGGCGGCATCTGGGAAGAGAGAACTGAGAAATTTTTTCGACTCAGGGTGACTCTTCGGCAGAGCAAATCAGTTAATCATTCAATCGCTACACTCTGTTGTCGTTGCTATACTTTTAAAATGTTCCTCCAGGTTTTCTTGAGGTAAATCCTATTATGCATTCAAAGGAAAATACCGCGGATGCTGCAAATCTGCAAGAGAAACTAAAAGTGAGAGGATAAAATCTTTAAAAATCTGAGGATATCCGTGGTGCCAGACACAGAGTTAAAGTTTGAAATGCGCGTGATCCTTCTACAGGGCTGAAACGAGGAGGAAATGCGATGGTGTAGGTGAGCAAAATTGAAGATGAGCAGGAAATGGGAGTTGAACGATTTGAAGAAAGCGCTTCAGCATACAAGGGTAAACAAGCTTTAAGGTTTGCGCTGCAGGGACAGTGCCAACATTTTTTGCATTCACCATGCAATGTTGTGCATCACTCCAGCTGCTAACTTCCATTGAAGGCATTGCTGAGATTTGAACTCAGGACCTCCTGTCGGCACTTTAACCATCTAAGCCACAGCACCAGCATGCAAGATTAGCGTGCAAGTTTCGAACAAATTTCAATCATTTTGATTCAACATCAGTTTTCCTGACATCTCATACGGGCCTTCCGAGTGCAAATTAAAATTTTCATTGGCACTGGTCTTTCAAACTGTAAAATTGCACTTATTACTGGAAATGCTGGATTTGTAGCAGTACTGCATGGGATAAGTAAACAAACAGGAAATGATTGGTCGAACTGGGAAGTGAGTGAACATGACCAGAAATGTATTGTGGTATAATACAGGGCAATGTCAGGAGAAATTTTAACATGAACTGAAAATGAAGCAAACTTCTTGACAATTCTCCATGGCTGTTGCTCTTTAGCAAAGATGATATTGTCACCGATCTTCCATTTTCCCTGACCCGTTCTGCATTCTTTATTCTTCTTTTTTGTTGTTCATTGGGAAGCAAACGTCTTGAGCCAAAGTAAGAGCCCTGATAGGGACTTGAACGCTGGACCCTCATAATAAAAGTCTAAACTCTACCGCATGACCTACCAAGGTCTAATCTTTGCTGGTTCTCATAAGTTACTTCAAAGTCTCATGAGGGATGTTTTGAATTTCCTTCTTTGGTGATGCAGCCTCTCCAGCTCATTTTACTCGCAGGCACAGCAGAAGCCTCCGTTTGGCTTCCTTTCACAAATTCTTAAGCTTGCACCAACTACTCGCTTCTTACCAGTCACTTGTGATGTGACAACAGCTGTCACCCCCGGACCTGCACTGTCACTTCAAGGCTTTGAAGATTACGTTTAATTCGGTGAAATATAAGTGGGAAGCTACAAAGACACAGATTGTATTGTGAGAGAGAGTAAAGGGTGTCATCTGGTGTTTGTTGTGGCAGAGTGTGAATGCAAGTAAGGTTAACCGGTCAAGTTGCAAAGTGTCAAAATCTCAAAGTTTTTGGGTGGAAATAGATTTGTCAGCGCCAAATCTTCATGCAAAACGGACCGCTATTTCTCCCGCCCGAATTGTTCTTGCTAACGTACAGCAACAGAAATTGTTCAATATAAAAGCAAATTATTGCGGATGTGAAATCTCAAAGAAAAAGGGGAAAAGATGGAAAATCTCAGCAGTTCTGGCGGCATCTGGGAAGAGAGAACTGAGCAATTTTTTCGACTCAGGGTGTCTCTTCGGCAGAGCAAATCAGTTAATCATTCAATCGTTACACTCTGTTGTCGTTGCTATACTTTTAAAATGTTCCTCCAGGTTTTCTTGAGGTAAATCCAATTATGCATTCAAAGGAAAATACCGCGGATGCTGCAAATCTGCAAGAGAAACTAAAAGTGAGAGGATAAAATCTTTAAAATTCTGAGGTTATCCGTGGTGCCAGACACAGAGTTAAAGTTTCAAATGCGCGATATCCTTCTACAAGGCTCAAGCGAGGAGGAAATGCGCTGGTGTAGGTGAGCAAAATTGAAGATAAGCGGAAAATGTGAGTTTAAAGGTTTGAAAAAATTGCTTCAGCACACAAGGGAAAGCAAGCTTTAAGGTTCGTGCTGCAGGGATTGCGACAACATTTTCTGCATTTACCATGAAATGTTCAGCATCACTCCAGCTGCTAACTTCCATTGAAGGCACTGCTGAGATTTGAACTCAAGATCTCCTGTTTACTAGACAGGCGCTTTAACCATCTAAGCCACAGCACCAGCATGCAAGCTTAGCGTGCAAGTTTAGAACAGATTTCAATCATTTTGATTCAACATCAGTTTTCTTGCCATCTCATACGGGCCTTCCGAGTGCATATAAAAACATTCTTTGGAACTGCAAAATTGCATTTATTACTGGAAATGCTGGATTTGTAGCAGTTCTGCATGGGATTAGTAAACAAACAGGAAATGATTGGTCGAACTGGGAAGTGAGTGAACATGACCAGAAATCTATTGTGGTTTAATACAGGACAATGTCAGGAGAGAGTTTTAAAATGAACTGAAAATGTAGCAAACTTCTTGACAATTCTCCATGGCTGTTGCTCTTTAGCAAAGATGATATTTTCACCGCTCTTCCATTTTCCTTGACCCGTTCTGCATTCTTTCTTCGTCTTTTTTGTTGTTCATTGGGAAGCAAACATCTTGAGCCAAAGTAAGAGCCCTGATAGGTCTTGAACGCTGGACCCTCATATTAAAATTCTAAAGCTCTACCGAATGAGTTACCAAGGCCTAATCTTTGCTGGTTCTCATAATTTACTTCAACGTCTCATGAGGGATGTTTTGAATTTCCTTCTTTGGTGATGCAGCCTCTCCAGCTCATTTTACTCGCAGGCATTGCAGCAGCCTCCGTTTGGCTTCCTTTCACAAATTCTTCAGCTTGCACCAACTACTCGCTTCTTACCAGTGACTTGTGATGTGACATCAGTTGTTTCCCCCGGACCTGCACTGTCACTTCAAGGCTTTGAAGATTACGTTTAATTCGGTTAAATATAAGTGGAAAGCTACAAAGACACAGATTGTATTGTGAGAGAGAGTAAAGGGTGTCATCTGGTGTTTGTTGTGGCAGAGTGTGAATGCAAGTAAGGTTAACCGGTCAAGTTGCAAAGTGTCAAAATCTCAAAGTTTTTGGGTGGAAATAGATTTGTCAGCGCCAAATCTTCATGCAAAACGGACCGCTATTTCTCCCGCCCGAATTGTTCTTGCTAACGTACAGCAACAGAAATTGTTCAATATAAAAGCAAATTATTGCGGATGTGAAATCTCAAAGAAAAAGGGGAAAAGATGGAAAATCTCAGCAGTTCTGGCGGCATCTGGGAAGAGAGAACTGAGAAATTTTTTCGACTCAGGGTGACTCTTCGGCAGAGCAAATCAGTTAATCATTCAATCGCTACACTCTGTTGTCGTTGCTATACTTTTAAAATGTTCCTCCAGGTTTTCTTGAGGTAAATCCTATTATGCATTCAAAGGAAAATACCGCGGATGCTGCAAATCTGCAAGAGAAACTAAAAGTGAGAGGATAAAATCTTTAAAAATCTGAGGATATCCGTGGTGCCAGACACAGAGTTAAAGTTTGAAATGCGCGTGATCCTTCTACAGGGCTGAAACGAGGAGGAAATGCGATGGTGTAGGTGAGCAAAATTGAAGATGAGCAGGAAATGGGAGTTGAACGATTTGAAGAAAGCGCTTCAGCATACAAGGGTAAACAAGCTTTAAGGTTTGCGCTGCAGGGACAGTGCCAACATTTTTTGCATTCACCATGCAATGTTGTGCATCACTCCAGCTGCTAACTTCCATTGAAGGCATTGCTGAGATTTGAACTCAGGACCTCCTGTCGGCACTTTAACCATCTAAGCCACAGCACCAGCATGCAAGATTAGCGTGCAAGTTTCGAACAAATTTCAATCATTTTGATTCAACATCAGTTTTCCTGACATCTCATACGGGCCTTCCGAGTGCAAATTAAAATTTTCATTGGCACTGGTCTTTCAAACTGTAAAATTGCACTTATTACTGGAAATGCTGGATTTGTAGCAGTACTGCATGGGATAAGTAAACAAACAGGAAATGATTGGTCGAACTGGGAAGTGAGTGAACATGACCAGAAATGTATTGTGGTATAATACAGGGCAATGTCAGGAGAAATTTTAACATGAACTGAAAATGAAGCAAACTTCTTGACAATTCTCCATGGCTGTTGCTCTTTAGCAAAGATGATATTGTCACCGATCTTCCATTTTCCCTGACCCGTTCTGCATTCTTTATTCTTCTTTTTTGTTGTTCATTGGGAAGCAAACGTCTTGAGCCAAAGTAAGAGCCCTGATAGGGACTTGAACGCTGGACCCTCATAATAAAAGTCTAAACTCTACCGCATGACCTACCAAGGTCTAATCTTTGCTGGTTCTCATAAGTTACTTCAAAGTCTCATGAGGGATGTTTTGAATTTCCTTCTTTGGTGATGCAGCCTCTCCAGCTCATTTTACTCGCAGGCATTGCAGCAGCCTCCGTTTGGCTTCCTTTCTCAAATTCTTCAGCTTGCACCAACTACTCGCTTCTTACCAGTGACTTGTGATGTGACATCAGTTGTTACCCCCGGACCTGCACTGTCACTTCAAGGCTTTGAAGGTTACGTTTAATTCGGTGAAATATAAGTGGGAAGCTACAAAGACACAGATTGTATTGTGAGAGAGAGTAAACGGTGTCATCTGGTGTTTGTTGTGGCAGAGTGTGAATGCAAGTAAGGTTAACCGGTCAAGTTGCAAAGTGTCAAAATCTCAAAGTTTTTGGGTGGAAATAGATTTGTCAGCACCAAATCTTCATGCAAAACGGACCGCTATTTCTCCCGCCCGAATTGTTCTTGCTAACGTACAGCAACAGAAATTGTTCAATATAAAAGCAAATTATTGCGGATGTGAAATCTCAAAGAAAAAGGGGAAAAGATGCAAAATCTCAGCGGTTCTGGCGGCATCTGGGAAGAGAAAACTGAGCAATTTTTTCGACTCAGGGTCACTCTTCGGCAGAGCAAATCAGTTAATCATACAATCGTTACACTCTGTTGTCGTTGCTATACTTTTAAAATGTTCCTCCAGGTTTTCTTGAGGTAAATCCTATTATGCATTCAAAGGAAAATACCGCGGATGCTGCAAATCTGCAAGGGAAACTAAAAGTGAGAGGATAAAATCTTTAAAATTCTGAGGTTATCCGTGGTGCCAGACACAGAGTTAAAGTTTCAAATGCGCGATATCCTTCTACAAGGCTGAAGCGAGGAGAAAATGCGATGGTGTAGGTGAGCAAAATTGAAGATGAGCGGAAAATGTGAGTTTAAAGGTTTGAAAAAGTGCTTCAGCACACAAGGGAAAGCGAGCTTTAAGGTTCGCGTTGCAGGGATTGTGCCAACATTTTCTGCACTTACCATGAAATGTTGAGCATCACTCCAGCTGTTAATTTCCTTTGACGGCACTGCTGAGATTTGAACTCAGGATCTCCTGTTTATTAGACAGGTGCTTTAACCATCTAAGCCACAGCACCAGAAGGCAAGCTGCGCGTGCAAGTATAGAGCAAATTTCAATCATTTTGATTCAACATCAGTTTTCCTGACATCTCCTCCGGGCCTTCCGAGTGCAAATTAAAATATTCATTGGCACTGGTCTTTGAAACTGTAAAATTGCATTTATTACTGGAAATGCTGGATTTGTAGCAGTACTGCATGGGATAAGTAAACAAACAGGAAATGATTGGTCGAACTGGGAAGTGAGTGAACATGACCAGAAATCTATTGTGGTATAATACAGGACAATGTCAGGAGAGAATTTTAACATGAACTGAAAATGAAGCAAACTTCTTGACAATTCTCCATGGCTGTTGCACTTTAGCAAAGATGATATTGTCACCGTTCTTCCATTTTCCCTGACCCGTTCTGCATTCTTTATTCTTCTTTTTTGTTGTTCATTGGGAAGCAAACGTCTTGAGCCAAAGTAAGAGCCCTGATAGGGACTTGTACGCTGGACCCTCATATTAAAAGTCTGAAGCTCAACCGAATGAGCTAGTAAGGCCTAATCTTTGCTGGTTCTCAGAATTTGCTTCAACGTCTCATGAGGGATGTTTTGAATTTCCTTCTTTGGTGATGCAGCCTCTCCAGCTCATTTTACTTGCAGGCATAGCAGCAGCCTCCGTTTGGCTTCCTTTCACAAATTCTTCAGCTTGCACCAATTACTCGCTTCTTACCAGTGACTTGTGATGTGACATCAGTTGTTACCCCCGGACCTGCACTGTCACTGCAAAGCTTTGAAGATTGCGTTTAATTCGGTGAAATATAAGTGGGAAGCTACAAAGGCACAGATTGTTTTGTGAGAGAGAGTAAAGGGTGTCATCTGGCGTTTGTTGTGGCAGAGTGTGAATGCAAGTAAGGTTAACCGGTCAAGTTGCAAAGTGTCAAAATCTCAAAGTTTTTGGTTGGAAATAGATTTGTCAGCACCAAATCTTCATGCAAAACGGACCGCTATTTCTCCCGCCCGAATTGTTCTTGCTAACGTACAGCAACAGAAATTGTTCAATATAAAAGCAAATTACTGCGGATGTGAAATCTCAAAGAAAAAGGGGAAAAGATGGAAAATCTCAGCGGTTCTGGCGGCATCTGGGAAGAGAGAACTGAGCAATTTTTTCGACTCAGGGTGACTCTTCGGCAGAGCAAATCAGTTAATCATTCAATCGTTACACTCTGTTCTCGTTGCTATACTTTTAAAATGTTCCTCCAGGTTTTCTTGAGGTAAATCCTATAATGCATTCAAAGGAAAATACCGCGGATGCTGCGTATCTGCAAGAGAAACTAAAAGTGAGAGGATAAAATCTTTAAAATTCTGAGGTTATCCGTGGTGCCAGACACAGAGTTAAAGTTTCAAATGCGCGTGATCCTGTCAAATCCCAAATTTCTTTACCCGTCAGTCTGGCCTCAATAAAAGTCGAGATGCATTTGCAGGTACAGCATTAGTTATTTTATTTGACTTGCAAGCTTGATTCATCTCAGAGGCATAAGACACATCCAGTCTCCTACACCCCGGAAAGCGAATGAACAAAGAGACAAAGGGATCTCTGCAAATCAATTCAAATGGTATCAAGTTTCACATACACGATTCCCATAGGTCATCCTATACCCCTCCTGACCTAGTCAGACATTCTGATTGGCTCACTTCCAATCCCTTCCTCTGGCCCCTATTACCCAGCATCCTTTTCTCCTCCTTTGGTGGACACACCTCCTCCTTGCTTTGCCATGTGGTCTGAAATCATTTGTCTGTGAACTCACCAGAATGAGACTGGCGTATCTCTACATTACAGTAACTAATATCTCTAAAGTAACTATTTTATATCACATTCGTCATTCCCTCTTTTTATCATTCCATGATAACCGAACTATCAAATCCATAGCTACGGTCCCTCATCTAAAAAGATCTGTCACTGCATTTCCAATTCCTGGCGTAGCTGCACCCTCATGGATTTTGACAGCTAAGATTTTAGCGGCGTTGATCTGTTCCAGTGTATCCCACATTCTACCCATCACACATTTAAGGATGGCTGGGCCCACAAAGATGCAGCCGATAGCCACCACTAAATGCATGACCATATTTATCAACCAGTCCTTCCAACCTCCAAATCCCCAGTTACCCCAAGCGCCAGGATCCTGCATTCCGTCTAGGTGATCCCGTATGTGATCCATAAATTTAGTGATGTTAGCGGTCAAGTCCTGAACTCCCATGATACACTTGTCCTGCACTATGGCGCATACCCCACCCTCACGGGCCAGAAGATAGTCAAGAGCATACCGGTTCTGCATTGCAAACAACCGTAGCTGAGGCAATTCCTTGGTTATTGCCCCGAGGGCTCCCAAGGTTTCATTTCCCAAGATGGTAAGGCCACAAATAAAATAATTCCTATTGCTGACAGCCAAGGAACCCCCCAGTAGCCCAGTTTATCTAGCTTCGAAACGCCCATTCGGGCCACCTAGCAATGCGGAAAGCCCTCGTCCCAACAGTGATATGAGAGACATTCCCCCAGCCAAAAAGGAGCTGGAGGCCGGCGTTCAATGGAACGCAAGTGGTGTTGTAACAAACGCATTGGCCAGACGCCTGGGTGATATGGCACCTCCTGTCCGTACAGGTGGGGAACAGACATGTTATATTCGTTTCCACCTGTACCAGCAAACAGCCGTATCCTTCACTGCTGAAACAATTCTCGTACGACCGGGAATCCCTATTGGGAGTGAAGTGGTTAGGTGTATATGCCCTCCACCGTTGCAGCCTATCATACTGTGAATGGGAATTATCCCGAGGAAGGGATAGGCAAATAGCCGGTGGTACGGAACCCGGATCGTAAGGAAGAGTGACTTGCTCGGGCGGTGGCTCAGAACGTTGACAATGAACCACCGTTTGGGGAGTTCCCCAAAGCGGTGAAACAGAAAATAACCTAGACACAGCTGCGGGTATTGGGTAGCAGACAACCCGTCCATGGCCATACAAGCAGTGGTAAATCTGGTAGAAGTGATTCATACTACCCAGGTTTTCCTCAGTTTGGCCTTTAACTAAATTAAGTGTATCTCCCGATAACCTACGTTCTAGCTGTACTTCCCTTCTCACACGCCCCGTCCTCTCTCTCGTCCCTCTCGCTCTCTCACAATCTCTTCCTACGCTCTCCTGACGGTCTGATGTTACCTTTATCGCAACAATCTTAACACATCCAAAATCAAACTTACATGTACTCCAAAAACGAGGCAATGTCCATATAATGTTCCCTTCCCATCGCCGGGACCAGTGCAATTGCTTCATGACTCCTGCATTCTCCTTAACTTTGACGACCTTCCATGAGTCGATACCATGTCTTCGTATATGGGGGCAGCGAAGAACATTACCTTTGCATAGGTGATGTATCCTTGTAGATTGGTTGGGGTTACAAATATAGATAATATTCCCCTTTTCTATGTCCGTCGCCAATAACACTCCAAGCGAGGTGAGGCCAAATATCACACAGACGGTGCGTAGCCACCCCATCATGCTCCACACCTGTAAAACAGCACTGGAGAAGGGAGGCAGGTTAATCTGTCCAAGAAAATGAGGCCCGTTAGCAGAACTCAACTGAGCTGGTCTACTGTACCGGGGAATGATTTCCCGCATCAGAACTTTAACCACAGTAGCAGCTTTATTATCGGTAGTCGGATATGCCTCAACCCATCTGCTGAACCCATCCACAATGACCAAAACATATTTATAACATTGACACCTTTCCAACTCAATGTAATCCATTTCGAGCGTCTCAAAGGGACCACTGGGCAATGGGGTTTGCCCCAACCCACAAGGGATACCTTTTCCGGTGTTATATTGCTGACAAATCAAACACCGATTACTGGTACTCTGGGCAAACCCCTGCATTTTAGGGTGCCACCAAGTGTCCAGCAACAAATCACTAGTCCCCCGAGCCCCACAATGAGTTGCAAAGTGTACACATTCGATGACTCATAAAGCCAGTACATCAGACATACAAGTCTGATGTGCTGGCGTGGTCCATAAAGAAGAAACAGAATCATATGTACAACCTAACCGTTTCCACATTTGTTTATCACTCTCAGGAGCGTCCTCCTGTAACCTTATGATGTCTTGGATGGTTGGCATTGACTTGTCAGAAGCAGACATATTTATAGTAAATCGTTTAGTCTGACTTAACATTTTAGGCACCATCACTTGCTGAATTTGCGCGGCTGTCCGCGCTGCACAATCTGCTTGTTCATTACCAACGTCAACTGGGGTCTAACCATTTGTGTGGGCAGCGCATTTAATAACTGAAATCTGCGCGGGCATAAGGAGGGCCTGCAGTAAGTCATTAACTAAACCCCGGTGGGATATTTGACCACACATAATCATGTCAGGTTGTTCTGACGAAATGTCACTCAAATCGACCCTTATTGTGGTAGTTTCCTGAATCAAGGCTAAACAGTTGTGGCCAGGTGCGTCTTCATGGACAGGGGGACCACTAAGAAAACAGGCTGGATTGATAGTGGTACAGTGTTTAAATGTCAGACGTGGATTGTTCAAAAGGTATATCTCATACCTATTCTGACGAGCTGCGGTAAGATGCTGAGTCTGCAGTTGCCTCAGTAGTGCGATGACCGAGTGGGAGCTATACACCGTAATATCCTATTGGAGGGCAGCACGGTAGCATGGTGGTTAGCACAATTGCTTCTCAGCTCCAGGGTCCCAGGTTCGATTCCCAGCTTGGGTCACTGTCTGTGCGGAGTCTGCACATCCTCCCCGTGTCTGCGTGGGTTTCCTCCGGGTGCTCCGGTTTCCTCCCACAGTACAAAGGTGTGCGGTTTAGTTGGACTGGCCATGCTAAATTGCCCTTAGTGTCCAAAATTGCCCTTAGTGTTGGGTGGGGTTACTGGGTTATGGGGATAGGGTGGAGGTGTTGACCTTGGGTAGGGTGCTCTTTCCAAGAGCCGGTGCAGACCCGATGGGCCGAATGGCCTCCTTCTGCACTGTAAATTCTATGATTCTATGATTTTATGAGGGTGAGAGCATGTAACGGCTATGCGATGGCATTGATTGAACGTAAATCCTGTACTAATCGGTACTGGTCTGGTTTGGCTGGTTTAGGCACAGCAAGTATGGGGGTGTTACATTCTGATTGGCAAGGGACCAAAATACCCTGTTGCAACAGCTCTTGGGTTAATTTGTCTATAGACGGAGCAGCTTGGGATTTCAGGGGGTATTGCCGAATGGAAGGTAGCTTTACATGATCCTTAATCGTTATCTTTATAGGTGTAACATTTGTCTTTCCCACTTGTGATGGGTATTTCGCCCAGACCTGTGGATTGACATATTCCAAAACATCATGTCCCCAGTGATGCTGCAGTCGAGTGCTAATTGTTTCAGGGACCTCAAAATATTTTATGGCAGTGCCGTCCGGCATGACTTGAAGTGCGTACTCTGTTGGATCCGAATGATCCACTGCCCTCCTTACCATTTGCCCCAGATCCCTGGCATGGTACTGGTCGTGGACCTGACGTGTAATATGAGGGCTTACCGAAGCTGACTGTGGCCATAAATGTGGTGGTATTGTAACAAAATCGGCTGTACCTTCTTTTCCCGTGACTGTGGCTGTACCTTTGACTGGCCATTCGGTCTCAAGTAATGGCCGGTATTTGTCCTCCAACTCCCTGTTTTGTCCGGTTCTGTCATAGGCCAGGGTAACGTGGTGCAGTGACTGTTCAATGTCTAACGTTCACCACTGGGGGTGATAGAAATATAGCACTGTTGTCTCATCCTCCATGATTGGACCGTTACCCCTTCGTCTCCGTAGTCTAGCTGCAGCTGGAAGATACACAGTAAATCTCGGGCCAACAAATTACTGTCCAATCCAGTAGTCACTACAAACTGATGATCTGCAGACTTATTCTCGTAAGTGACTGTCACAGGTTCAAAAATAGGATACTCACACACCTGTCCTTGGAACCCTGACAATTACTCTGTGTGGTCGGATAATGGTAGTCGAAGTTCTGATTGCACAGAAGACATGGCTGCTCCAGTGTCGATTACAAATGAGTAACGTTAATCTCTAATCTGCAGAGAGATAATAGGTTCCCTGTCTGATTGGAGAGTCCTTATGACTAAATTAGCTAGTCAATCCTGTGTTGGGAAAGGGTTTGCCTGGGAGAAGTCAGTGTATCTCGTCTGTCCTCCCCTTGGTGGGTACCCCCTCCTTTGGGTTGGATAATCTCCTTCTGCTGCCTGTCTTTTAAAGGGGCATTCCTGTTGCCAGTGATCTGCACGGCCGCAATTAAAACATGCATTGCTCCCTCTATATCTGCCCCGTCCTCTTCTCCCAGTAGACCAATGGCCCCTCAGAGGGGGCGTCGGTTGTAAAGCTGTTGGTGCATACGGTGGGCCATAAAAAGGAGCTGAGGGTCCCTTTGGGTGGGTTTGATATCCTCCCCCTCGCTGATCCACCCACCCAGAGTCACAATATTGGGGCTCCTGCTGGTAAACTACCATTTCTGCCGCTTGTTGGGGTCGCAGATCATCCTTTTTCATTACATACTCAGTCTTAACCTTTGTAACCGAGCCTCCTTCCTGGCCTACACTCTCCTTCCAATAAAATCTGACTGCCCTTGCCATCTGGGAAGGGTCGTTCTCTGTCCAATTCATGTTATTACATTTCACAGCAGTAGCCACAGAAGGTGGGAGGTAATGCATTAACATAGCACAATATTGAGGGGAATTCTGACCATTTTGATATGACAAGTCGCCTGACTGCCCACGGTAGATTTCATTAAAACGCTCCTGAAATTCCTCTGGCTCTTCAGTCTTCTTAGGTTTTAGGTCTAAGATAGCAGAAATATTTATGGGCTTTTGAAATGTGTTATTCAACGCATTCAGGATCTGTGTCCATCTATCGTCGTCTAACGCATGGGCTTGCTGAAGTGCGGCGTGGCTAGCATAATTCAGGTGATTGGTATCTTCCTAATCGGCAACTGTCTCCGAGTCCCACCAGGGGGCACTCTAGCTATTTCCTCTGGTTCTTCCAAGACTTCGATGTCCCTCCCTGTCACTAGAGGGAGTTCTTTCTCTTCAAAATCATCTGTTGCAGCTCCCTTTGTTCTCGAAATTTGCGGTTTCCCCTTGGTTTGGAGGGATTTAGGTGGTATGCTTAATTGTTTCTGGTTAGGACCAAGCCCGTCTCTCGCTGTCCGAGATCTGGTCCTAGAGCTAACTGGGCTTGCGGAACAGAGCTCCTCTTTCTCTACTGATCGTGAAGATGGTAAATCGGGACCCACACTATCAACCAAAAAGGGCTGGAGTTACTGGCATGATTAGAATCTGGGGAGCAGTGACTGGATATAAATTATTATACTCTGGTGGTTCTGGAATTAGTGCAGACAATGCTACAGGTGCAGTCAAAACTTTTACTGACATTTTTAAAGTATTGAATTAATCATTTTCTGTCAATTCAAGGCCAGCCATTGAAGTACATAGCTCATCTTTTGTTTGACCTGAGCCTTTCCTGTCTCTACTTGCGCGTTTTTTTCTTGGCAAAACGATTGAAAAGGTTCTAACAGTGTTCTTTTAAAACTTAAAAATGTTTGAAAATTCAAATTGAATTACTGCAACTTGCAAGCTTAGCTCTGATCTCAACTCAGAACTAAATTTACGATTTGCTTAACACAAACTTGTATAACATTTACAACTTAATTAATTCTTTATCTTAACAATTTTTCTTGAAACGAGTTTTTCTTACATTCACAAAAATGTTGGCAAAGTCAACTATCATCTCCAGATTTACACTTTTTAAAATGGTGTCAGTGATCTTCTTTAAGTTTCTATTAATTCACAAATAAAATGAGATAAACATTATTTCAAGTAAGTAAAACTTAAGATTCTGGCAATTTCAATCAATTGCTTTCGAAAATAATAACTTTTATCAAAGAGGTGGAGAAACCCACTGGTTTCCTTTAATTAATTCAAAACGTAACTTTGCTGGAGTTCACTGACTCAAAGGAAAGGTATCCGATTACACTACAGGATGCTGCTGTTATCTCAAGGCCTGAGTGAGAAGCACTGTCTGTCGTCTTTAATTTTGGCTGCTGCTGTTAACCCTTTGAGAGACTTCTGCTTCAACCAATATGCAGCATTCCCCACAATCTCAACTAGTCCTCAGAACTGCACCCTTCGCCACAACAGCCCAAGGGTACAATTTTTTAGCTTAGTCAACTATAGATTTAAAACACTAACACATGGAATTGAATCATCTTCAGATTTAAAAACACTTATACTTGACTGAACCTTGACTCCTGAAGTCACATCAGCCATAAAAACACTTATTCTTGACTGAACCTCCATCTACTGAAGTCACATCAGCCATAAAAACACTTATACTTGGAATTGAATCATCTTTTAGATGTCCCATCAACCCAATACCTAACCCAAGCCGAATCAACAATATGAAATCCCATCAATTAAATTTCTAATCCCCAGACTGACCTTTGATTTCATCGAGACGATCTTTCTGTACCAACCGCGAGTGACCAGACTAATCAGACGATAAGAAGAGGGGAAAAATCAATGCGCGGTCATTTTCCAGCTGTACATTGTGGGCCCTTTTTCCCCATCCTCCTGTTCATAATCAGTCAAATTCTGATTTCGCAGTTGGTCAGAACCGTCCTGAGAAATCCCGGATTTCGGCACTAATTGTCAAATCCCAAATTTCTTTACCCGTCAGTCTGGCCTCAATAAAAGTCGAGATGGATTTGCAGGTACAGCATTAGTTATTTTATTTGGCTTGCAAGCTTGATTCATCTCAGAGGCATAAGACACATCCAGTCTACTACACCCCGGAAAGCGAATGAACAAAGAGACAAAGGGATCTCTGCAAATCAATTCAAATGGTATCAATTTTCACCTACACGATTCCCATAGGTCATCCTATACCCCTCCTGACCTAGTCAGACATTCTGATTTGCTCACTTCCAATCCCTTCCACTGGCCCCTATTACACAGCATCATTTTCTCCTCCTTTGGTGGACACACCTCCTCCTTGCTTTGCCATGCGGTCTGAAATCCTTTGTCTGTGAACTCACCAGAATGAGACTGGCCTATCTCTACATTACAGTAACTAATATATCTAAAGTAACTATTGAATATCACGTTCGTCAATCCTTCTACAGGGCTGAAGCGAGGAGGAAATGCGATGGTGTAGGTGAGCAAAATTGAAGATGAGCGGAAAATGGGAGTTAAAAGGTTTGAAAAAATTGCTTCTGCACACAAGGGAAAAGAAGCTTTAAGGTTCGTATTGCAGGGATTGTACCAACATTTTCTGCATTCACCATGAAATGTTGAGCATCACTCCAGCTGTTAATTTCCATTGAAAGCACTGCTGAGATTTGAACTTAGAGATCGCCTGTTTACTAGACACGTACTGTAACCATCTAAGCCACAGCACCAGTATGCAAGCTTAGCGTGCAAGTTTGGAACAGATTTCAATCATTTTGATTCAACATCAGTTTTCCTGACATCTCATACGGGCCTTCCGAGTGCAAATGAAAATATATTGCCTTTAGTGGCCTGGGAGATCCCCTCGGGTGCCATTAAGACTGGTCCACTTTGTGGAAACCAATACCAAATGGCATCCTGGCGAGGTCTCCCAGGTGTGGCCGTTAGGTTTCTGGTGCTGGGAGAATCCCACGAATGCATATGGCTCATTTTAATATGCAGGTCTGGATCACGCCCAGTGAATCCAGATCGTGATGTTTCATTAAATCCTGCGAGGCATTCCGAGTATCGTAAATGTCGCGAGAGGCCTTTACGAGATTCAATGACCTCATCCCCTCGCCAAATCGGGCACGACGAGGCTGCTAACTCGCACCTTGAAACCTATTCTCAAAACATTGCGACTGCATTATAAATACAGGATTACTTTTCTTAATTTACAGTTTCGCAATAATATTCATTGAATTCTTCCGTTGCCAGTAACTAATCTGGTTTCTGTCGACCTTTGTCATTTTGTTTTGTCTTTAGACTACTCCCTGTGTCAGTTCAGCAGGGTAGAAGTGCTTTTTTATTTCAGACAAATTGGGCAATGCTTTGATTTTTTTTTTTCTAACCAGTGCATTAGTTCATTGAACACAGTCTTATTGTACTGGTAGACCTGAGATTGCCCTCGGGCACAGAGGATGGCACATGATCTTTGCCCTCAGCAGTGTCACACTATTTTGTGTTTTAATTAGTTTAATGAAGAAGTCGCCAGACAACTGGTTACTGGGAAGTCTTGAAAATCATATTTTAGCAGTGGTGGTTTTGAAATGTTTATACATGTTGCTGTAATGCGGATGTTAACATTGCATATTCTACTTCTAGTTACTTGAAGCAGTTACTTCTCAATTTTACTGTTACAAAAATTAAACCCCATCCTGAATTATCCCAGACAAACTTTGTCCCAAAATTCCAACAATGATTATTGCATGTGAAATGTCCAGGTATGAATGTCCCCTTGGAGTAATTCCTCACTCTCCTCTAGAAGATGCTGTGGCCCTTGGTCAATGTCTCCCCACTCAATCAGTTCACAATAGGGCATTGAACACCGGAAGACTGAAATCCATTCCCAACCTGAGCAATAGTGCCCAAAGGTCTGCAACCCCTACTTACTGGTTCTAAAAGATAATTACAATGACAATTAATCAGCATTTGTTTCCAGTGCTTGTAGTGATATCACTTTAAAAATAAATATTGGGTGCGATTTAACGGAAATGAAATAGAGTCCCATTTTGAGCGCGACTAGCCGGGTGTTTCCCCGCACTGGCAGCGCTGAGAACAACCCCGCTATTAAACGAGGATATCCAACCAAGGACACTATTGCTCAGTCCTCTCTTAGTCCCATTTCCTACAATAACGAGCTCCTATCGCCAGTGCTGGAAAAAAATCAAGGTGCCATTTTTCAATGACATCCCAATACCTTGAACCCCTCATCGCGACCTCCAGACCCCACAACTCCAATACAAGGGGCCATCGAGCCTCCCACCTCAAAAGGGCAGACACCCCCAGGCCCGATCCCTGGCACAGGCAAAATTCCAACCAGGCACCTTGGCACTGCCAACTTTGAACCTTGGCAGTGTCCCTGTCAGGTGTAGTGATGGCACCCAGGTAGAACTACCAGGATGCCCAGATGGAGTGCCAGGCTGGCAGTGTTCAGGTGCCCATATGACAGCAGTGCCAGGGTACCATTCCGCCCAGAGGCTGACCACCCAGGAACCTCCGATCACCTTGGGGACCCCCCTGAAAATGCCATTCCGCCGGACCCACGTTTTTGGAGACCAGTGCTAAATGGTGCCCGCCCGGGGTCTCCGAGGCGAGGGGATTCAATCCCGGACACTTGGTAGATCTGGCTGTAAACATTACTATATTTTTAAAAATTCCCAATTAAGGGGCAATTTATCATGGTCAATCCACCTACCCTACACATCTTTTGGGTTGTGGGGGTGAGCCCCATGCAGACACGGGGAGAATGTGCAAACTCCACACGGACAGTGGCGCAGGGCTGGGATCGAACCCGGTTGCTCGACGCCATAAGACAGCTAATAACTGTTGGAATCTGGGGGGCTGGATTTTATGGTTTCCTCCCTACCCTTAAGCTGTCCACAATTATATAGGGGCGGGCTAGCTTAGGCCTCACGCTAGTGAGGCCATTAAGTGGTGGGAGAGTTCAGGAGCAGGAGGGGGAGCTAGGCAGAACAATTTGCTTGGACCCTGGCAGGAATGTGAGATGGAGAAGTTGCGCTCTCAATGGCCCCCTTTCCATAACCGGCACCTTCCACTATGACACCCCCCCCCCATGTCGCCAGGTCTGACTTCCAAGGTTGCTTTGTCGCCCTGGGCTTTGCCTCCCTCCCACCGCCGCACTTACCTGGTTCTGAGCTCCAGAATTAGGTTTTGGGGACTGCTGGTAATCCCAATCCTGGCCACCATTGTTACTGGCGATGCTAGGACTAAGCTGTGGGCTAAGCAGATTGGCTGGCAGCTCTTTGAGGTAGGACTTCCATCTGAGGGAGGAGAAACCCCACCACCTGAAAAATCCCATTGAAGGTCTTTAATATCCGCTTGAACTAAGTGCAAGCAAAGAGTGGTGGCTGGGGGCGGGGGGGGGGGGGGGGGGGGGGGGGGCGGGCGGGAAACAAATCCTGGCCTTGTCGGTGATGCAAACATCCCATGAAAGATAAAAAGTTGGCACCTGCACACAAGGCAGCACTCCGCATTGGACTGTTGGCCTAGACTTGTGTTCAGTTCTTCATGTTTCTTCATGGGGCAGTGCGGTGGCACAGATGTTAGCACTGCTGCTTCACTGTGTCAGGACCCGGGTTCAATTCCGGCCTTGGGTGACTATACGCTTTTTGCTTTGTCTCTGTGGGTTTCCTCCGGGCGTTCCGGTTTCCTCCCACAGTCCAAATATGTGCAGGTTAGGTGCATTGGCCATGCTAAAGTTGCGCCTTAGTGTCCAGGAATGGGCAGGTGGAAACCAGAATGTTAACTTAGAAGGTATAATAACTGACTATAAGAATTGGCAAGTCATGTTGCAGCTGTATAGAACCTTAGTTAGGCCACACTTGGAGTATAGTGTTCAATTCTGGTCGCCACACTACCAGAAGGATGTGGAGGCTTTAGAGAGAGTGCAGAAGAGATTTACCAGAATGTTGCCTGGCATGGAGGGCATTAGCTATGAAGAGCGGTTGAATAAACTCGGTTTGTTCTCACTGGAACGAAGGAGGTTGAGGGGCGACCTGATAGAGGTCTACAAAATTATGAGGGGCATAGACAGAGTGGATAGTCAGAGGCTTTTCCCCGGGGTAGAGGGGTCAAGGTTTAGAGTAGATGTATGAGGCAAGTTTTTTACACAGAGGGTACTGTGTGCCTGGAACTCGCTACCGGAGGAGGTGGTGGAAGCAGGGACGATAGTGACGTTTAAGGGGCATCTTGACAAATACATGAATAGAATGGTAATAGAGGGATACGGACCCAGGAAATGTAGAAGATTGTAGCTTAGTCGGGCAGCATGGTCGGCACGGGCTTGGAGGGCCGAAGGGCCTGTTCCTGTGCTGTACATTTCTTTGTTCTTTGTTCTTTGTATTCATGGGCACTGGTCATTGGAACTGTAAAATTGCATTTATTACTGGAAATGCTGGATTTGTAGCAGTTCTGCATGGGATAAGTGAACAAACAGGAAATGATTGGTCGAACTGGGAAGTGAGTGAACATGACCAGAAATCTATTGTGGTATAATACAGGACAATGTCAGGAGAAAATTTTAACATGAACTGAAAATGGAACAAACTTCTTGACAATTCTCCATGGCTGTTGCACTTTAGGAAAGATGATATTGTCACCGTTCTTCCATTTTCCCTGACCCGTTCTGCATTCTTTATTCTTCTTTTTTGTTGTTCATTGGGAAGCAAACGTCTTGAGCCAAAGAAAGAGCCCTGAAAGGGACTTGAACGCTGAACTCTCATATTACAAGTCTGAAGCTCTACCGAATGAGCTACCACGGCCTAATCTTTGCTGCTTCTCATAAGTTAATTCAAAGTCTCATGAGGGATGTTTTGAATTTCCTTCTTTGGTGATGCAGCCTCTCCAGCTCATTTTACTCGCAGGCAGAGCAGCAGCCTCCGTTTGGCTTCCTTTCACAAATTCTTCAGCTTGAACCAACTACTCGCTTCTTACCAGTGACTTGTGATGTGACAACAGTTGTTACCCCCGGACCTGCACTGTCACTTCAAGGCTTTGAAGATTACGCTTAATTCGGTGAAATCGAAATGGGAAGCTACAAAGACACAGATTGTGTGTTGAGAGAGAGTAAAGGGTGTCATCTGGTGTTTGTTGCGGCATAGTGTGAATGCAAGTAAGCTCATCCGGTGAAGTAGCAAATTGTGTGAATCGCAAAGCTTCAGGGTGCAAATCGATCTTACAGCACCATATCTTTATTCAAAACACTCCATAATTTCTCCCACCCGACTCTTGCTAATGTGCAGCACCATAAATCGCACAATAGAAAAGCAAATTACTGCGGATGTGATATCTGAAGGAAAAATAGGAAATGATGGAAAATCTCAGCGGGTCAGGCAGCAGCTGTGAAGAGAGAACCGAGCAAACGCTTGGAGTCTGGGTCACTCTTAAGAGAGTAAATCATTTAATCATTCAATCGTTGCTCACTAAGATCACTGACAAAGATTCAACATGTTCCTTCTGGATTTCCTGAGGTAAATCCTGTCATGCATTCAAAGGAAAATACTGCTGATGCTGCAAATCTGCGTGAGAAACTAAAAATAAGAGGATTCGAGCAAGGGAAATCGGAGTATATCTGTGGAGCCAGACACAAACATAAGGTTGCAAATCCTTGTGATCACTTTTCAGAGCCGAAGCGAGGAGGAAATGCGATGGAGTAGGTGAGCAAAATTGAAGTTTAGCGGGAATGGGAGCTGAAAGATTTGCAAAAAGTGTGATAGAGAACAAGCTTCAAGGTTGGTCCAGCAGGGATTTTGCCAGAGTTTACTACCTTCACCATGAAGAATCTCTTCTCAACCTACTTGCTTTGATCTAAAAGCATGAAGGTACTGCTGAGATTTGAATTCAATGCATCCTGTTTACAAGGCAGGGACTTTAACCATCTAAGCCACAACACCAATCGGCAATTTTGATTTGCAAGTTTAGAACAGATTCCCATCATTTTAATTCAACATTAGTTTTTTTGATTTCTCATGTGGGCATTGAGAGGGCAAATTGTACAAATGCATTCATTTCTGGAAGAAATTAATTCATAGCAGTTCTGTAGGGAAGAAGTAAACAAACAGGAAATACTTGGCGAGTTGCGAAGTGAGTGAAAATGACCTGAAAACTATAGGCTTATAATGCAGGACAAGCCGAGTTTTAACAGAAACTGAAAACGGAGCAAAATTGTTGAAAAATCTCGATGGGGGTTGCAATTTGGCAGCAGCCTCCGTTTATCTTCCTTTCGCAAATTCTTCAGCTTGCACCAACTACTCGCTTCTTACCAGTGACTTGTGATGTGACATCAGTTGTTACCCCCAGACCTGCACTGTCACTTCAAGGCTTTGAAGATTATGTTTAATTCGGTGAAATATAAGTGGAAAGCTACAAAGACACAGATTGTATTGCGAGAGAGAGTAAACGGTGTCATCTGGCGTTTGTTGTGGCAGAGTGTGAATGCAAGTAAGGTTAACCGGTCAAGTTGCAAAGTGTCAAAATCTCAAAGTTTTTGGGTTGAAATAGATTTGTCAGCACCAAATCTTCATGCAAAACGGACCGCTATTTCTCCCGCCCGAATTGTTCTTGCTAACGTACAGCAACAGAAATTGTTCAATATAAAAGCAAATTAGTGCGGATGTGAAATCTCAAAGAAAAAGGGGAAAAGATGGAAAATCTCAGCGGTTCTGGCGGCATCTGGGAAGAGAGAACTGAGCAATTTCTTACGACAAATGAGTCACTATTCGGCAGAGCAAATCAGTTAACCATTCAATCGTTACACTCTGTTGTCGTTGCTATAATTTTAAAATGTTCCTCCAGTTTTTCTTGAGGTAAATCCTATTATGCATTCAAAGGAAAATACCGCGGATGCTGCAAATCTGCAAGAGAAACCAAAAGTGAGAGGATAAAATCTTTACAAATCTGAGGATATCCGTGGTGCCAGACACAGAGTTAATGTTTCAAATGCGCGTGATCCTTCTACAGGGCTGAAACGAGGAGGAAATGCGAGGGTGTAGGTGAGCAAAATTGAAAATGAGCGGAAAATGAGAGTTAAAAGGTTTGAAGAAAGTGTTTCAGCACACAAGGGAAAGCGAGCTTTAAGGTTCGCGTTGCAGGGTCATTGCCAACATTTTCTGCACTCACCATGCAATGTTGAGCATCACTCCAGCTGCTAATTTTCATTGAAGGCACTGCTGAGATTTAAACTCAGGATCTCCTGTCTACTAGACAGGCGCTTTAACCATCTAAGCCACAGCACCAGCATGCAAGCTTAGCGTGCAAGTTTAGAACAGATTTCAATCATTTTGATTCAACATCTGTTTTCTTGCCATCTCATACGGGCCTTCCGAGTGCATATTAAAACATTCTTTGGAACTGTAAAATTGCATTTAATACTGGAAATGCTGGATTTGTAGCAGTTCTGCATGGGATAAGTAAACAAACAGGAAATGATTGGTCGAACTGGGAAGTGAGTGAACATGACCAGAAATCTATTGTGGTATAATACAGGACAATGTCAGGAGAGAATTTTAACATTAACTGAAAATGATGCAAACTTCTTGACAATTCTCCATGGCTGTTGCTCTTTAGCAAAGATGATATTGTCACCGTTCTTCCGTTTTCCCTGACCCGTTCTGCATTCTTTATTCTTCTTTTTTGTTGTTCATTGGGAAGCAAACATCTTGAGCCAAAGTCAGAGCCCTGATAGGGACTTGAACGCTGGACCCTCATAATAAAATTCTGAAGCTTTACTGAATGAGCTACCAAGGCCCAATCTTTGCTGGTTCTCGAAGTTACTTCAAAGTCTCATGAGGGATGTTTTGAATTTCCTTCTTTGGTGATGCAGCCTCTCCAGCTCATTTTACTCGCAGGCACAGCAGAAGCCTCCGTTTGGCTTCATTTCACAAATTCTTCAGCTTGCACCAACTACTCGCTTCTTACCAGTCACTTGTGATGTGACAACAGCTGTCACCCCCGGATCTGCACTGTCACTTCAAGGCTTTGAAGATTACGTTTAATTCGGTGAAATATAAGTGGGAAGCTACAAAGACACAGATTGTATTGTGAGAGAGAGTAAAGGGTGTCATCTGGTGTTTGTTGTGGCAGAGTGTGAATGCAAGTAAGGAAAACCGGTCATGTTGCAAAGTGTCAAAATCTCAAGGTTTTTGGGTGGGAATAGATTTGTCAGCACCAAATCTTCATGCAAAACGGACCGCTATTTCTCCCGCCCGAATTGTTCTTGCTAACGTACAGCAACAGAAATTGTTCAATATAAAAGCAAATTACTGCGGATGTGAAATCTCAAAGAAAAAGGGGAAAAGATGGAAAATCTCAGCGGTTCTGGCGGCATCTGGGAAGAGAGAACTGAGCAATTTTTTCGACTCAGGGTCACTCTTCGGCAGAGCAAATCAGTTAATCATTCAATCGTTACACTCTGTTGTCGTTGCTATACTTATAAAATGTTCCTCCAGGTTTTCTTGAGGTAAATCCTATTATGCATTCAAAGGAAAATACCGCAGATGCTGCAAATCTGCAAGAGAAACTAAAAGTGAGAGGATAAAATCTTCAAAAACCTGAGGAGTGGTGCAGACACAGAGTTAAAGTTTCAAATGCGCGTGATCCTTCTACAGGGCTGAAGCGAGGAGGAAATGCGATGGTGTAGGTGAGCAAAATTGAAGATGAGCGGAAAAATAGAGTTAAAAGGTTTGAAAAAAGTGCTTCAGCACACAAGGGAAAGCGAGCTTTAAGATTCGCATTGCGGGGATTGTGTCAACATTTAGTGCATTCACCTTGAAATGTTGAGCATCACTCCAGCTGTTAATTTCCATTGAAGGTACTGCTGAGATTTAAACTCAGGATCTCTTGTTTACTAGACAGGTGCTTTAACCATCTAAGCCACATCACCAGCATGCAAGGTTAGCGTGCAAGTTTAGAACAGATTTCAATCATTTTGATTCAACATCAGTTTTCCTGACATCTCATACGGGCCTTCCGAGTGCAAATTAAAATATTCATTGGCACTGGTCTTTGTAACTGTAAAATTGCACTTATTACTGTAAATGCTGGATTTGTAGCAGTTCTGCATGGGATAAGTAAACAAACAGGAAATGATTGGTCGAACTGGGAAGTGAGTGAACATGACCAGAAATCTATTGTGGTTTAACACAGGACAATGTCAGGAGAGAATTTTAACATGAACTGAAAATGAAGCAAACTTCTTGACAATTCTCCATGGCTGTTGCACTTTAGGAAAGATGATATTGTCACCGTTCTTCCATTTTCCCTGACCCGTTCTGCATTCTTTATTCTTCTTTTTTGTTGTTCATTGGGAAGCAAACGTCTTGAGCCAAAGTAAGAGCCCTGATAGGGACTTGAACGCTGGACCCTCATATTAAAATTCTGAAGCTCTATCGAATGAGCTACCAAGGCCTAATCTTTGCTGGTTCTCTAAGTTACTTCAAAGTCTCATGAAGGATGTTTTGAATTTCCTTCTCTGGTGATGCAGCCTCTCCTGCTCATTTTACTCGCAGGCATAGCAGCAACCTCCGTTTGGAATCCTTTCACAAATTCTTCAGCTTGCACCAACTACTCGCTTCTTACCAGTGACTTGTGATGTGACATCAGTTGTTACCCCCGGACCTGCACTGTCACTTCAAGGCTTTGAAGATTCCGTTTAATTCGGTGAAATATAAGTGGGAAGCTACAAAGACACAGATTGTATTGTGAGAGAGAGTAAAGGGTGTCATCTGGTGTTTGTTGTGGCAGAGTGTGAATGCAAGTAAGGTTAACCGGTCAAGTTGCAAAGTGTCAAAATCTCAAAGTTTTTTGGTGGAAATAGATTTGTCAGCACCAAACGTTCATGCAAAACGGACCGCTATTTCTCCCGCCCGAATTGTTCTTGCTAACGTACAGCAACAGAAATTGTTCAATATTAAAGCAAATTACTGCGGATGTGAAATCTCAAAGAAAAAGGGGAAAAGATGGAAAATCTCAGCGGTTCTGGCGGCATCTGTGAAGAGAGAACTGAGCAATTTTTTCGACTCAGGGTCACTCTTAGGCAGAGAAAATCAGTTAATCATTCAATCGTTACACTCTGTTGTCGTTGCTATACTTTTAAAATGTTCCTCCAGGTTTTCTTGAGGTCAATCCTATTGTGCATTCAACGGAAAATACTGCGGATGCTGCAAATCTGCAAGAGAAACTAAAAGTGAGAGGATAAAATCTTTAAAAATCTGAGGATATCCGTGGTGCCAGACACAGAGTTAAAGTTCCAAATGCGCGTGATCCTTCTCCAGGGCTGAAGCGAGGGGGAAATGTGATGGTGTAGGTGAGCAAAATTGAAGATGAGTTGAAAATGTGAGTTAAAAGGTTTGAAAAAAGTGCTTCAGCACACAAGGGATAGCGAGCTTTAAGGTTCGCATAGCGGGGATTGCGCCAACATTTACTGCATTCACCATGAAATGTTGAGCATCACTCCAGCTGTTAATTTTCATTGAAGGCACTGCTGAGCTTTGAACTCAGGATCTCTTGTTTACTAGACAAGCACTTTAACCATCTAAGCCACAGCACCAGCATGCCAGCTTAGTGTGCAAGTTTAGAACAGATTTCAATCATTTTGATTCAACATCAGTTTTCCTGACATCTCATACGGGCCTTCCGAGTGCAAATTAAAATATTCATTGGCACTGGTCTTTGAAACTGTAAAATTGCATTTATTACAGGAAATGCTGGATTTGTAGCAGTTCTGCATGGGATAAGTAAACCAACAGGAAATGATTGGTCGAACTGGGAAGTGAGTGAACATGACCAGAAATCTATTGTTTTATAATACAGGAGAATGTCAGCAGAGAATTTAAACATGAACTGAAAATGTAGCAAACTGCTTGACAATTCTCCATGGCTGTTGCACTTTAGCAAAGATGATATTGTCACCGTTCTTCCATTTTCCCTGACCTGTTCTGCATTCTTTATTCTTCTTTTTTGTTGTTCATTGGGAAGCAAACATCTTGAGCCAAAGTAAGAGCCCTGATAGGGACTTGAACGCTGGACCCTCATAATAAAAGTATGAAGCTCTACCGAATGAGCTACCAAGGCCCAATCTTTGCTGGTTCTCATAATTTGCTTCAATGTCTCATGAGGGATGTTTTGAATTTCCTTCTTTGGTGATGCAGCCTCTCCAGCTCATTTTACTCGCAGGCAGAGCAGCAGCCTCCGTTTGGCTTCCTTTCACAAATTCTTCAGTTTGCACCAACTACTCGCTTCTTACCAGTGACTTGTGATGTGACATCAGTTGTTACCCCCGGACCTGCACTGTCACTTCAAGGCTTTGAAGATTACGTTTAATTCGGTGAAATATAAGTGGAAAGCTACAAAGACATAGCTTGTATTGTGAGAGAGAGTAAAGGGAGTCATCTGGTGTTTGTTGTGGCAGAGTGTGAATGCAAGTAAGGTTAACCGGTCAAGTTGCAAAGTGTCAAAATCTCAAAGTTTTTGGGTGGAAATAGATTTGTCAGCGCCAAATCTTCATGCAAAACGGACCGCTATTTCTCCCGCCCGAATTGTTCTTGCTAACGTACAGCAACAGAAATTGTTCAATATAATAGCAAATTATTGCGGATGTGAAATCTCAAAGAAAAAGGGGAAAAGATGGAAAATCTCAGCGGTTCTGGCGGCATCTGGGAAGAGAGAACTGAGCAATTTCTTACGACAAATGAGTCACTATTCGGCAGAGCAAATCAGTTAACCATTCAATCGTTACACTCTGTTGTCGTTGCTATAATTTTAAAATGTTCCTCCAGTTTTTCTTGAGGTAAATCCTATTATGCATTCAAAGGAAAATACCGCGGATGCTGCAAATCTGCAAGAGAAACCAAAAGTGAGAGGATAAAATCTTTACAAATCTGAGGATATCCGTGGTGCCAGACACAGAGTTAATGTTTCAAATGCGCGTGATCCTTCTACAGGGCTGAAACGAGGAGGAAATGCGAGGGTGTAGGTGAGCAAAATTGAAAATGAGCGGAAAATGAGAGTTAAAAGGTTTGAAGAAAGTGTTTCAGCACACAAGGGAAAGCAAGCTTTAAGGTTCGCGTTGCAGGGACATTGCCAACATTTTCTGCATTCACCATGCAATGTTGAGCATCACTCCAGCTGCTAATTTTCATTGAAGGCACTGCTGAGATTTAAACTCAGGATCTCCTGTCTACTAGACAGGCACTTTAACCATCTAAGCCACAGCACCAGCATGCAAGCTTAGCGTGCAAGTTTAGAACAGATTTCAATCATTTTGATTCAACATCAGTTTTCCTGACATCTCATACGGGCCTTCCGAGTGCAAATTAAAATATTCATTGGCACTGGTCTTTGAAACTGTAAAATTGCACTTATTACTGGAAATGCTTCCGGGTGCGGCTATGCAGAGCTAAGTCGCATATTCGGCAGCTCCTGCTTGGAACGGACTTTTGGGCTCTTTTACAGGGCCCCCACGGCATTTGTTTGACATTTCCCGGTGTGGGAAGAAGGCTGCAATATTCCCCCGACAGTGTCCCCCAGGAAGGGTATGTCTCTTGGTTGCCAGACACACGCAGAAACAGTAAAAGATTTGGCTGCAACTGCGGGATAAACAGAGCCTCTTCCAGCATGCAGGCGGGGGAAGGGCAAGCTTAAAGCTGCAAGCTGACCTGAGGGCCTGTATCGAAAGTGAATTCTAGCAGCAGAGGGAACAAATGTGAAAAGACCTCTTCAAGGCCACTGAAGGGACTTCCGGTTGCGGTGATGCCTAGCTAGCCGCACGCTTCGACGGCTCCAGCTCCGACGGACCTTCGGGCTCTTTTAAGAGCCCCAACGGGGAATTTTTCGACGACGCAACCCGGTGTGGGGCGTGTGAGAAGGGAGTCCCCCCCAAACGAAGGAGGAAAAAACCGGCGGCGGCGGCTGCAGCGCGAGGAATGGTCGACCAAAGGGTCAGAAAGAGAGAAGTACAAGATGGCGGCGGAGAAAGCGCAGGCGACATGTGGGCCTGAGCATGAAATTGTGAGACGGTGCGTGGAGCTGCTGAAGAGGGAGGTGCTGACCCCGTTGCTACAGGCAATTGAGGGGCTCAAGGAGACATTAAAGACCCAGGAGACAGAGCTCCGTGTGGTGGAGCAGAAGGTGACAGATATTGAGGACGAGATCCTGGGCCTGGCGGTTAAGACACAGACGCACGAGGCACTTCATAAAAAGTGTACTGAAAGGATCGAAGCCCTAGAAAATGGAGCGCGAAGGAAGAACCTTCGGATACTGGGTCTCCCTGAGGGTGTGGAAGGAGTGGACTGTGGAGCGTACGCAAGTACGATGCTGAGCTCACTGATGGGTGCTGAGGCCCCTACGGGCCCCTTGGAGGTGGAGTGGGCAAATCGGATTCCGGCGAGAAGACCAAAAGCGGGAGAACCACCCAGGGCGATAATCGTGCGATTTTACCGTCTTAAGGATAGAGAAGAGGTCCTGAGATGGGCTAAAAAGGTGCGGAGTAGCAGATGGGAGAATGCAGTGGTACGGGTATACCAGGATTGGAGTGCGGAGGTGGCGAGAAGGAGGGCGAGCTTCAACCGAGCCAAAGAGGTGTTGCATAAAAGGAAGGTGAAGTTCGGGATGCTGCAGCCGGCAAGACTATGGGTCACGTATCAGGAGAGACACCATTATTTCGAGACGGCGGAGGAAGCATGGACCTTCATCAAAGAAGAGAAATTGGATCGGAACTGAGGGACTGATGCTGCAGGAAATGTTATTGTTAATGTTACGGTGGAAGTTAATTGAGAAGTAAACAGGGAAGGGGGGGGGACATTGGGGAAATGTGGGCGCCGGTGAGGGGGGAAAGACGGGACATAGTTGGAGAATGGGGAAGGGGAGGGGGAGGGGAAAGGGAGCTGCGCCATAAGAGGCGGGTCAGGTAAAGGGATGTTCCCGCACCAGAAAGAATAAGGCGGGAAGACAGGCGCAAGGCGGATGGGAGTTCCCCACATGGGAGGGTCGAGGAGTGAGCAGGAGTAGCCGGGGTCAGTTGAAGTCAGCTGACTTACGGAAGTAATATGGGGGGAGCAATCATGCTAGAAAGAGATCTAGCGGGGAGGGGAGGAGGGAGGGGGAGGGGGGGGGACAACTGGGTTGCTGCTGCGGAAATCCAAAAGGAAATGGCTAAAGAGTGGGTGGGCGGGGATGGTGTGCGACGCTGGGGGAGCGAGCGGGAGCGCGGAGGCGGGATATGGGACTGGCCTAGAGAAGGTAATGGCTAGTCGACACGGGAGGGGGGCAGGTAGCCCCCTAGTGAGGCTGATCACGTGGAACGTGAGAGGCCTGAACGGACCAATAAAAAGGGCCAGAGTGCTCGCGCATTTGAAAGGACTAAGGGCAGACGTGGTTATGCTCCAAGAGACGCACCTAAAGGTGGCGGACCAAGTTAGGCTAAGGAAAGGATGGGTGGGACAGGTGTTCCACTCAGGACTGGACGCAAAGAATAGACGGGTGGCCATTTTGGTGGGGAAACAGGTCGCATTTGAAGCAAAGAACATCGTAGCAGATAGCGGAGGTAGATATATAATGGTGAGTGGCAGGCTGGAGGGAATGGAGGTCGTGTTGGTTAACGTGTATGCCCCAAACTGGGACGATGCGGGATTTATGAGACGGATGCTGGGGCGTATACCGGACCTGGAGGTAGGAAACTTGATTTTAGGAGGGGACTTTAATACGGTGCTGGACCCGGGGCTAGATAGATCCAGCTCAAGGACCGGAAGAAGGCCGGCAGCGGCCAAGGTACTTAAGGGGTTTATGGACCAAATGGGGGGAGTGGATCCATGGCGATTTCTTAGACCTAGGGCTAGGGAGTTTTCCTTGTTCTCCCATGTCCATAAAGTGTACTCCCGGATAGATTTTTTTGTTTTGGGAAGGTTGTTGATCTCTAGGGTGGAAGAAGCTGAGTACTCAGCCATAGCGGTTTCGGATCATGCCCCACATTGGGTGGACCTGGAATTAGGAGAGGAAAGGGAGCAGAGAACACTCTGGCGATTAGATGTGGGACTGATGGCGGATGAGGGAGTGTGTGCAAGAGTGCGGGGGTGTATTGAGAGATATCTGGAGGTCAATGACGACGGCGAGGTCCCTGTGGGAGTGGTCTGGGAAGCACTAAAAGCGGTGGTCAGAGGAGAGCTGATCTCTATTGGGGCCCACAAAAGGAAAACAGAGGCCAAGGAAAGGGAAAGATTACTGGGGGAGATTTTAAGGATGGATAGGGAATTTGCAGAGACCCCGGAGGAGGAATTGTACAGGGAGAGGAAACGACTCCAGACGGAATTTGACCTTCTGACCACCAGAAAGGCGGAGGTACTGTGGAGGAAGGCACAGGGGAGGAGGTATGAATATGGGGAAAAGGCGAGTCGCCTGTTGGCTCATCAATTACGAAAGAGGGCAGCAGCGAGGGAGATAGGAGGAATTAGGGATGAAAGGGGAGACACTGTGCGAAGGGCAGGAAAGATAAATGAGGTGTTCAAGACCTTCTATGAGGAACTGTATAGGTCTCAACCCCCAGAGGGAGAGGAGGGGATGCGGCAGTTCCTGGACCAATTGAGGTTCCCGAAAGTGGAGGAGCGGGGGGTGGTAGGCCTGGGGGCACCGATTGGGGTGGACGAGGTTATTAAGGGACTGGGAAGCATGCAAGCAGGGAAGGCCCCAGGACCAGACGGGTTCCCGGTGGAGTATTACAGAAAATATGTGGACTTGTTGGCCCCGTTGTTGGTGAGGACGTTCAATGAGGCCAGGAAAGGGGGGACTCTACCCCCGACGATGTCGGAGGCGACGATATCGTTAATTTTGAAGAGGGATAAAGATCCGTTGCAGTGCGGGTCCTATAGACCCATTTCATTGTTGAACGTGGACGCCAAATTGTTGGCAAAGGTACTGGCATCGAGGATAGAGGACTGTGTCCCGGGGGTGGTGCACGAAGACCAGACAGGGTTCGTAAAAGGGAGACAACTGAATGTTAACGTGCGACGACTATTAGGGGTGATAATGATGCCCCCAGTGGAGGGGGAGGCAGAGATAGTGGCGGCAATGGACGCAGAGAAGGCATTTGATAGGGTGGAGTGGGAGTATTTATGGGAAGTGTTAAGGAGGTTTGGGTTTGGGAACGGGTTTATTAGCTGGGTTAGACTTCTTTATGGGGCTCCAACGGCAAGCGTAGTTACAGGTCGACATAGATCGGAGTATTTCCGACTATATAGGGGAACAAGACAGGGATGCCCGCTGTCTCCATTGTTGTTCGCGTTGGCAATTGAACCTCTGGCCATGGCGTTGAGAGACTCCAGGAAATGGAGAGGGGTGATTAGAGGGGGAGAAGAACACCGAGTCTCGTTATATGCGGATGACCTATTGTTATACGTGTCGGACCCAGCGGGGGGAATGATAGAGGTTATGCGAATTTTGAGGGGGTTCGGGGATTTCTCGGGGTATAGGCTAAACATGGGGAAGAGTGAATTATTTGTGATACATCCAGGGGACCAGAGTAGAGAGATAGAAGGCTTGCCTCTAAGGAAAGTGGAAAGAAACTTCCGATACCTGGGGATTCAGATCGCTAGGAGCTGGGGAACCTTGCACAGACTTAATCTGACACGGTTGGTAGAACAAATGGAGGAGGACTTCAAGAGGTGGGACATGCAGCCTCTATCGCTGGCGGGCAGGGTGCAAGCAATTAAGATGATGGTCCTCCCGAGGTTCTTATTTGTATTTCAATGTCTCCCTATACTAATCACTAAGACCTTTTTTAATAAAATAGACAGGAGCATCACGAGCTTCGTGTGGGCAGGGAAAGTTCCGAGAGTAAGGAGGGGGTTCCTTCAGCGTAGTAGGGACAGAGGAGGATTGGCACTACCGAACTTGGGCGATTACTATTGGGCCGCCAATGTGGCAATGATACGTAAATGGATGATGGAGGGTGAGGGAGCGGCGTGGGAAAGACTGGAGAGAAAGTCCTGTAAAGGGACGAGTTTAGAGGCGCTGGTGACGGCGCCGCTACCGATCTCACCTAAAAAGTTTACCACGAACCCGGTGGTGGCGGCAACATTGGATATCTGGGGACAGTGGAGGCGACAGAGAGGGGTGCGGGGAGCCCTGGTGGGGTCCCCAATGAGGAACAACCATAGGTTCGCCCCAGGAAGAATGGATGGAGGATTTCAGAGCTGCTACCAGTTGGGAATTAGGAGGGTGGGAGATTTATTTATAGATGGGACTTTTGCGAGCTTGGGAGCATTGGAGGAAAAGTATAAGTTGCCCCGGGGAAATTTCTTGAGATATATGCAGGTGAGGGCATTTACTAGACAACAGGTGAGGGAATTTCCGTTGCTCCCGACACAGGGGATACAGGACAGGGTGCTTTCAGGGGTGTGGGTCGGAGAGGGCAAGGTGTCAGAGATTAACCGAGAGATGAGGGAAGAGGGGGAGGAGTCGGTGGGCGAACTAAAAGGAAAGTGGGAAGAAGAACTAGGGGAGGAGATAGAGGAGGGTATGTGGGCTGATGCCCTAAGCAGGGTAAATTCCTCTTCCTCATGCGCCAGGCTTAGCCTGGTTCAATTTAAGGTGCTACATAGAGCACACATAACGGGAGCAAGGTTGAGCAGGTTCTTTGGAGTGGAGGACAAATGTGGGAGGTGTGGCGGGAGCCCGGCAAACCACGCACATATGTTTTGGGCATGCCCGGCACTGGAAGGGTATTGGAAGGGAGTGACGAGAGTGATTTCGCGGGTGGTGAAGGCCCGGGTCAAACCAGGCTGGGGGTTAGCTCTATTTGGAGTTGCGGAAGAGCCGGGAGTGCAGGAGGCGAAAGAGGCCGACGTTGTGGCCTTTGCGTCCCTAGTAGCCCGGCGCAGGATCCTACTCATGTGGAAGGAGGCGAAACACCCCGGACTGGAGGCCTGGGTAAATGATATGGCGGGGTTCATTAAACTGGAGCAGATAAAGTTTGCCCTGAGAGGATCGGCTCAAGGGTTCACCAGGCGGTGGCAGCCATTTCTCGACTACCTAGGGGAACGTTAGAGGGAAGACAGATGACCAGCAGCAGCAACCCAGGGGGAGGGGGGGGGGGGGGGGGGAGGAGGGGGGGGGGGTTTAGTTTAGGTCAAAGTTAAAGGGGTTTTGTTACTTGTGTATTGTTTAAAATTTCTGTATTGTTATTGTTGCGTTTGCTTTGTAAGAGGGGAAAAATTGTTGTTTGGGAAAAAATTTTCAATAAAACATTTATAAAAAAATAAAAAAAAATAAAAATTACTGGAAATGCTGGATTTGTAGCAGTTCTGCATGGGATAAGTAAACAAACAGGAAATGATTGGTCGAACTGGGAAGTGAGTGAACATGACCAGATATCTATTGTGGTATAATACAGGACAATGTCAGGAGAGAATTTTAACATGAACTGAAAATGTAACAAACTTCTTGACAATTCTCCATGGCTGTTGCACTTTAGCAAAGATGATATTGTCACCGTTCTTCCATTTTCCCTGACCCGTTCTGCATTCTTTATTCTTCTTTTTTGTTGTTCATTGCAAAGCAAACGTCTTGAGCCAAAGTAAGAGCCCTGATAGGGACTTGAACGCTGGACCCTCATAATAAAAGTATGAAGCTCTACCGAATGAGCTACCAAGGCCCAATCTTTGCTGGTTCTCATAATTTACTTCAACGTCTCATGAGGGATGTTTTGAATTTCCTTCTTTGGTGATGCAGCCTCTCCAGCTCATTTTACTCGCAGGCACAGCAGAAGCCTCCGTTTGGCTTCCTTTCACAAATTCTTCAGCTTGCACCAACTACTCGCTTCTCACCAGTGACTTGTGATGTGACATCAGTTGTTACCCCCGGACCTGCACTGTCACTTCAAGGCTTTGAAGGTTACGTTTAATTCGGTGAAATATAAGTGGGAAGCTACAAGGACACAGATTGTATTGTGAGAGAGAGTAAACGGTGTCATCTGGCGTTTGTTGTGGCAGAGTGTGAATGCAAGTAAGGTTAACCGGTCAAGTTGCAAAGTGTCAAAATCTCAAAGTTTTTGGGTGGAAATAGATTTGTCAGCACCAAATCTTCATGCAAAACGGACCGCTATTTCTCCCGCCCGAATTGTTCTTGGTAACGTACAGCAACAGAAATTGTTCAATATTAAAGCAAATTACTGCGGATGTGAAATCTCAAAGAAAAAGGGGAAAAGATGGAAAATCTCAGCGGTTCTGGCGGCATCTGGGAAGAGAGAACTGAGCAATTTTTTGAAGTCAGGGTCACTCTTAGTCAGAGCAAATCAGTTAATCATTCAATCGTTACACTCTGTTGTCGTTGCTATACTTTTAAAATGTGCCAGCAGGTTTTCTTGAGGTAAATCCTGTTATGCATTCAAAGGAAAATACCGCGGATGCTGCAAATCTGCAAGAGCAACTAAAAGTGAGAGGATAAAATCTTTAAAATTCTGAGGTTATCCGTGGTGCCAGACACAGAGTTAAAGTTTCAAATGTGCGTGATCCTTCTACAAGGCTGAAGCGAGGAGGAAATGCGATGGTGTAGGTGAGCAAAATTGAAGATGAGTTGAAAAAAGGAGTTAAAAGGTGCTTCAGCACACAAGGGAAAACAAGCTTTTAGGTTTGCATTGCAGGGATTGTGCTAAGATTTACTGCATTCACTATGAAATGTTGAGCATCACTACAGTTGTTAATTTCCAATGAAGACACTGTTGAGATTTGAACTCAGGATCTACGGGTTATTAGACAGGCACTTTAACCATCTAAGCCACAGCATCAGCATGCAAGCTTAGCGTGCAAGTTTAGAACAGATTTCAATCATTTTGATTCAACATCAGTTTTCCTGACATCTCATACGGGCCTTGCGAGTGCAAATTAAAATTTTCATTGGCACTGGTCTTTGAAACTGTAAAATTGCACTTATTACTGGAAATGCTGGATTTGTAGCAGTTCGGCATGGGATAAGTAAACAAACAGGAAATGATTGGTCGAACTGGGAAGTGAGTGAACATGACCAGACATCTATTGTGGTATAATACAGGACAATGTCAGGAGAGAATTTTAACATGAACTGAAAATGATGCAAACTTCTTGACAATTCTCCATGTCTGTTGCACTTTAGCAAAGATGATATTGTCACCGTTCTTCCATTTTCCCTGACCCGTTCTGCATTCTTTATTCTTCTTTTTTGTTGTTCATTGGGAAGCAAACGTCTTGAGCCAAAGTAAGAGCCCTGATAGGGACGTGAACGCTGGACCCTCATATTAAAATTCTGAAGCTCTATCGAATGCGCTACCACGGTCTAATCTTTGCTGGTTCTCTAAGTCACTTCAAAGTCTCATGAGGGATGTTTTGAATTTCCATCTTTGGTGATGCAGCCTCTCCAGCTCATTTTACTCGCAGGCAGAGCAGCAGCCTCCGTTTGGCTTCCTTTCACAAATTCTTCAGCTTGCACCAACTACTCGCTTCTTACCAGTGACTTGTGATGTGACATCAGTTGTTACCCCCGGACCTGCACTGTCACTTCAAGGCTTTGAAGATTACGTCTAATTCGATGAAATATAAGTGGGAAGCTACAAAAACACAAAGATTGTATTGTGAGAGAGAGTAAAGGGTGTCTTCTAGTGTTTGTTGTGGCAGAGTGTGAATGCAAGTAAGGTTAACCAGTCAAGTTGCAAAGTGTCAAAATCTCAAAGTTTTTGGGTGGAAATAGGTTTGTCAGCAGCAAATCTTCATGCAAAACGGACCGCTATTTCTCCCGCCCGAATTGTTCTTGCTAACGTACAGCAACAGAAATTGTTCAATATAAAAGCAAATTACTGCGGATGTGAAATCTCAAAGAAAAAGGGGAAAAGATGGAAAATCTCAGCGGTTCTGGCGGCATCTGGTAAGAGAGAACTGAGCAATTTTTTGAAGTCAGGGTCACTCTTAGTCAGAGCAAATCAGTTAATCATTCAATCGTTACACTCTGTTGTCGTTGCTATACTTTTAAAATGTGCCAGCAGGTTTTCTTGAGGTAAATCCTATTATGCATTCAAAGGAAAATACCGCGGATGCTGCAAATCTGCAAGAGAAACTAAAAGTGAGAGGATAAAATCTTTAAAATTCTGAGGTTATCCGTGGTGCCAGACACAGAGTTAAAGTTTCAAATGAGCGATATCCTTCTACAAGGCTGAAGCGAGGAGGAAATGCGATGGTGTAGGTGAGCAAAATGAAGATGAGCGGAAAATGTGAGTTTAAAGGTTTGAAAAAAATGCTTCAGCACACATGGGAATGCAAGCTTTAAGGTTCGCGTTGCAGGGATTGTGCCAACATTTTCTGCATTTACCATGAAATGTTCAGCATCACTCCAGCTGTTAATTTCCATTGAAGGCACTGCTGAGATTTGAACTCAGGATCTCCTGTTTACTAGACAGGTGCTTCAACCATCTAAGCCACAGCACCACGATGCAAGCTTAGCGTGCAAGTTTAGAACAGATTTCAATCATTTTGATTCAACATCAGTTTTCTTGCCATCTCATACGGGCCTTCCGAGTGCATATTAAAACATTCTTTGGAGCTGTAAAATTGCATTTATTACTGGAAATGCTGGATTTGTAGCAGTTCTGCATGGGATAAGTAAACAAACAGGAAATGATTGGTCGAACTGGGAAGTGAGTGAACATGACCAGAAATCTATTGTGGTATAATACAGGACAATGTCAGGAGAGAATTTTAACATGAACTGAAAATGAAGCAAACTTCTAGACAATTCTCCATGGCTGTTGCACTTCAGCAAAGATGATATTGTCACCGTTCTTCCATTTTCCCTGACCCGTTCTGCATTCTTTATTCTTCTTTTTTGTTGTTCATTAGGAATCAAACGTCTTGAGCCAAAGTAAGAGCCCTGATAGGGACTTGAACGCTGGACCCGCATAATAAAAGTATGAAGCTCTACCGAATGAGCTACCAAGGCCCAATCTTTGCTGGTTCTCATAATTTACTTCAACGTCTCATGAGGGATGTTTTGAATTTCCTTCTTTGGTGATGCAGCCTCTCCAGCTCATTTTACTCGCAGGCATAGCAGCAGCCTCCGTTTGGCTTCCTGTCACAAATTCTTCAGCTTGCACCAACTACTCGCTTCTCACCAGTGACTTGTGATCTGACATCAGTTGTTACCCCCGGACCTGCACTGTCACTTCAAGGCTTTGAAGATTACGTTTAATTCGGTGAAATATAAGTGGGAAGCTACAAAGACACAGATTGTATTGTGAGAGAGAGTAAACGGTGTCATCTGGCGTTTGTTGTGGCAGAGTGTGAATGCAAGTAAGGTTAACCGGTCAAGTTGCAAAGTGTCAAAATCTCAAAGTTTTTGGGTGGAAATAGATTTGTCAGCACCAAATCTTCATGCAAAACGGACCGCTATTTCTCCCGCCCGAATTGTTCTTGGTAACGTACAGCAACAGAAATTGTTCAATATTAAAGCAAATTACTGCGGATGTGAAATCTCAAAGAAAAAGGGGAAAAGATGGAAAATCTCAGCCGTTCTGGCGGCAGCTGGGAAGAGAGAACTGAGCAATTTTTTCGACTCAGGGTGACTCTTCAGCAGAGCAAATCAGTTAATCATTCAATCGTTACACTCTGTTGTCGTTGCTATACTTTTAAAATGTTCCTCCAGGTTTTCTTGAGGTAAATCCTGTTATGCATTCAAAGGAAAATACCGCGGATGCTGCAAATCTGCAAGAGCAACTAAAAGTGAGAGGATAAAATCTTTAAAATTCTGAGGTTATCCGTGGTGCCAGACACAGAGTTAAAGTTTCAAATGTGCGTGATCCTTCTACAAGGCTGAAGCGAGGAGGAAATGCGATGGTGTAGGTGAGCAAAATTGAAGATGAGTTGAAAAAAGGAGTTAAAAGGTGCTTCAGCACACAAGGGAAAACAAGCTTTTAGGTTTGCATTGCAGGGATTGTGCTAAGATTTACTGCATTCACTATGAAATGTTGAGCATCACTACAGTTGTTAATTTCCAATGAAGACACTGTTGAGATTTGAACTCAGGATCTACTGTTTACTAGACAGGCGCTTTAACCATCTAAGCCACAGCACCTGCATGCATGCTTAGCGTGCAAGTTTAGAACAGATTTCAATCATTTTGATTCAACATCAGTTTTCCTGACATCTCATACGGGCCTTCCGAGTGCAAATTAAAATATTCATTGGCACTAGTCTTTGAAACTGTAAACTTGCATTTATTACTGGAAATGCTGGATTTGTAGCAGATCTGCATGGGATAAGTAAACAAACAGGAAATGATTGGTCGAACTGGGAAGTGAGTGAACATGACCAGAAATCTATTGTGGTATAATACAGGACAATGTCAGGCGAGAATTTTAACATTAACTGAAAATGAAGCAAACTTCTAGACAATTCTCCATGGCTGTTGCACTTTAGCAAAGATGATATTGTCACCGTTCTTCCATTTTCCCTGACCCGTTCTGCATTCTTGATTCTTCTTTTTTGTTGTTCATTGTGAAGCAAACGTCTTGAGCCAAAGTAAGAGCCCTGATAGGGACTTGAACGCTGGACCCTCATAATAAAAGTATGAAGCTCTATCGAATGGGCTACCAAGGAGCAATCTTTGCTGGTTCTCATAATTTACTTCAACGTCTCATGAGGGATGTTTTGAATTTCCTTCTTTGGTGATGCAGCCTCTCCAGCTCATTTTACTCGCAGGCAGAGCAGCAGCCTCCGTTTGGCTTCCTTTCACAAATTCTTCAGCTTGCACCAACTATTTGCTTCTCACCAGTGACTTGTGATGTGACATCAGTTGTTACCCCCGGACCTGCACTGTCACTTCAAGGCTTTGAAGGTTACGTTTAATTCGGTGAAATATAAGTGGGAAGCTACAAAAACACAAAGATTGTATTGTGAGAGAGAGTAAAGGGTGTCTTCTAGTGTTTGTTGTGGCAGAGTGTGAATGCAAGTAAGGTTAACCGGTCAAGTTGCAAAGTGTCAAAATCTCAAAGTTTTTGGGTGGAAATAGGTTTGTCAGCAGCAAATCTTCATGCAAAACGGACCGCTATTTCTCCCGCCCGAATTGTTCTTGCTAACGTACAGCAACAGAAATTGTTCAATATAAAAGCAAATTACTGCGGATGTGAAATCTCAAAGAAAAAGGGGAAAAGATGGAAAATCTCAGCGGTTCTGGCGGCATCTGGGAAGAGAGAACTGAGCAATTTTTTGAAGTCAGGGTCACTCTTAGTCAGAGCAAATCAGTTAATCATTCAATCGTTACACTCTGTTGTCGTTGCTATACTTTTAAAATGTGCCAGCAGGTTTTCTTGAGGTAAATCCTATTATGCATTCAAAGGAAAATACCGCGGATGCTGCAAATCTGCAAGAGAAACTAAAAGTGAGAGGATAAAATCTTTAAAATTCTGAGGTTATCCGTGGTGCCAGACACAGAGTTAAAGTTTCAAATGAGCGATATCCTTCTACAAGGCTGAAGCGAGGAGGAAATGCGATGGTGTAGGTGAGCAAAATGAAGATGAGCGGAAAATGTGAGTTTAAAGGTTTGAAAAAAATGCTTTAGCACACATGGGAATGCAAGCTTTAAGGTTCGCGTTGCAGGGATTGTGCCAACATTTTCTGCATTTACCATGAAATGTTCAGCATCACTCCAGCTGTTAATTTCCATTGAAGGCACTGCTGAGATTTGAACTCAGGATCTCCTGTTTACTAGACAGGTGCTTCAACCATCTAAGCCACAGCACCACGATGCAAGCTTAGCGTGCAAGTTTAGAACAGATTTCAATCATTTTGATTCAACATCAGTTTTCTTGCCATCTCATACGGGCCTTCCGAGTGCATATTAAAACATTCTTTGGAACTGTAAAATTGCATTTATTACTGGAAATGCTGGATTTGTAGCAGTTCTGCATGGGATAAGTAAACAAACAGGAAATGATTGGTCGAACTGGGAAGTGAGTGAACATGACCAGAAATCTATTGTGGTATAATACAGGACAATGTCAGGAGAGAATTTTAACATGAACTGAAAATGAAGCAAACTTCTAGACAATTCTCCATGGCTGTTGCACTTCAGCAAAGATGATATTGTCACCGTTCTTCCATTTTCCCTGACCCGTTCTGCATTCTTTATTCTTCTTTTTTGTTGTTCATTGGGAATCAAACGTCTTGAGCCAAAGTAAGAGCCCTGATAGGGACTTGAACGCTGGACCCGCATAATAAAAGTATGAAGCTCTACCGAATGAGCTACCAAGGCCCAATCTTTGCTGGTTCTCATAATTTACTTCAACGTCTCATGAGGGATGTTTTGAATTTCCTTCTTTGGTGATGCAGCCTCTCCAGCTCATTTTACTCGCAGGCATAGCAGCAGCCTCCGTTTGGCTTCCTGTCACAAATTCTTCAGCTTGCACCAACTACTCGCTTCTCACCAGTGACTTGTGATGTGACATCAGTTGTTACCCCCGGACCTGCACTGTCACTTCAAGGCTTTGAAGATTACGTCTAATTCGATGAAATATAAGTGGGAAGCTACAAAAACACAAAGATTGTATTGTGAGAGAGAGTAAAGGGTGTCTTCTAGTGTTTGTTGTGGCAGAGTGTGAATGCAAGTAAGGTTAACCAGTCAAGTTGCAAAGTGTCAAAATCTCAAAGTTTTTGGGTGGAAATAGGTTTGTCAGCAGCAAATCTTCATGCAAAACGGACCGCTATTTCTCCCGCCCGAATTGTTCTTGCTAACGTACAGCAACAGAAATTGTTCAATATAAAAGCAAATTACTGCGGATGTGAAATCTCAAAGAAAAAGGGGAAAAGATGGAAAATCTCAGCGGTTCTGGCGGCATCTGGGAAGAGAGAACTGAGCAATTTTTTGAAGTCAGGGTCACTCTTAGTCAGAGCAAATCAGTTAATCATTCAATCGTTACACTCTGTTGTCGTTGCTATACTTTTAAAATGTGCCAGCAGGTTTTCTTGAGGTAAATCCTATTATGCATTCAAAGGAAAATACCGCGGATGCTGCAAATCTGCAAGAGAAACTAAAAGTGAGAGGATAAAATCTTTAAAATTCTGAGGTTATCCGTGGTGCCAGACACAGAGTTAAAGTTTCAAATGAGCGATATCCTTCTACAAGGCTGAAGCGAGGAGGAAATGCGATGGTGTAGGTGAGCAAAATGAAGATGAGCGGAAAATGTGAGTTTAAAGGTTTGAAAAAAATGCTTTAGCACACATGGGAATGCAAGCTTTAAGGTTCGCGTTGCAGGGATTGTGCCAACATTTTCTGCATTTACCATGAAATGTTCAGCATCACTCCAGCTGTTAATTTCCATTGAAGGCACTGCTGAGATTTGAACTCAGGATCTCCTGTTTACTAGACAGGTGCTTCAACCATCTAAGCCACAGCACCACGATGCAAGCTTAGCGTGCAAGTTTAGAACAGATTTCAATCATTTTGATTCAACATCAGTTTTCTTGCCATCTCATACGGGCCTTCCGAGTGCATATTAAAACATTCTTTGGAACTGTAAAATTGCATTTATTACTGGAAATGCTGGATTTGTAGCAGTTCTGCATGGGATAAGTAAACAAACAGGAAATGATTGGTCGAACTGGGAAGTGAGTGAACATGACCAGAAATCTATTGTGGTATAATACAGGACAATGTCAGGAGAGAATTTTAACATGAACTGAAAATGAAGCAAACTTCTAGACAATTCTCCATGGCTGTTGCACTTCAGCAAAGATGATATTGTCACCGTTCTTCCATTTTCCCTGACCCGTTCTGCATTCTTTATTCTTCTTTTTTGTTGTTCATTGGGAATCAAACGTCTTGAGCCAAAGTAAGAGCCCTGATAGGGACTTGAACGCTGGACCCGCATAATAAAAGTATGAAGCTCTACCGAATGAGCTACCAAGGCCCAATCTTTGCTGGTTCTCATAATTTACTTCAACGTCTCATGAGGGATGTTTTGAATTTCCTTCTTTGGTGATGCAGCCTCTCCAGCTCATTTTACTCGCAGGCATAGCAGCAGCCTCCGTTTGGCTTCCTGTCACAAATTCTTCAGCTTGCACCAACTACTCGCTTCTCACCAGTGACTTGTGATGTGACATCAGTTGTTACCCCCGGACCTGCACTGTCACTTCAAGGCTTTGAAGATTACGTTTAATTCGGTGAAA